>NC_137930.1:33122274-33382274 GCF_963969265.1 Rhamphochromis sp. 'chilingali' | reverse complement strand
AGGGGTGTTTATTTGTAGATAGATAGATAAATGTAGTAATTGTTGTTCTAGATAAATGTTCAGTAGTAAACTGTAAGAATACTGCTAAGAAATCCTGCAATACACACTTTGCGACTAGTTTCTCTGAGACTTTAACCCTGTAATCTCAGTATTACATTGCATTACATAAACAGTATCAAGTAACCTCATTCACATCAACCAATCCTATCCAAGGGTTTTCTTATAAGTGGGCATCTGCCAGTACCTTAGCTGCCTGTGTTAACAACATCATAATCTAAATGCTCTGTCTGTACCGTAAAGATAATGTTTCCGTAAGCAATGCATTCACATATATTCACATATATTATTCTTTACATGATCATGGGAAGCTGGAGTCAGTCCCAGCTCTCATTCAGCCAGCATTTGTCATTGTCTGTGCTGTCAGGTGTCAGTGATAATCATTGTACAACTAGGCCATTCAACAATAGGCAACAATCTGTTGCAATCATTGTGGATAAATTTCATTTGTTTAGCTAAGGTCTTTTCTGGGTAATCTTCCAAATCCCAGTGACTCAGTCGAAACGTCTCCCCTTTTTCCAGAATAACACATTTGCATTTGAGTCATGTTTACTGTAATTCTACTCCATTTCTGTTTCTACCTTCAGTATTAATGTATTTATTTGATCAACATTACCTTCCTACCCATTGCCCTCCAAGGTCCCAGCAATCAACACCACTGGCTGCTGGTAACTTGGCAGTCACTGTGCGCCCTCCCACCCGATCTGCATGACACAACAGTCATAATTCTGTTATAACAGAGCAATAATTTTTGCTTCATTATATAATTCTGCATTACAAGTTACCAGTTGCCTTTAAATAGCATGAAATTTTACAAACCTTTCCCTTCCAGAATCAGTATTTTCATACTGGCGTCCCTTTTTTTAAGCCAATGAGCTGCACTCAGTCCAGAAAGTCCAGCACCAACAACTATAACGTCCCAAATTTCCGCAGTCATAGTTACTTTCTTTAGTGCCAACTTAGCGTGTGCCGGTAAACTGAGGATTCAGACACTCAAATCCAGCCTGTATTCCCTTTTCTTCTCTGTATCAATTAGGTTATCTTATCTTGCAAAGCCTGGGCGGCTTTCATAATAGTGCACTTTGGAACTGTGAACAAGTGAGCTTGTGACCTAGTTGGCAAAGAATCGGCTGTGCAAATTCCAGCAAATAAAGCCAAGAGAGGCGTTTGATTCTTGAACAGTAGAGACATTGTCAGATATAACATCTTTGTAAGACCATGGAAAAATTGAGGCAAATTTTCAAATATGAATCTTGGAACATTCAAACATACATACATATATACATACAGAGAATGGAGTAATCAGTTGTAAGTCAGAAGGAGAATTGGCACTATAGAGCAAGAGCAATATTATGCAAATAAAATGTAACTTTGAACTTGGAGAAGAATAGATAAGAAGACTGGAAAAGACTTCACCCAGTTGCTGGAGACAAAACTGAAGGGAGAGAGTCCCACAAACAAGCAGCAGCTGAAAGCAGCTGCAATGAAGTCCAAGCAGAACATTCCAAAGGAGGAAGCAGAGTAATATTTGGGGATGTCCATGGGTTCTAGACTTCAGGCAGACACAGACTGAGAAGGATTTTCATCCAGTTATTAAAAATAATCCTTGTGTTAGTTTGACCAATTAGTTTGGAGTCTCTGAAAATGGGGGCCTGAGTATAAAAATAGATAATGCAGTGCATTTGTTAAAACCCTTGAATTAAACATGAAAGTTGATACTTCAATTACATCTTGATTGTTGGATTTAAAATCCACTGTGCTGGTGTACAAAGGCAAAATCACAAAAACTGAGTCATTGTCCAAAAACCTGCAGCTCTAACTGTATTATCTCCATATAAATGTGTACAGGCTTTGAAGCCATTCTCAGTGTGAAAAATAAATGAGTAAAGAAAATTCAGTCAGGTCGAGGGCACAACGGTGTACTCTGCAACTTTTACGGTTTGTTATGAAATAAAACCTGATTCTTTCTGAGTCTCTTTTCTTAGTTAAAATGACAAGGACGTTCAGATCATTATGCAATAAAAAGGACTGCTTAAAAATGACTTCTGAGGCACAGCAAGTGAAAACCATACCAACAAGTGTGTGGAACAAGAAGGGCTTGCATGCCTGTACAAACAATGAAAATTCCTCTTGTTCTGGTTTGGATCTTATGTCTTTGAGTCCATCTGTCTCCATTTGTGCCAAACCTCATATGGAGGTGTTCAGAGTTTCTAATTACTTAGCCAAAACCAAAAATCTGGCACATCGTTTGCTCTTATTTTCATGGCAGTTCTTTATTTTCCTTTTAATTTTATTTTGTGGTTAGAATGATCACTGCTGTCTTAAAGCAAGTTCTCAGAAGACTGGAACAATGAGCAAATAAATGAACAGTTCTAATGGCTTTATTCCACACGTTTTTATTTCAGTTGTTTTCATTCCAAGACAACAAAATTACCCAGACAATAAAAAGACCCAGAACAAACAGTTATTTGTACCTACAGCAGATGACAAGCATTTGTTTAGAGATGTTTTTGTGTCCCTAACAAATGTAAATTAAGGTTCCTCTTTGCCTCTTTTCACTCCCTTACCAAACAGCTTAACAAAAGACAGGATGTCCTCATCACTTCACATAATAATATTGCAGAATAACTTTAACTATGTACACTGATGTTCTAAAATCTTTTTTGTTTTTGGGTTTGTTTTTTTTTGTTTTTTAAATTTTTCAGCCATCTGTCCAGACAAAAATTCCTCTTAACTAAAACTGACCCCTTTTCAAAATAGTTAGCAGTGTGTGAAGAAAAATTGCAGATTAGTTTGACACTGTGTAGCATTTTCAAATTAATGGCTCAAACAAAAACAAAGGATCAAGGGTTGCATGGCCTTTGATAGGGCAGCGTTTAATTTGATGAATTGATAGACATCAGAGATGCTGTCAATGGCTTTTTCTTGATGTTGTTACTGTTCGCTTATTCATGTTTTATAATTAGTTCAAATAGTTTGACAACTGAAACAGAAAAAAGTAACCAACTTTATTTTAATATAGCGTCACAGTGTAGATGACACTAGAGCAGGAGGAAACTGAACAGAGATGTAATATGGTGAATGTTTAATCGCTCATCTTGTTTTTTTGATCATTAACTACCTGACAGTAACTTTGGATATGTGAGGGTCAAGTGAAGAATGCCTCAATCACACAGGTCTAGTGACCACTGGTTGATGAGAAAAAATATGTATTCCCCAAATGGTTATAGTTCATTTAATGAAGATTATGTGTGAGTTTAAAAAGGAAGATCTGCAATCATTCATCTTTCCCCCTTTTTATTCCATAATTGCGTTGCACATGTGCAATGACAATAAAAGGCTAGTCTATTCCTGGGTGTTTGGCTCCTAGTCTACTCTTTACTTCATTACTCCTTTCCCTTCCTGTCAAACTTAATACTGTCAACACTTGTCCAATCATCTTCTTGCCTGCCTTGTTTGAGTCAATCAGCCTCCACTCTGTGTTTTAAATCTGTCCTCTTCTTCATTCTCCTTTACAGGCTTCGTGCAACCCATGTCCACGTCAGTCAGAGCTCCATTCAAGAATCCATCTTCATCTTCACCACCACGAGCAACTAGAATCCTATAACCACTGGCATTACATTTTGTCATAATGGGTCATCAGAGTCTAATTGCTAAATACATCAATTTTCTCCAATCGAGAGACTTCCGGTTTTGACGAGCATGGGGTAGTCACACTTTCCCTTAGCTCCCACAACTTTTAGTTATTTGAGCGAGCCCGCCTAACTTATTTTTTGAGGCAGATATCTTGATGGTTTGGTGAAGCCGTCGGAACATTTGATGCCCTGCCATGTCGCCTAAACATGCGAAGTCGAATGGCAAAACAACCGAATGCGTGGCTGCTAGCGTTCCTGCGAATAACAGCACTGCTAGTGGAGCACCATTCGGCTTTACTGGTGGAACTAAAAGTCAGCTTTTTTGACGATGTGAATAAAAAGCTGGACGGACTACAGAAGGCATCGGACAACCATGGTGAGCGCCTAGAATCTTTGGAGGAAAGCGCCAAAACGCTCGACCAGCGCCTTGCTAAAGTGGAGGATACCTGTGAGACACTACAGGTCACTAATGAAAAGCTGAAGGCTAAGTTATCGGACATGGAGTCGAGAAACAGACACTGCAATGTCCGCCTTATCGGCCTTGAGGAAGGGATTGAGGGTCCACAACCCTCACAGTTGTTGCAATTTTCTCCAATCATGTTCAATTCTTTCAAATGATCTCTCCTTACATGTTCCTTAAGTATTTACAGATGAGTTGGATTCTTCCATCCAAACTATAGGCTACCTACAGCTAACCACCAAAGCAATCACAAGGTTTTTGATTGGGCATCCTCATTGCAACCAATTTCACTTAGCTGCTAAATAGCAGCTGTTGAATAGCTGATGACACTGTACAGCTCTTGTGGTGGGCTTGTAGATAAACACTATTTCATAAGGATTTGGTCAGATGATGACAAAGGTTTCTACGGAATAATATAGGAAGACTAGTGTGGATGCAAATTTTGTGCAACTTATTGCAAACATTTTCTACAACTTTTTGTAGAGATTTAGACATTAATATCTCATAGACCTTATCATTTCCTTTTAAACTTTACATGTTTAAGTGTCCAGTGAACTGTACCCTACCAATCAAAACCATCAGTCAGATTAAATTTCCAGTAATTTCTATTGCAGCAGTACCAATGCAACATCTCACCAACCAAATAACGGTGTACTAGGGAACTGCTCTGTATCTATCTGGAAACTATTCTGCATAAATAGCATATTATCATACTGGTACTTACTGAGTGATATGCAATGCTGAATCTAATCTAACTTCATTGTGTCCAGGTAGATTCCAGAGGAAGTCCTGAACAGGTTTCGTAAAAGGTTCACATTAAAGTAATTTAGAAAAGGGGAGCAGTGACAGTTTCATGCTTTTAAAGCCCTTAAATGTAATTTCTTCCCACAAAATCCAACCTATTTCTAGACAAGTAATTCCTTTTTTAAAGCAGTTACTCAGAAAACTTTACAGTGCATTTTCAAAGTTTGAAATGAGTGGGTGTGCAAGGTCAAAGAGAAGGTAAGCTGGGCTTTAGATGCTTTTTCTCATAGTGTGCTTTATCGAATAGTGGCCATGGATAAAATGACTTTTTAAAACAGGCACAGAGCATTTAAAATAGCTGAAAGAAAATCATATATACATTTTAAAGAAATGTTATATATGTGTCCCCCTAAGACCTGAACTCTTTCATGGCATGTATTTGTAATTTCTCTTTGCTATTTGGGCTGATTGGGACCAAAACAAAGAATTGCCTGATTTTTTTTTTTTTTTTACCTCATTTTTGTTTCTGAGAAAAATGAGATCCACATATGTGGACATTGATTTTAAATTTCGACAGAACAGTAGCAGTATAATGTGCTCGTAAGTGGATATCAGGGCCTTGTAAAGCAACATTTAATATTTTGGTCTAGACAACCCAAAATGTGATGTCCACATATGTGGACGCCAGGTCCTTCGAGGGTATAGTACAGTTCACATAAAGCACTTTATCCTCTGCCTCTAATGTGTTTTCTTCATGTGTCTGCTGAAGAGTACCCCACCTTTTCTTGTAGCAGACACGTGAGCTTTGCAGGGTTTTTTTAAGGAAAGAAAAAAGAAAGCAAATAATAAAAAACAGTTTTTCATCACTTTAGACGTCAGGTACTCTTTTTTTAATAGCTTTTCATTTGAAACCATGGACATTTGACAAATGGTAGGTGTTTAGGTAGTGTATACAATAAATAAGGTGTACAGTAATTGTGTGTTTCCAGGAAGTTCTTTTTTGGGTGGTGGTGGTGGTGAGGTGGGGGGGTATAAAAACAAACCAAAAAAATCAATAAAAACACATTTTAATGGGTAATAGGAGAGTGAACAGAGACAGACAACTTGGACAAAAAACACACAAAGCTTATTGTAGACAAAGCAGCAATTTGTGGCAGGTGATTTGCTTTCAGTGGAGTTCAGCTCTCTTCAAATTAGCACCCTGAGTTTCCCAGCCATTGTTTGCTCCTTCAGTTTCCCTTGTTTACAGAGAGATTGTATTGCATTGTTATTCAGCTGCCTGGACACTGATTTCCTCAAGGACATTTTGATTGGTTTTCTAAAATTGTACATAATTTGTATTCATTAACTTGTGATTACAAAAGGAAGAATGGAGGGTGTTGAAAGCAATATTAACAGCTGAATAGCAATATCAAGGTAACCTTTTGTTAAAGTGGTCACTATCCAATCAGAAAGCTTTATGGTAATAAGAAAGGGCTACAGGAGGAGCTCACATTAAAGCAAGAGCAACAGGTATCACACTGCTGTTGTTCCTTTGTATTCCACAGATAGATGCGTGTGTGTGTGTAGCACCTCCATTCAGGTAATATCAGTATAAAGTATCTATATGAATACTTAATTTTTTTTTTTTTACATGTGACGTATAAACTATATATTTGAGGACACTGTACTCATTATTTTGACCAGCTACTAGCGACTATTTTAAAAAGGAACAGTATGTTTAAACTAAGCCGCTCTCAGTTGAGAACAGGATTTTACCTCAGCTGCCCGCCCTGGCTCTCTGTGTTCTTGTTATGGGCTGCAGTTTTCTTGAGCCCAGGTAAGTACACAGACTGAATTACATGAATCTACCTATGCATGTATAAATGGTAAATATGGTGTATTTATCTACTGCATAATACTGTTTTAGAAAAACTAACATTAAGTAAGGCATATTTTTATGGACAGTAATTGAGACCTTCACATCTATTCTCTATTGAAGTCTGCTGAGACATAGAGCTCAGTGGTGTTAGTTTTCCATGTTACCATGGCGCCCGGGCTGTCCAATCAGAGATTACGTTTGGAGATGATTGTTGACTCCCTAATGTTCCTGGGACTCACATATGTGCAACGTTTGTGTGTGTGTGTGTGTGTGTTTTTCCTTTTTTAGGGTGCGGCTCTTATACTGGGCAGCTCTTCTTATTTTGACTGAGAAGTATATTTAAAGTTTATTTTATTTTACTATAGACAAACAGAATTATCTGAAATGTAGTTTATGTACTTTTTCCCACTAAGCACTTACACTTGTGGTCAGAAGTTCACATACACTCATTATGGGTATGAATATCATGGTAATTTGTTTTGGCTTTTTAATGATTTATTTGAACTCTTCTATTTCTGGGTTGTAATGATTATATAGCATGCACCTTTAAGAATTTGTGTTGAGGGGGGGGGATTTCTGTAGCCCACACAGGGTCAAACGTACACATACAGGGTCAAATATATTCATACATTCACTTAAATCTTTTATTAAGTGGTGCTGAAGGCTCTAAAGTGTACTTTAACTAGCAAGGCCAAGCCCTACTAACTTCTCAGTAGTGATCATTATTGACAATGACTGGTGGTTTCTCTTTGCCTACATAAAACATGTTTGGCATCACTCATTGGACTGACAAATATCATGAATTATGAGAAAGTCCAAGGAACTCAATTAAGATCTGAATTTACAGAAATTTGGAAGGTCTCTTGGAGACATTTCTAAACAATTACAGATTCCAGGATCATCAGTTCAAACAATTGTACATAAGTACGAGGTATACAAGTGTGTCATCCAGGGGTGACGCAGCATGAACTGGAAGCTGCTGGAACGCCACTGTCATTTGGCCAGAATGATAAGGTGTGTTTGAAGGAGTAAAGGTGGGGCTTTTAAACCTAAAAACACTATACCAGCTGTCAAGCATGCTGCATCATGCTCTTGGGCTGTTTTGCTGCCAGTGCCATACAATACAGAAAGGGGATGGAGTAATGAAAAATAACCATCTTCAGATTCTTCAACTCAAATCAACAGATGATTGAAACTTCGACAGAAGCATGACAATGTTCCCACACACACATCAAAACTGATTTTGAAATGGATAAAGCAGGCTGAAATCAAGCTTCTGGAACAGCTTTGCCAAAGCCCCGACCTTAACCCTATTGAATATTTGTGGACTATGATTAAAAGCAAAGTCCATTTAAGTTGCCAGGAAACAAACATAAATAGACTACAGATTCTAGATAAAATCACAGATAAATTTTTGGGATTTCATCTAGAAAAAGGGGGGGTTTTTTGCGGGTTTTTGTTTGTTTGTTTGTTTTCACCTTTTGCAGCTAATTCAAAATGTTTGCATACCACAAAAGCCAGTTTTTCTTGTTGAGCTTGAAAATGCTGGCCTTGTGACAGAGCCAATACAATGATGCAAAGCTCTTTGAGATTAGTTTTGCCAAGAACAGCATAGAGTTACTTATTCTCTGAATCTCATTTTTCTTCTGGAGGGCTGCTTTAAAAAAAAATGTAACCAGTGTTAAATATTTCTTAATTTAATTTGTCCAAGTGCTTTTCATATCCCTTTGTGATATTTGGCTAAAACAATTATGTTTTCGTACTCAGCCTTCCTTTAACAAAATATCCTGAATCATTAGATGTGGAGACTGTAAACTGTGGCCCAGTAAGTGTGAAAATAGGATATTTATCACTGACAACAAAAATAAGGATTAGATTAGAATCAGTATGTGTGTAATTAATTTATTTTTACTTACAACTGGCACGGCTGTAATTAAACAGCTAGCCGAAATTTCTTAATTCTTTATTTATTGCAAAACAATAGACATGGAGGAGGCTCTGATGAGAAATCAATCAAATACAGTTGATACACGAGATGATAAAATAATAAGAATATGTAAACATATCTATGTAAACCTTTGGGAATGTAGATATTACTAAGAATAGGGTTTGTTGCAAAGATTCCACAGGAGATGGATAGAGGATGTAGTATGTAAGTTTTGTTCTAGATTGTCAAATATAGATATTATAGATGTTCTGCATTGTTTTTTTTCCCTGTTAAAATTGTTAATATGTCTCTTGGGCAGGTGGAGGGATGGGGAGTAGTGGCAGCCTTGAAAGACAGAGAGTGACCTGGTGTCTTTCCAAAGTTGTGTAGCTGCTGCACAGAATGAAGTAGGGTGATCAGAGCTAACTAGCATATTTTGTACACAATATGGTAATATTTCTGATATGAATCTAGATATAACCTTTTTTTTTTTTTCAAGTGAGTTCTGTGAAGTACTTGGTGTTTGATTCCACAAGTTGGCACCTGATGATGATGATGATGATGATGATGATGATGATGATGATGAAGCTCAGTTCTCATTTAGTTTTTAGGGGTTTTTTGTGTTTTTTTTTTTGAGGAACAGATGTTTATTAGTTCTCAAGATGCAGAAGCAAGATCCGGGACGATAACTGCAAAATTAAGTTTTGACTGGATGGATGATTTGAGTTGCAGATATTCCAGAAAATGTCTGCTTCTCATGCCATTGCCTCTTGATGAAGTAGGAGAATGAGAGCAGGATATTAATTTGAGAAATATGTTGCAGATGTGTGATACATTTTCCATACAGTGTACATCAAATGTTAGAGTAGAAATAGATGGTGCAACCTGTCAGTTATTGTTGCTGTTAATGTTTTGAAACAATGCTGTTTGGGTGTCTGACGGGAGCATGATTGATCTGAAACTAAGATGTCTTTACAGACTCTTTGATCTCTGACTTATCTGATGATTTAAGACGTCTCCATGATGAAAATGATTAAAAACATAGTGCTTCTTGTCCTCTTTTGTTTTTGTTTGATTGTTTTGCGTTTTTGTTTTTTGTTTTTTGTTTGTTTTTTTTGGGGGGGGGGGGGGTTGTCTGTTTAATTCTTGTTGTCTTTTAATTCTTGTTGTCTTGTTTTTCTTGTAGTATTTAGGAATTATACGGTTGGCAGCAGGACGAGTTGAGATAACTGAATATAATTTATTTTTAGAAGATATTGATGTTTTAACAATTGGAATTCAGCCTGTGATGAATAGTGGTAGATTGATCCAATGCTCAAGGTCATCATTTATTATTTTAAGTAGTGGAGTGAAACTGAGTCCAACCAGCATTGACAGCCAAAGGAAGGCATTGATGCCTGAGTATGTGATGTGACCTGTGCATTATGGGATTGGTAGTGTATTGTCTGCTACATTCCAACTGTGACTGTATAGGAGGAGAGAAGATTTATTTCAGTAAATTGAGTAATCAGAGATTTTTTTTGGGGGGGGGGGGATTCAGAAAGCTCTATCGTCTAATGCACTACCTTATGATGTTTATTTAATGTTTGCATTCCTTTGACGCAAGTGTTCTGAATGTTTTAAGATCTGGGATACACGCAAGGCTTGCAGGTGACATCCAAGGGCCCACAGACCATCCGTAAGGCAGAGGGAGAGAGTGTGACCTTGGGATGCAGCTACAAACCAAGCCCTCGTGACACTGGGGAACTTGACATTGAATGGTCTGTGATCAGTCCAGACACCACACAGAAAGATCAAATGGTAAGAAGTAATGTGAGATCGACCCAGACAATGCTATCTATAAAATGCATACAGGATGAATTTATTAAATTGCAGTATTCAGAAGTTTAGTTATTTTATGCCATTTCAAATGTTTGGAAACATTTGGTAATATTTTGGGTCTATGTACCAGTTATTTTTGAGAATATGTTCTTTGGGACAGATTGTTCCAGTTAAAAAAATCTACAGTTAAATAGTTCCACTGTTTGCTTATTATTCGTTAACTCTTTCAGATTTTATTCTTTCATGTTAAAGTTGAGTCATGCCTATATTTTCGCATGTCAATCTGACCGGCTGCAGCACTCAATAAAAAAGACTGGCATGCCCTTCACTGAAGCACATTGAATGTTGTCTCCATTTTCCCATTAAATTATTAGTAAGTCACAAATGCATTTCCAATAATAGCATCTGAAATTGTTAGCAAATGATTTGAACACGAAGGTCCATGAAATGAAAGAGTTCAACATCTCTCCCCATATTCAAACAAAGGTTCTGAATACAGCTAAGCGAGCTTATTAATGTTGCTGTTCCTGTTACTCATCACCACAGCAGATCATCTGTTTGAATCTCTTCCTGCCCTCTACAACCTTACCAGCCACTTGCAAATCTTCTCTCACCACACCCATAAACCTCCTCTTTGGCCTTTTTCTTTTCCTGTCACATGACAGCTCCCGCTTCAACATGCTTATCCCAGCATACCGGGTCTCGTTCCTCTTCACATTTCCAAACCAGCTCAATCTTGCCTCTCTTACTCCGTCCCGCATCTGTCAATCTCACCTGAGCTGTTGCTCTGATATACTCGCTCTTAATCCTGCTTATCATTTTCAGTCCCAATGCAAATCTTTGCAATCTTTAACTCAGCTGTCACCATCTCTGATCCACATAGGAGAGCTGTGTTAACTACCATCTTGTACACCATCCCTTTTGGTAGCCTTTTGTCATTAATCACTCTATTCACCACAAACTGCATGCACCCCTAATTAGGTGTCAAAAAAACCACTTCGCAAAACAATCCCTAAATCTTTTAATGTATTCGGATTTCACATCGTCTTTTTCTATTCTAAATCTCATGTGGTGCACAGTCTAAACTAATGTTCGTTCAAGGAGACTGGAGAGTTGATGAACTCTCACTACCTTTTAATTTCACAGGAATTAGTTGTTTATCCCATTTGCCTTTTAAATTAAACAAGTCATTAGTGTTTAAGACTCGGGAGAACGTTTTTTTCCCCCTTTCATCTCTCCCTATGCAAAGTCGATGCAACGATTGACTAGATCTACTATGTATAATGTACCAATATTAAACACATTGTAAAATTGTGGTCTAAGTCAAAATTGAATGTGATATATTGTAGTTTAACGTATAAAGTAGTAGAGGCTTTGCTCCTAATTGTAAACTAGTAGACCTATTTATGCACATTTCCAGCTTCATGTCTTTATTCTTGTTCTTTACTAGGGGGTGGTTTTTGCATAATTCACAGTTCAAAATAATCATCATTTATCCTCTTCTGGGCTTTGGTACTGATTTTAGTTCTGTCTAAAAAAAGCAGTTTTAGTTTCTGTCTCTTTGAGCCCATTCTTCCTTTTTGCCAGCTTTCTTCTGACTGCCTGACAAAGGTTTGAACAGCTGGCAGATGGAGCTGGATCTAGAACTGTGACTGAAATGATGGATATCTTTTTTGACTGACATCATACATAGCCAAGAGTAGAAAAAATGTGGAGCACATATTGCATGACTTTTGTGTGTGTGTCTTATAGAGGGTACTTTTACTCAGTGACCTCATCACTTTTGCCATGTTTAGTGAAAAAAAAGGAAACATCTGAAAATAAGGAACAAACAATAGGTCCTCTGTAAAGAACTTACAACCAGCTAATGAGCACACAACTCTAATATCTGACCAAAAAGTGTATATAGATATGTTCATGTGTGATCAAACAATTTTTCATTTACAAGTCTTGCAAATGGGAAAAATCCTGTCATCCATATAAAACCAAAACCTGAAAGCATTAATTTTGATTTGTTTCTCTTTTTGATGATGTGCAGATACACTACACTTGGTTCTTGGTTAAATGAGGAAAAAAAATCTAACTGCATTTCCATTTCTTACTAACTAGTTATTATGCCTTTTGGTGCTTGGCAGGTTTTTTTTTTTTTGGTTTTTTTTGCTGCTCCCTGCTGTTGCTGGAAATGAGACTGATGAGTGTTGTGAAACTGAGCCACAGTAAACGTGCTTTAAAAGTAAAACACTGAACTAAAAGAGATTTTTAGAGACCCTCTGAGGCCCAGATTTGGTGGTAATTCAACCAACCACTCATGGTACATTTAATTTAAGAAGACTGCATGTAACATTAACACCATTTCAGTCAATTGCTGAATTACGCTTATATTTGTCTTTATTTTTTCCATCAGCTTGTATCCTATACCAGTGGCACTAAGTACTTCTTTGGTAACCATGCATTTGAAAAAGAGCTCAGCTTTGCTGCTGGTGATCCCTCGATGGGTGACGCTTCACTGTCGATTGCTCTGCTGTCACCTGCTCACACCGCTACCTACCAATGTAAAGTGAAGAAAGCACCTGGAGTGGACATGCACAAGATGTCACTGGTGGTAATGGGTAAGACCAGGCTTTAGGTTGCGTCTCGCTGCATTATTTATGTCCATCACCTTTCCAAAATGCAGTGTTCTTGGTGTTTAGTACTTCAGGAGGCACCTTTTCTATTTAAGACTTGTCATGTCATAGTGTGATTGAGGATGGAGAATGCTAGTGATATGGTGCAACAGAGGCAGGTGATCCTCTGCAGTGACCCCCTAAAGGGAGCAACCAAAAGAAGTAGTAGTAAGAAAAAATTATTCATCTGATGACAAGTGAGTCCCTAAATTTGTGTTAAATGGGCCGATTTGATCTAGTGCTTCAACCATTTAATCTGCAATAAAGTTTCCCTGCTTTGTTAGAACATGCATTTTACTCCTTTTTATAACGCATTACAAAACCGATCGCTTAGAACTCATCATTTTTTAGAGTCCAGTAATCAATTGCGGGATAGTGAATACTTGCATGATTGAATTACACAATCTGAAATGAAGGTTCACTTACTAGCTTTCTCTGGACATCAGTCTTCATCAGTAGATGGAGTTTGCTGAGAATAGGCCGGTGTGTTTGCAATTTTACAAATGGAAATGAATGAACTGAAGGAAGATGGCTTTGTCTAAAACTAATGACACTTCACTAAGAGCCATTTGTCAGTGTACTGAATCTTAAAGTTTGCCAGTTGGGAAAAGGAACTTACTTAGTCAATCTCATCTATTTTGAAGACTGAGCAGTAACTGCGGTGGAGGACAGTCACCTCGCTGCCAGACTTACAGTTGAGTATGGTATTAAATAATGTGTCTCATAATGGAGCAGGTAATTGATACAGTCCAACTCCCTCAGAAGTCCTGTAGAATCTACATCCAAAAGTCTAAACTGAGAGTGTACACCGTATTGTACAACTGTACTGATGAAACATTCTTCAAAAAATACAAGTTTGCAAGCAATCTCGCAGCTAGGTCTCGGGATAGGAAGGAAAAAACATCATTATTGTTTTGCAGTAATGTTTCAATTTAATAAAACATTTTTTTGGGTTTAAAATGACCTGAAGAACATAATCTATCCAACCTGGGACCAAATTACCCACCTATATCTACCACAGCCTGAGTTATTTCTCCAATATTTTCCAAGAAGCATTTAAGTGTTCTAAAATTCGAGATAACATCACCTCCCTCCTCAATGAAACATACACATTGTTAAATAAATATCCATACCACACTCTTATATGTCAGTAGATAACCCATAGCTATTTTCTTGCTGACAGCAACACAAGGCAGTCCTGAGAGCCAGCAATTCATTTTATAGATTAGACTCCTTGTGCGATCGTGTATAGCATAAGTCGTTTGAAAAAAAAATATCTGGAGAAATTGGGGGACAGATTTTTGTAAATCTTCTTTCACTATCTAAATTGTGCAAATGTGCAACATGCTCAGAGTATTGTGTAACATTTTCAGTCTCACCCTAATGGGTAGCAATTTCGACCCTCTCACATCTCTTCACAACAAGATGGCATTGGTGTCTAAATTGTTCAGCCTTGCCATCATTAGCCATCAAGCTTTAACTCCATAAGGATTTGAAACATTAATTTGTCTTGGAGATGTGCTTTTTTAGGGTGATTCATAGATTTTATAGCATATCTGAGTTGGAAAACAAAAACAAGAAAACCCTCTGTATTGTTTGTATATGTGGCAAAACTCAGTCAAAAAGGTTCCCCCTTTTTCATCCTAAAGCTATAAAGCTGTGCTGTTTTATTTCTTTTTCTTTTCCCTTTCCTTTGAAGGGGAAAGAAATAGAATGGAAATGGCAATGGAAAATTATCCATTTGTTGTATGATTTCAGCGAAGCCGTCTGTACCTAAGTGCTGGGTGGAGGGAGGGGAACTGATTGGCAATCCTGTGTCTCTGCACTGCGAGTCTGCAAAAGGCTCCACTCCTTTAAAATACACATGGAGGAGAGAAAGAGCTGGCTCGATCGCTGATGGAGCCGCACAGAGTAAGTGTGACCTCTGCTGATGTCACAATGATACTGCACATCAAAGAGAATACGTGCATGCTCGAGAGTCTATGTATGTGTATATGCGTGTGTTGGAGGTTTGGAGGGGTGGGGGGCAGGTGCCTTGGGACTGAGGCACTGTATCATTTGATGCTGTGTGAGCAAAAACTCAATGAAAATCATTTTCTTTGTGAGCGTCTATTATTTGCTAACTTTGTCACCTTTTTTCCAAAAAAAAATACATTTTTTTTCATTGATTGCTTACATGGCAAAAGTCCTGGGTGGCAATATTTGATAATAACATAAACCCTGAAGTTTTTAAAGCAAGACTATTATAATGGTAGCATTTTACCATGTTACTTGCATTTCTCCACATTAGTTCTCACTCTACAACTAGAAACATTTCCCTGTTCTTCCCAAACATATTTACTGCAAACTACATTGATCAGTGCCTTATATAAGCAGGGAACAACAAACACACTGCTTGCATGCATACGTAATGAATATCTGCTCCAAACCTGCATACTAATGAGCTTCATGTTTTTAGTTTTTTCATGTAGAGATGGCAGTTTGATCAATTTTCATTTGAGCGCCTTATAATGTACAGTATGTATACCCTGAATTAATCTATGCTTGTTGGCACGTGCTCATTTACCCAGACAGTGTGACCGGAGAGCTGAAAATCAGCAACCACTCAGAGAGCTTTGCAGGGATCTACCTTTGTGAAGCAAACAATGCTGTTGGAGTAGAAAGCTGCACGCTGAACCTGAAAGCCAACAAACGTAAGAAAGCACGCTCACACAGACTGCTTGTGTTCACATGCATGACGGATGACGCACACATCAGATCATGAAAGACGTGGATGTTCGAGTTCATCCTCTTAAATCTCCTCTCTTTGTAGCTGTGCCAAAATCTCCTCTTTGCTGTGCTTTTCACACACTGTAACATTAGTGTGACATTCCTTTTATGCTGTCTAACGATGATGGGAGAGGGACGCTTTCCTTGACAAGAAAAACATTTATTCGCTGAAAGTTTTAGCCTTCTGTTTTTCATCGCTAACTTTTTCTGGTGTTAAATCACACAAGTGTAAAGTTATGATAATTCTGCTGCCAGCAGGTCTGCAGACCCTGTTGGCTGTGTACACCGTAAAATATGTGGACTAATTAAATACAAGCAGAAACGCTAACCAATTTTAAGTGAGATGCCTTAAATGAGGGCAATCTATGTACAGTAATACATCTAAACAAGACAGATATGAGGGGTGTAGCAGAGCAGTCTCACAGGCAATGAATCTGTTGACAGTGAGTGCACCAGTGGGAAGTACAGTCTGTGTTACAGCCTGCCAGTACAGATGAGATCATCATTTAGTTTAAGACTCACACAACCATCTGCATCCGTTGGATCCATAGCACGAGTTTCTCTTTGGGCCTTATGATCTTTGGAGCAGGCTCCAATGCATCTCGTCAGGTCCAGAGCCCCTTGAATAAGTGCTTAGATGTTAAGCTTCGAGCAGTGAATCATTCATAGTCATTCATTTTTATTCCAAGTGCAGGCTTCTGTCCTACACAAGAAGTGTCAACCCTTAGGCTCGTGGCCCTCAACCAAGGATTTGCAGCATAATTAGTGGCATATTATGGAATAAATGCAGGTAGAAACAGTATAAAACTAGCAGTTTTTAACTGCCAGGAAATATATTATTATACATTCATGCTTTTACATCCAAGTCTCAGGAAACCTACATGTAGTTTTCATTGGACTATTGGCAATGGGGATATAATTTAAAGCACAACTGTGTTCTCCAGTAAACTTGAGATCAAAAATTTCCTGATCTGATAACAGCACTCAAAATCTGACAGGCATTGATGTCCCAGCATGATCTGACAATGTTTCAGTGTGCAATAATGAAACATCCATGATATGGCTTTGAGGTGTTTTGGGCCCATTGTCCTGCTGCAATATGAATCCTTCTCCACAAAGAGTGCCAACCACAGGCTGATGCATGCCACGTAGCATATCTCTATGAAAACTGGAGTGGTACTTCTTCTTGGTCAGGGTGAAAGTAAAATCACCCTACTATCATTCACTGTGAGCTTGATACACTGCAGTATCATTCTTTCCCCTGTTTGTCTCCTTTCACACACCTGTCTGCTAACACTACAAATCTCAAGCATCCACCATAAAATCCGGATATATTTCATCCCACACCAGGAGTTGTTTCTCCTCCTGAGAGGTGGACTGCTACTTAATGTATTGATCTTTGGATGGTGTGCTTACTTTCGGTGTGCCTGATCATGCTTTGAATACAACTGTTGCACTTTCTGCAAAGGATTCTTGAGTACCATGCACCGTCACCTTAGAAACCTTCCGCTTATCCATTATTTGCCACAGAGAGAGAGCCCTTCTGTGTTTAGAATAATAATTTGACTTGACTTTTTCTTAGCTATGCTAAAATACTGCTACAGTTAAACAGAGTCAGCAATATTCTGCTGGAAACCCAAGGGATTGCCATGTTTATAACAGGTGAGCGATGGCTGTAAGTTAATTTACTTGAAAAAGCTTCTCATGAGTATATCAAGTATATCAGCCAAGCACTTTGCATGTGTTAGTGTGTGAAAGGAGAGATGTGTTGGAAAGCATTTTGTAGAGCAGGAGTGATATGCAAGTTCAAACCATTTACTCAAGAAAATCAGAAATTCATAAACCATTTTCAAGTACAGACAGACACAGACAGAGTGAGGCCCATAAGTAATTGGATAACATCACAGTTTAGCCTCTGGTGTACAGAGGCACAGTTCAAATCAATCAAGATGTGACTGAACTGTAGACTTTCCGCTTGGAAAGGGGTTTAACAAAAGTATGACAATTAACTGTTTAGGAATTACAGTTTTTATACTTTTATTTCTTTGGAACAAGATGTTAAAACAGAACTTCAGGATGAATAATTTTATGTTCTTCATACTTATTTTGCAGCTCCAAACAGAGCTGCTGTGATAGTTGGCACCATTGTTGGTTCCCTGCTCCTCATCTTTATCTTCCTGGTCTTTGTTGTGCTTCTGTACTGGAAGTTGAGCAGCAGACGTCGCTATGAGAAGGAATTTTCCAATGACATCAGGTACAGTGCAGATGCAGCAGTGCATTTTAAGATGATGATGATGGGCAGATAACTTACTTTCCTAAACTTCAGCTTCTATTAGTGCTGAATTTTACCAGCGTGCTGTGAACATTTGGATAGTACATTGTGTGATGTACGTTTTGTTTTTTTTTTAATCAAAACCATGACACCAACGGCAGAGCTTTAACAGGCAGAGAGGCAATTAAACTGTAAGATATTAAACAACACACATCAAAGCCATTCAGATAAGAATAGAATATAAATCCCAGATATCAATTAAAACCAAACAAGAAACATGCAAATACAACAAAAGTATAGGGGGGGAAAATGACATGACACTCCATGTGGTAACATATCTCTTCTCCACCAGAGCTTTTTTAAAAAAAAAAAAATGTTATGATTCTTTTTTTTGTAATTTAAGTGTTTATCGAAGTTATGCATAAAATAAAATGTACAGTATTTGATGGCTTCCTTTGTTCTAAGACTCATAGACAGTAGTCTGGATGACCGCCATCACTTCAAGTACTTTTCCTTCACGCAGATATGAAAACAAGAGAAAGAAAAGGAACAAACAGAACACAACACACAAACAAAGAAACATGTGTACAGATAGATACAGTTTGTAACTATATACATCCAGAGACATGGCAATTGAAAAGCCAACACACTCAGTAGCAGATGGTGACATAGCATTAGTACATGTTATTATAGAAAACAAACAAAATAAACAAACATTTAAACAACCATTCCTTCAATGATGAATATCAGCGATATCAGGCCTTATAGAACTCGTATATAGCGGAGCCATTTTCCCCAGTGTTTTACAAATTTCTCATACTCAAAATTCACTAAAAAAGCAATCTTTTCCATCTTATAAATCTCAAAAGTTACATCAAAGTTACATCAGTCCAGCTATTTAATGTTGCTGGATCCTGTGTTAGCCACCTTTTGGTCAGTGCCTTTTTACTTGCAGCTAGCAGCACACCAAGTAAGTATTTATCTATACCCTTTATATCTGAGGGTACATACCCTAAAAATATGGAGTTGAAATCAAAGGGTAAATATGTACTAAATATGTTTTGCATCACTTTATGGACTTCTCTCCAGTAGTTCTTAATATTCTTACAATCCCAAAATATATGATAGTGGTGTGCTGTTTCGTAGCCACAGTTTCTCCAACATTCACAACTTCCATCATCATAATTCCTTCCACATATGTGATTTTGTACTTTTCCAATATAAAGAACAAATGTTTTGGCATTCCTCTTCTGTAATTGCCAGACCTCCATCTTTCTTCTATCTTTCCTTTATATACTTTGTTGAATAATTGCTGAGATCATGAAGACTTTTGTATATTTGTGAGATTACACCTTTCTTAATATCGGACTTATAAGCATTTACAAAGAGTTGGATAAATGCCCTCGCTGGCTATTTGGTTTTTAATGTTTCGAGTATAGAACTTTCTTAACTGTAAGTATCTATAGTGATCTTGGTTTTCTAAATGAAACGTTTGCTTTAAAGTTTGGAAACTCATAATTTCATCTTCCTTTACAATATCACATATCGATGTAATTCCTTTATCTATCCAGTTTTTAAAACTAGGGTCTATTTGATTTGGTGTGAATTCCGAATCATATGCACACCATTTTAATATTTTTATATCCTTCTCCAGCTTATTTTCCTTTACCACCATTTTCCAAACCCCTAGTGTGGCCTTTACCCAAGGATTTCTTATTTTGGAAATGGAGTCCTGTAGATTTCTATCTGCTAGAACTGCCTGCATATGCATATTGGTTATTGTTTTGCATTCAATTTCCTTCCATGCCGCTACATATGAGGGATCGCACCAGTGCAACACTGCCCTGATCATTGCTGAAGTATAGTATTTTTTTAAACATGGTAGGCCCCAGCCGCCGTACTCTTTGGGCAGTTGCAATGTTTTGTATCGTATTCTGGGTCATTTCCCTTGTCATATAAATCTAGAGATCGTTTTATCCCATTCAATAGAATCTTTTTGATTGATCTGGAGTGGGAGGGTCTGAAACAAATATAAACATCTTGGTAAAACATTAATTTTGATGGTTTCTATTCTAGAGCTTATGCTCAGACATGGGATATGATTCCATTTTGTAAGGTCGTCTTTGACTCTTTGATATAAATGGTTGTAATTTTTGTCATATAGTTTTTTTTTGTATCTTTAGTAAGTGTTACCTTCAGGTATTTAATTGAGTCTGTGTTTCATTTCAGTGGATGTGCTTGTTTGAGCTTTTCAGATGGACTATAATTGTAGGGAAGGGCCTCAGTTTTACTTAGATTCAATTTATATCCTGTTATTCGGCCAGTGTTTTTAAGACAGTTCATTACCTCCGGCAGAGACTCCTCAGGTGTTTTTAGGAATAAGAGAACATCATCGGCATAGCATGCTACTTTATGTTCCACCTCATTTATTGTAACACCCACGATTTTTCTGTTTTGCCTTATATATTGGGCTAGTGGCTCCAGAAATATAGCAAAGAGAAGAGGAGACCAGGCACAGCCTTGTCTCACTCCCCTCTCCAATGTTAGAGGTTGACCATTAATCCTAAACCTTGCAGTCGGGTTATCATACAATGCAAAATGTTATGATTCAATTCCTGTTCTCCACATTCATCACTACAATGCCGATTTTTTTTTCCCAACACCTTAAATTAAGGTGTACACATGCTGACCTTATAACTTTTAAAACATACAGAACGGCAGGGGATACCACAAGTGTCTGGAGCAGTTTCTCAGATCTGTCTTTGAAATATCCTCCACGCTACACCATTAAATTTTTATTTATTTTTTTAAATAGCAAACTTTAATGCTCAATCTTTTGCAATTTTGTATTTGTGATTTAGTAGCTTAGGGGACTACATATTCAATTGTGTTCTGCAGCCTTTTGTAATTATAATTTAGAGAGCTTTAATTTTGGAAGGAATGTCAGACTTCCTATTTGATATAGAGAAAGCCTGACAAAGTGCAAGGTAATGTGATTTAAAAGTACTGTTTTACTACTAAAATAAAAACAGAGAAACATGTGGAACATGGTTGCATTTTTCAAGCAAAAGCTTTTAAAATAATATTCTTTGCTTCATGGAGGATCAGTACATAAGATCACCGACTTCTGCACCCTAATTATAGCTTAGGGTAAAGACTAGAAACAAAAATTTTATTCCATTGATTGCCTTTTTTTTGTGG
This sequence comes from Rhamphochromis sp. 'chilingali', assembly GCF_963969265.1. Taxonomy (NCBI): domain Eukaryota; kingdom Metazoa; phylum Chordata; class Actinopteri; order Cichliformes; family Cichlidae; genus Rhamphochromis; species Rhamphochromis sp. 'chilingali'. The sequence goes on along the minus strand of NC_137930.1, from coordinate 33,360,864 downwards.
CAGATCATAAATGGATAGCTATTGAAAGAAAAAAAATGTTATAGCAGTGAGTACTGGTGTATATAATGTTTAAATCCCCAGTACGCCAAACACAATTTGTCTGTAAGCACACAGATATTTTACTGAGTGAGAGAAAAATCAGGCACAGTCCACTAGATGTGGTGTGACAGCTTCTTTTCTGTTCTTATATTTGAGACAGGTGGCCCAGCTTGCGCCCAGCTTTGCGAATGCCAGTTTTAAGGGGAATTTTGGTAGATGTGAATTCTTTCTAACACAAAAGGATGTATTTTAGCCCAAAGTCTGATCAAGGTTTATGTAAACATATGTGTTATTTTAGATATCACCACTGTTAGAGGTTATATTTTGTAGGTAATATACAATCCACAGAATTGCATTAAGGTTTGGACAGTCAAAACACAAAAATTGTCTTCAGCAAATCCCAAGGTCTCCAGTGGGGGTAAGATCCAGACTCCATGGTGGTAAAATCCATGTATGAAAATAATGCTTTCTGAATCACTCATTCACAATTTCACCTCAGCGAATCCAAATTCGGGGGGGTAAAACAAACCACAACTTGACGTAGAACTGTTTTCATGGGTGACAGTCGTGCGTTTGGCCCATTTCTGCACAACCTGCTGGATTTCTTTACTTTTTTGCTTTTATCTTACCTGATAGCCTAAAGGCTTTCGGGTAGAAAGCCCCGAAGGCTAACTTCCCCCGCTATTAGCGTCAGTCAATCCTACCTCCAAATACATCATTTCACTGGCTTGAAAAGATTTTGTAAAACTTTGCCATCCTCTGTAACTCTCTGCAGATTTCAAAAGCAGAGGATGTTCAAAGTGCATAATGTAAGGCAGTATTAAACACTGGCATGTAAACCATCTAAAAGCACTTTTAAAGAAAAGCAAATTATTTAAAGAAAAATAAAATGTGTCCCACAAATATTGAAATAAATATGCAGAGAATGGAGTTCAATACATCCATCCATTTTTTGCTTATCCATTCAGTGTCATTCATACTCCTGTTTAGAATCATCTAACCCTATTGACTGCATGTATTTAGATAGTGGGAAGAAGCCTGAGTACTCAGAGAGAGCCAGTGCAGATACAGGAAAAAATGTGAACTCCACACAGAAAGGCCTCAGCCAGATGGTGGATTCAAACCCAGAACCTTATTGCTGTGAGGCAACAGCCTGGAAAATGCTTGCTAAGATTTTTCTCAGCATATTGTCCAATATATTGAAGGATACGCTAATTTCCCTGTCTACAACATTTTAGTGGGATTCAAATCTGGACTTAAACCCGGCCATTCCATAACCCTCCATTCCTTCTTTCTAAGACCTTCCTTGGTGGACTTCTTAGCCTGTTTTGGATCATTATCCTAAGGTCCAGCTCCAGCTTTTGGACAGATGGCCTCACATCATCTTTAAGCAGTCTTTGATGATGCAGAATTCATGGCTAAATCAATGACTGCAAGCTGTCTGTTCCCTGAGGCAACAGAACAACTCCAAATCATAACAGCAACATGCTTCACAGTTTGTACAAAGTCCCTTTCCAGAAAAGCTGCCTTTGGTCTGCGTCAAACATGTCTGCTGTTTAAAATACTTTGGAGCTATTTTTAAATCCCATGAAAGACTCACAGGCATCAACAATGTCTTTACGCAAGGCCTTAGAGAGCTCTTCAGATCTTGGCACGATGACACCATATACCTCAGCAGCAGAGAGAACACCATGCCCTTGATGTCAGAGGTTTAAATAAGACAGGTAACTCTCTTCTAACGCGTTTACATTTCAAATACATCAACCATGCACAGGATGTATGTATTTTTTCACATTATTACCTATGTAATTCCTGTTACATTTTCTTGGGGGGGTTTTTTTGTACTTTGGCAGGAATGTTCAAAAAAGGCTTTGATGTCACTTCTGGTAGGCCAGACCATACAGTTTTCAACAGTATGGTTGGAAATGGGGGCAAGTTTTGAAAGTTTTAATCCAAATCTTGTTTGTTGTCGCTACCTCTAATTTTCCCATTAATTACATTTTTTAACCTATAGTAGACCTCTGCAAATTGCGAATCCTCTCATTTTTTAGCCTTTTTTTGTGAAAATATTTTCATGGTTTAAAAATCCACATGTGAGAAAATCCAATTTGTTCATTTCTGGGTCATTATTTTTAGTGGAGTTTTCTCCCCTGCCCCTGGAACAGTGAAAACTGTGTAACTAGTTAAAAAGGGCATGTGGGACACCAAGCGCAGTGCTACTCTAGGGGCAACGTTCTGCAGATGACCTCATGTTCTGACATCTCTGAAAGGATTTCTCCTGTTGCAAATAAACATTGTCTCACCAAAAAGACAAAAAAAAAGAAAGAAAGAAAGAAATGTTGGAGTTGTGGTTCATATGCAGTTGAAAACAGCCCACATGCTTTCAAAGTAGACATTGAAACGAGTGCAGTGTCAGTGTGGGAGGACAGTGTTGTGCACAGGAGACAGAAGCACTTCAAGCCACAATACTTATACACGGTTTTCCATATCTGTGACATACTGAGGTTCAACACGTTTCACATGAACAAGTCATCAGAGAGAAATGCTAATAGATGGAAAATGGCAAAGCTCTAATAACTTGAGTGATGACAACTATAGTTAATGTCAAATCCACTGGGTACTTGAGTTTTCTGGATAAAAAGTAAAGAAAGCAGCTTGAAAAGTTCAGATTAGTCACAGGGAGAATCATATGAATTAAAATAGTGACTCAGCTCTCCATCATGGCCAAAACATGGGAGATGTAGCATTTCACACTGAATCAAAGCACTGGGAGCACTGCTGCTGGACAGATACTTATGACTACAGTGATCCTATAACTGAGGATGAAATTGGTAGATTGAACAGTGTGACTTAAACTTGAAAGCAACAGTTGCTTATTTAGACATCAAGCAAATATCACGCAAAACCGTCATGCATTTGGAGTCAATCTACCTGACAAAAATACACGTCAACCTATTTATCGGCCTGCAGGGGGCTGAAGCCTGTCCAAGTTGACTCATTTGATCCAGGCTTAACATAAATAATCCTAGATGAAATAATCCAGGCTTCAGTGTGTAAAGCAGTGTTACATTAATTACAGCAGCTATAAAGAAGTCATTTTAAAAAGAAACAAACCCTTTGTATAAAGATTTTTTTTTTTAAAACATCAAAAAATATTATAATTATACATTATTATGCAGGAAGAATGAAAATGAATAGAAGCACAGAAGAAAACAATAGGTATGAATCCATTAATAACTTGCAGCTAATTCTGTATGCAGGTTAACAGTTTTCAAATCAGCCTTTATATAAATTATGAGCGAAATGGTTTCACTAGTAGAATAAAGTAGGTGTGGGAATACCTTGGAAATAAGATACTAATTAGAGTTTAATTAAACTAGTACACATTCAGGTCAGGGCAGTTTTTTTTCCCCTCATAGGATGCTACACCCAACACACACAAGAGCCAAACTTGCCCAATTTTTCCATTTCTGCTAAACCAGGATAAGTTTATTCCCTTTACCGACAAAAACATGAGTCCTTGGCTGGCACAGGAGAGAAGAAAATTCCGAATTCGATAGGTGTAGGATGTTTTCTTTGACAGAAAAGCAGATTCCAGCTGGTATTTCAAAGTTACATAAATGCAGAATGCAAAGTAGCTAAGCTTGGAAGCTGGCAGTGTTGACGAGGAGAGATTGTATGCTTCTGTATGCTGTTGTCAGTGTTTGCTGGTTGAAACCACCACCAGAGTGAATGTTATGCTTTAGTAGAAGAGGAGAAAGTTAAAGCAAGGTCTGCTGTGAAAGTAGGGACCCCTGGGAAGAGCCTCCAAACAGGCAAAAACAACAAAGATCTCTGCTTTTACCTACAGGGAAACATTATTTTGCTCGGTAAATAGTGTATGTCCAGTGTGTGTGTGTGTGTGTGTGTGTGTGTGTGTGTGTGTGTGTGTGTGTGTGTGTGTGTGTGTGTGTGTGTAACAAATATATAGAAGGCAACTAAAAAATAAGACTGCTATTTTTCATAAATACCACAATGTGTTTAAAGTGGGCTGTACTAAAACACTTTACATTTTTATCCCATTATTTCTTCCAAAATGTTTTCATTCCTTTTATTTTTGATGAATGCAGAGATATAACTGTTCATATCCTTCACAATAAGCATAACCCAAACCACTGACAGTAATGTAGGTTACATTACTACTTTAGCCACTAACCTTATAAGCCTAAACAAATGTTGAGGAGATTAAAAAGCTAGTATTTGCAGCATTGCCTCTTATATATTTTAACGCTGATATTTCAAACTGAAACAACACACTGAGCTTGCCAGTGTTTCCAAATAGAAATAAATCAATTTAGGATCCCAGCACAAAAACTGTTCAGTAATAATGCTAACAGCCCTCCTTTCCAGAGCACTGCATTTGCTAAATCCAATGGCAATATTATTGTTCTGTTCTGATAAGAGAGGAGCCTTCATGTGCAGTGTTTTGTTCTTTGTAGCTGCTGCTACACTGGAGCTGGTTAATCTATGGCTCGATGTGCTTGCTCTTGTAAAACTACTGACATACTAAACATATTGGAATATGACAATTCTGATATGTTAAAAGCCTTCAAGGTTAAATACAAAAGCTGTAGAACATTCCAACATAGACATCTATAGTTTTTCGTTCCATGTTGGTTTTTGAGCTATGATATGCAGACTGCTCCAAAGTCTACACTTGCTGTTCTATCCATCTGTTTTGAAAGTACAGCCAGACCAACAACTTGTGTTGATTTGTTTTGGGCCAGCAAAAAAGCCAGTATTTAATGATTCTAGTGGAGTATTGGTTTGGACTTTATTATTGTTCACAGGTGGTCCTTTCTGAAGGAAATAATGTCTGAAAGTTCATTTGATGCAGTGGCTTTCCCCTTTGAACGTAAAGTTAGTGAGAATTTGGTTGGATGGGGGCATATTCGCCCAAATAATAAGCTTATCTTGAAAATAAAGCTAGATTCATACTATGAAAGCTTAGCAGTTAAAGTGGATCTACAATCCATGCATCCATTCATTCTCTGCCAATTCTCTAATTCAGTGTTGCAGGAGGGCTGGAGCCTATATCAGCTGCCGCTGGGTAAGAAGCAAGGCAAGGCAAGGCAAGTTTATTTGTATAGCACAATTTAACAACAAGGTGATTCAAAGTGCTTTACAGAGACATTAGAAACAAGAACAAATAAAAAGCATGATTTAAAATTGATTAAAACAAGCAAATAAACTAACTAACTAATTAACAAACAAACAAACAACAGTATATAAAATCAAAACAGATAAAATCAGAACAGTAGATAAAATCAGTAGTTAAATGTAAGTTTTGAAATTTAAGCTTAAAGTGTGGATTTGGTGCTTTATTCAAATGCAGCTGAGAACAGGTGAGTCTTCAACCTGGATTTAAATAAACTGAGTGTTTCAGCTGATCTGAGGCTTTCTGGGAGTTTGTTCCAGATATAAGGAGCATAAAAGCTGAATGCAGCTTCTCCGTGTCTGGTTCTGACTCTGGGAACTGATAAAAGACCGGATCCAGATGACCTGAGGGATCTGGATGGTTCATACTGGGTCAGGAGGTCATTGATGTATTTTGGTCCTAAACCATTCAGAGCTTTATAGGCCAGCATCAGAACTTTAAAGTCTATCCTCTGACGGACAGGCAGCCAGTGTAAGGACCTCAGAGCTGGACTGATGTGGTCCACTTTTTTGGTCTTAGTGAGGACTCGAGCAGCAGAGTTCTGAATGAGCTGTAGTTGTCTGACTGATTTTTTAGGTAGACCTGTAAAGATGCTGTTACAGTAATCAAGCCTACTAAAGATGAATGCATGGACTAGTTTTTCCAGGTCCTGTTGAGACATCACATCTTTTATCCTTGATATATTCTTGAGGTGATAGTAAGCTGACTTTGTTATTGTCTTAATGTGTTTTTCTAAGTTTAGGTCTGCATCCATCACTACACCCAAATTTCTCGCCTGGTTTGTGGTTTTTAGATGTATAGATTGAAGTTCTCTGGTGACCTGTAATCGTTTTTCTTTGGCGCCAAAGACTATTACCTCAGTTTTGTTTTTGTTTAGCTGGAGAAAATTGTGGCACAACCAGTCATTGATTTCCTCAATGCATTTACCAAGAGCCTGTACAGGGCCTCGGTCTCCTGGTGACATTGTGATATATATTTGTGTGTCATCTGCATAGCTGTGATAGTTTATTTTGTTGTTGTTTATAATCTGTGCCAGTGGGAGCATGTAGATGTTAAACAGAAGGGGTCCCAAGATGGAACCTTGGGGAACTCCACATGTGATACTTGTCTGCTCAGATGTGAAGTTACCTATTGATACAAAGTATTTCCTGTTTTCTACGTATGTTTTGAACCAGTTTAGTACAGTTCCTGAAAGACCTGACCAGTTCTCCAGTCGTTTGAGTAATATGTTGTGGTCAACTGTATCAAATGCTGCACTGAGATCCAGTAAAACTAAGACTGACATTTTTCCACTGTCTGTATTCAGACATATGTCATTGAACACTTTGGTCAGAGCGGTTTCAGTGCTGTGATTCTGTCTAAAACCTGACTGGAAGGCATCGTAGCAGTTATTCTGTTTTAAGAAGTAACTGAGCTGTTGAGAAACTGCTTTTTCAATGATCTTACTTAAAAACGGGAGATTTGAGATCGGCCTGTAGTTGTTCATTTGTGTCTTGTCAAGATTGTCCTTTTTCAGTATAGGTTTGATTACAGCAGTTTTTAGTGATTCTGGAAACACACCTGATAATAAAGAAAAGTTGACGATCTGTAACAGGTCTGACTCTAAAGTCTTTGAGACCTTTTTGAAAAAACTTGTTGGCAGGACATCTAAACAGCAGGAGGAGGAGTTCAGTTGACCTAAGATGTCCTCCAGGGGACAAGCAGGGGAAAGGCACTCTGAAGTCAGAGTACCCAGAGAGAACCTCCCCTATACAGCCAGAAAATATTTTACAAACAGTATTTTTTGTAAAAGCCAGATTGCTTATTTGTTGCCAGTTAGAGGACTCTTATAACTCTCTTCTGTTTTGGACTAATTACAGTAACAAACCAAACATGTTAAACTGTAACTTCAAATAGATTTTAGTATTTCAGTTCAAATAATCACCCGTTTTTGCCCAGCTTCTGCATTTACTGTCTGTAGAGATGCTCCTTTAACTCCCTCTATTCCACTTTTATGTCAAACAGGGAGGACGCGCCACCTCCTGACAGCCGCCCCGTCAGCCGTCACACAAGCCAGAGCGCCAGTCAGCTCCCACAGGTCACTTACTGCCCGGTTGATGGCACTGAGGTGATGTCGTTGAATGAGGGACTCAGCCACACTCCTTCCAGCACCAGCCATGGACACAGGCCGGTCAAACACACACCAGCAGAGTATAACAGCAAATATGGATATGCAGTGTGACACTCAGAGCGAGCTCAATTAAAGAGAAGTTTCAGGACAGTTTGAAAACTTGAAACTGAAAATGTGCAATAGTGGCAGTCCTGCCGAGACTTTAATTAACTAAATTCAAAGCTATGCACTGTGAGCAGTCTATGATAACATTGTTCAATGTGATTGCTTTAAGATAATCTTAGTAAAAGGAAGTTCTGTTATTTGATTGGCTTGGATATATTAGATTGTATCCTTCAACATTTAGGTGGATGTCTATAAAGCAGATCATCAAAATATGTAGCTATAAAAAAGCATTAATTCAAGAAATTCACTCTACTGTGGAATTTGGAGATTGACGTTTGGGTGTTTTGTGACGCAATTTTGCAATAAAAAAATGAAAAGAATCCAGTCTCAAATTTAAACCAAAAGAAATATTTATTCATGATAGATCTCATTTGGAAATACTCAACCATCCAAAAAATGTACACGAGTAAGTACTTATTTTTTTCTGAGGATGAACTGACAGGAGTTGAAATATTAATAGCCACATGCAATGGGTTCTTGTCCACTACAAAAAACAAAACCAAAACAAAAGAAAAAAGTGACTACAGCTGATGTCCCCCAAACCCCTTATTCCAGACAAAAAGGAGGCTTCCTGTGTGTCCCCGTTACACAGTGGTAGGACTTTGTGTTTTCCAGGGCATTTGGCCTTTGGAACAATTCACATCTTAGACGGTTACATGTTTAGAATCTAAACATTTTGGCATCCTCTGCTCCATAAGCCTTTGTGAACCAGCCAGAGCTGATGTGCTCAGTGTTTGCACTTTACTTCCAAAGGTTTTTGTTAAGTTGGTTCAAGCTGTAATGACTGACTTGTGTTTTTGACCTATTTGCAGCAAGAAAGCAGTCTTCATTATAAACATCTACATACATTCAAATTTTAGCAAAGCCTTTTTTATTGGTTGTGTGCTGAATCAATACAATACCAAGCATGACCTCATTCACTGCTGCTGCTATTTTTAGATCACCCTGTGTGGGTCCTGTTCTATCCCCTTCCACTCTAACTCACACTAGGTCTCCCACATTGTGTCAAAATGGCAACCATTCAGCTTAAGAGTGCGCAGCCCCATGATGTCAGGAACGCATATGGCTGAACTGATGTGCTGCCTCTGGGCTTGAAAACTGCTAACTCCTAACTGCAATCTGCCCAGCGACGGAGACCTAACTCTTACCACCAGTGATGGCTGGGAAGTTGGGTTAGTTGGATACAGTCACATCCCTACTTTCTGCACAATTTGAGATCCATGGTAAAACTACAGAAGCAGACATTGTGAGAATAAAATTAATAAAAGCAGCAGCACTTTAAGTGGCCCACGGGTGCACAAGTACATGACCCTGAAGGAGTCCTTGATGTTTAGCGACAGAGTCAACTGCCTTTCAATGTCCGCATATATCAACATGGTAATTTTTTGGAAAATGAGAAGACTGAAGTGAAAGCCTTTCATTAAACTGTAGATCGTGTTCCATAACAACTGAACCCTTTAAAAGAAAGAATTGCCAAGGTCAAATATTTCAAAAACTATTAATACCTGTAAAATACTAGATTCAGAAAGCTGCCTGGTACATTTGTGCTGTCAATAGAAAAACTGATGCCAGCACACTGTGGTGTAAATAGCTATAAATCGTGTATGGCAGGAAGAAATGAGTGGAAATAAATGGAAACACTAAGCACCGCAACCCTAGAAAATCACAAAGCGATTAAGTACATCTTCTGTGGTTTAACGTCTATAGCACACACAGTTTTTCTTCAGATTAAAACACTGATATTAGTCTGCACAACACGAAAATAATTTTCACACAGGAACATTTAAATTAAGGGGGATACAATCCCATCACCTGATCAACTCTTTAGAAAACAGTAAGGCAAGGTAGAAAAATCACAAATCAATTAAATCCTGTGCAGACACTGAAATACAGCTAAATTTGGCTTTAAATAATAATAATGATAATAAAAAAAATTCTTGGTCCAGTTTAAAAAAAAAAGAAAGAAAAGAAGCATGATTCTGTGCAAGAAAAATCACATGAAAGTTTTCCCTTTCGTATCCATCTGACTGACGACTGACTTGTAGACTGTGTATGGCATTGTGTTGGCTATAAAAAAAAAAGAAAAAGAAAAACACATCCAGTGAGTTCATCCAGCGGCCATTTAGGACATAAATGCCTCACCCTCTTGTTTTCGGGGGCTCAAGCTCCTCTTTTAGTGAAGTATTTTTGAGCATGGCAATGTTCTTGAGTGGCTGAAGTTGAGGTTCAGTAAGCAACACCCATTCTTCAAAGGCACCATACTGTACATTGGTCTGTGTGTGCGTGCGTGTGCGTGTTTATGTGGGCCACATGTGAGCACATGCATACATGGAGAAGTAAAATCAGTCAACAAAGTCGATTCCCTCCACTGGTGTCAGCCCACAAGGCATCACCATGACAACTAAGGCAAAATCTTTCAACATAAAAAAACACAGCATCTTTTTCTTTTTTTTTTCTTATTTTAGGTTTTCGGATCAGATTCTTTGCTTAAAATCAACTCCCCACAATAATCATTAGTAATGATGATAATCTCTATTCAATAAATTATCTATACTGTACAATTATTTCACCTCGCGTAGACCTGCAAAAAAAGGGGGGCCTTTTTTTTTTTTTTTTCAAAGTAAAGCTATCAGCAGTCAGTTTCTGCTGTGTCCTCAGTCCTCAGTAAAGTCTCTGCAGAGCACACAGAGGCTGACAGACAGCAAGCCATTTTTTCCTTTTTTCCCCTGTACAGAAATTAAACAGGACATCCAGCAAAGACAAAAGCTGATGCATAATTGAAGATAAACAGAGTAGAAACACTCGCTGAAAAATGAGTATCCAGCAAAACAACAAAAAAAGTTCTTTGTTGGTTTTTTTGTTTTGTTTTTTTTCCCCTTGTGTTATTTTCCTGGAGAGACTGAGTAATTTTCTCTGAGAACAGTAGATAGAAGATGGTTCCTGATTTAAAGGGAGCCAGACCAGCAACATCTGAGCCTTACTGCACTCCTTCTTCATCCACATAAGTTGAAGGAAACCATCCAATCTGTAACATGAAACAGTAATTATCAGACACACACAGTATTTTACATCAACCAGTATAAACAAAAGATGTTAATTGGGTTCATTTATATGCTTTTTTTGTTTTGTTTACATGCTGTGAATCCATTGGATGTGCACCACGACTACATTAGGCCGAGAGCTCTCGGAGCTCTTTCCTCTATATTATTTTGGCAGAAGATGTGCGCTATTTTCCGATAACTGCACAGCTCAGCAGCAGCCTTGCCTCTGTTCTGAAAAAATACTTGAAGGCTACTTCAAATGCTACTTCAGCTGTTGCTAGGCTACGACTTCTCCTACTTGTTAGAATTGTAAAGCATGTACTGAACTAACAGAGATAATAGAAACACAAAGGTTGTATTTACAGCAACACAAAGACATCCATTAATACCTGTTGAGGTCTGTATCTGGGTATGTTTTGTCAAAAGAAAATCTCATCCTGAGTCTCTTAATTTTCCTGAATTGGACTGGGTGTTAAAATGCTGAAATGAGGTAGTTGAAAGTAGCAGATGTCTTAATTTAAAAAGAGAAGCAATAATATTTTATGTGCTCAAGTTAAGTCGTGATTCAATTACTAGCATGTGCACTGTCCATAAACACAGATCAGCACCATGCATATTGGCTGAATTAATCGCTGTGATGCCTGTGGTGCTCCACATGAATGTTAGGGTTGGCGTGATATGTGAAGATTTCAAAATAGTCATTTTTAATTCAACAGCAGGGGAATGAAAATATATTTGCAGGGACCACCGCATTTCATGTGCACACGTGGATTAAAACAATTCATATTTTGCCGTATTCTAGTTTGAAACCAGACAGAACCAGCTAGCCAGGAAGCTACATTAAAACAAAAAAGCTAATAGAAACCTTTCAGCTGTAAAATGAACAAGTACTAGTAAATGATCAAAGTACAGAACCCATAATATGTAATGGGTCTTTGTGGAGAAACCACCAACCAAATGATAATCTACTTGCTGGACACAGAGTCATGTCGACACAGAACTGGGAAGTCAAGCTTTTCTTGGGTTTAACACAGCAAAGGAAGGACAATGAATACTCATCAGTTGCACTAGGTTATTCACCTAGGTCAAATCTTATTCTTATAAATATCAAGAATGTAAAAACAGACATAAATTAAACAGCAGCTCTGATGTCGTCACTAATAGCCACTACATTCAGCAAATCATCCAATTACGGTGGGTATTTCTTCATAATGTAGAAATAAATAGCATCTAATTTTGGTGAGCTTGATGTCTTTCTCATACACAGCAGCAATCAAGACACTTCAGCTCACTTCATGAAAACTTAGAGGCTTTGCAGACCAGATTTGCAACCAGCTAAAGTAGTTGACCTGGTTATCATAGTATATGATACACAGATTTCAATGTATTTGCTGTACACACTGCATTAGCAAATACTTTTTTTTTTGCTGAGTTCTACCAGGTGTAGATGTGCTTTTTTTTTTTTAAGTCGGCACGTTTCGGCTTTCATCAACTGAATACAGATTACCTTTTTTACCACTTCTGTTCCATCAAGGTCATACATCACAGAGAGACCAAACCAAAGAAACTGCGTGTGCAGGCAGATGGTTTCATAGGAGAAAGTTAAAAGCGTATTTCCATCAATCCACACGAGGGAATAAAAGTAAGGTGGGGAAAACACAGATAAAAATCAAAACTAGACTCTGGCATTTTTACACCAGGCTGTACAGCAGACTGTGGTAAGGTTTAGCTTTACAACCGCTCAAGTTGTGTAGATCCTCTGGCTCCAAAGCACAACTCTAAATTTACAGCCTAATAGGGAACGTTCCTAAAATAAAATGCTGACATCACATTCCCTTTTACCGCCATCCTATTAAACTGGCACATTTCCCAGCAGCTAGTTTTTGTCTTTCAACCACATCTTTTTGTTTTGTTTTTTCTTTTTCCCCCGGTATCACTGGTTAAATTGTCAAATGTATCAATGCACTTTTGGGGACATGCTTTCCCTGAATTTCTCTTTTGCAGATCTCTAACTTAATAAAGCTAACTGGATACATTTTTGATCAAACTCAAAATATTACAACATTAAGGTATTTAATCCAGTGGTGGCTTTTATGCCTTGGGTCTGATCAATTTCCCATCCACAAATAAACACTTTACTCATAGTTACTTACTCTTCCATTGGCTTCTCCTTTCCACCAGCCCTGGTCTCCACCGATCTTGCTGTAGATTTTGACAATGTCGCCTTCTCGCAGTGACAGCTCTCTCATGTCTCGCGCTGCAAAGTTATACCTGGCCACTGCTGTGCTGACCACTCGAGGTGTAAACACTGAAAATTGATAACAATAGGAGTTGAGCCATAGTTAATTAACTTAATGGCACACCGCTGAATTCGCAACAAGAGTTATTATTTACTGGTATTGATGAATATTCATGTTTATGTATGAGGGTGACGGTTGTAAGACGAGGTCACACTGAACATAATGGTAATAATTAGTTGTGAAGAATGTACAGAGGCGAGATGGTCCGGTCAGTTTTCAGCGTGACACGCTGTAGCCACAAAATGACAAATGAGCAGGACAACTTGTTTCATCACTGGAGAGGAAATTGGTTTTCTTTTCTTGATTTAATGAGGAAATGTCATCCTGAGAAGAACTACAGTGTTCTTGTTAATGAAAAGAGTGCCACAGAGAAGAAGTAATGAGGTCGAGGTACATAGGCTTATTATGTAATTACAAGAGATGCGGCGCGAGGACACAAGAGAGGCAGCGGGGGAAAGGAAAGGATAAGTAGATAGTACCTGACCAAAAGGGGGCTTGGCTCTGAGAGGAGGAGAAGTTGAGGCCCTGTGGACTGAGGAAGGAGAAGTTGTAGGATGCACAGGTGGCTGCTGAGAGGAGGACAGAGAGAGAGCGAGACAAGGGAGGAAGTAAAGCTGGAAAATGTTTGAGGTGAACACATGCAGAGGCGAAGCCAAAGAAGCAGAAAGATAAAAAGATTTTGGATTGAAGCTTTGTGTGCCTGTGCGTTCGGTTCTCATTATATTTAATCTTAACCATGAAGGTGTTGCAATTTGACTGCTTTAAGAGTGTGAATTTATTTACAAAGTCTCAAACAGAAGCAGCGTGGGAACTCTGTTGTTTTTTAGAAAGAGTCTGTTCTGTTCCTATTAGTGACATTATTATTCAGTATTACACCAACCTGCAGAATAAATTTTGGTGTTATGTTTATTTAACTGTACAATTTACATTATATTATATTAAGAAAAACATATAATGTCACTAATAGGCATTACGATGACAGCCCAACTGAAGGTTGGATTAACAAGACTTCATCATTTGTGACAACTGATCAAATGCTGCTTTCCATTTTTATGCAGACGGCACTGTTATCTATTATTTACAGTAGTGAAAGCCTTTAAATAGCTGCAGTCTGCGTTTCATGTTGTTCCCATTTAACTCAACTTAAATGGAGGAAAATCCAAGGTCATGCTATTTTCAAATTAAGAGAAAGATAAAAGCTGCTAAAAGGGCTGAAAGTGAAATTATCACAAGATATTAGTATTTAGTATTATGCATTGAATTTTTTTATTTAAAAAGGAGACAGAGAGCTAAAACTTACATTAAGATTCTTTATTTTTTCCCTCCAGGCAATGAATACGCTGCTCTTTATGAACACACTCAAGAAACACCTAAAGAAGCTGGACACTATACCAATGTTCCTCATGTTTTACTACCATTTTATGTTAAACTACCATCCAATTGGTTGTTTTTTGCTTTTTTTTTTAAAATATAAAGACATAGTTTTACAGCCTCTAATTTCTAATATTTTAAAGACAGAGGTGTTGATTATGCTGCTCTTTTTTCTGGAATAACCACTTTTAAAGGATTGAAAAATTAGTACTCTTGTTCACTGTGATATCTCTTGGAGATACACTGAAATTTATTTGAAATTGGACCTTTTTTGTTCTTGATGTATAATTGCACATGATCTTGATTTTGTGCTTACTCACTTGCACTTTGTGTCACTTGTGTGTATAAAATCTCTGCAGCTCTCCATGCCAGGTCACACTTTATTTGATTTGATTTTTTCTCAAACTTATTTTTCTCGAATAGATATTTACCTGAAGGTCTACAAAAAGCTAATAATACAGAGTGTGACAAAGCTCAAATAATCTCAAACAGCTTTTTTGATATTGAGATCACTCAAATGGCCTGCACAGCCACCAGATCCGTCACAGCCACCAGATCAGTCACCCTTTGGGATATTCTGGGACAGGAAATTCCCATTGTGAATATGCATTTGAGAAATCTGGAGCAACTTTGAACCAAAAAGGAGGGGCCAACCTGGAACTATGTAGCAAAGGAGTTAGCACTGGCCACTAAATCTATAGAAAACTGACTGTCTTCCTCTTATCTCTGGATTTTCCTGGACTTGGAACAGAATTCCTTTTTTGTGGAATATTAGACAGAGGGACCTAAAATTGTTACAACTTGTTGAAAGGATCAAGAAAACAGTAGTAGTAGTAAAAGGTGACATCTTATGAAGCTCCACTGAAATTCACATGAAGCCTGAGCTTTTTGTTCTTAATATGTCATTACGTACGATATCGATGTCGTGGGGCCTGTGTGTCACGTGTGGTTAATGTAGGGTCCTATTATTACAGGGCCTTTACGTTACAAAGCGCCTTAAGGGGGGCTGTTGTCATGATTTGGCACTACAGAAATAAAACTGAAGTAGTTGTGCTATTTATTTTATATAAAATAAAATAATTATTTTATATAAAATAAATAGGGCAGCTATATAATATAATATATATTTTCCAGCTGCTTCAATTGTTGTTGATTTGACTTATCAGAAAATGTCTGTGTGAACTCCATAATAGAGTTTTCCAGATCGAAAAGTAAAAGTACGTGCTTGGAAACAGTCAAGGATAAAACAGAGGAAAACCATTATTAGCAAAAACTCCAGTTGTCTCCATCCGTGTACAACTTCAGCCAAAACAGGAGGAGAAATGATTTCACTATACTGGCCAGTTGGGTCTTTGTGAAGAGCGAACAAAGTGAGGCCAGTGTAGGACAGAAGCTAGCGCAAAGACACAGCCAGTATTCATATAGTGTAATGGCCACGAAGGGCAGCCAATTCAGTCATTCCAAAGGCTGGAGTTAGCTGACTTTCTCTTTGTCACTCTCTTTATCATTTCACACTGCTGCCCTCCTACTCTGCCCAGCTGCCCCTCTGGCCTCCATCTTTTTTTTGTCTGTATGAGTCATGAGAGTCACTGGCCTTGGGAAAAACAGAGGACAGGGGAAGACAAAGAGAGTGGGAGGAAGTGTGTCTCATTTATTTTACCCCCTTCTTACAGTATCCACAGCCACAGTGTCATGAAATTGAATTTGTACTGGACCAGTGTATTTTGGTAACAGAGAGTGAAAAAGGTATTTTCATAATCGTGCATTGAAGCAGGTAGACATTATTTGACATGCAATGCTCCTTCAGTCTCCATGCAAAAACACTGACACTAGCATTTGAAGATGTCTGTGCATGTCTCGTTAGAGCTTTGGGTGGTTCCACTCAGCTTCCAGTGGGCATTACCCAGAGCTCATTAATGGAAATGAGGTCTGTAACATGAGTCAAGTGGTAGAAAAGTTAAAGCCACAAGTCATAGTGTATTTAAGAGTCAAGTCCAAAGCCAACCACATGTGATTTTATATGGGAGAGACATGGCACTAAAAAGAATCCTGAATAGAAATATCTGAATAAATCTTGTACCTACTACTCCCTCCAAAGGGCCAACCGTCTGCTTTATAATAGCTGAAACAGAACAGACAGAAGTGATTCCAAAATCTATACAAGTTTTTTTTCTTGGCTTACTGCATCCATAATGTAAATTAGTCTCGTATTTGTTCAAATGCCCTTGCGGGATCAACCAGATATGTTGATTCTGTTGGCACACTGGATTGAAGTGGAATTTAACTCTTGAAGGTGCTGTAGAAAACTTTATAAAACTTAAATATCATGAGGCAAAGTCACCTTTTTTTTATTAGATTTTTCTGGTTATTTATGCAGCTTTTTATTAACGTTGCGGCCGTCTCCTTATTCATTTAGAGAGGGGCTTAGTGTTAGCCTGAATAAACTCCCAGGTGCTGTTACGAAGATGCCTGCCAAGGAGTGAAACTTGCTTCTAAAAGAATGATGGATATTTTATCTGAAGATGTTCTCAAAACTTAGCTTCATCAGAACCACACTGATAAGCATCGTGGTCACTTAATCTATACTATGAAGCCACATATTAAGTTACTTGGATTAAGTTATCATTAACACGGAAGGACAAACATTAGGGTCTCTTTCACAACCGATAAACATCAAACCTTGCTCTGCCAAAACGCTTACTGACTATCATTTATCAGCTGGCTGTACTTAGCTGTTCATTGCTCAAGGATCTAATATGATTTTCTGGTACTAACAGATTGTGTTGTTTGCAGAGTTTGGCTGCTATGCGGTATCAGAATGGCTGCAGAAGTGGAAAGTAAAGTATTGGAACAGAGAAAAATTCAAAAGGTTTACCTGGTGAGCGTGTGTTGGCCCGCGTAAGCGAGCGTTCTCTCGACTTGTAGGGGTATTTCAGTGTGGTATCTAACAACTTGAAGCTTTCTTTCAGCGAATGAGACTGATAGTACTCCACAAGCTCCTGTAAAGTAACAGGATACAAAAAGGTGAACTTTTCTGCTTTCACATTGACAACAAGCTCCTATGGGTGTTTCTGTGTTGGCAGTTCATTAAATGACCTTTTTTCTTTTTTTTAAACAGTTTAATATGACTTACCAACAGACTTTCAAACTTCTTTGCCTCGGTGATGTGTATCCAGCTGTCTTTTTCAATGACTTTGATGTGCTTTACTTCATCGTTGAATCTGTAAAGAGAAATCACCAAGAACAGATGTTGTTTTTCCACTGTTATCGATTTTCTTTATCCATATCTTGCATATTACTGTTGAGCCTGTATTCTCCTGTGCCCTTAACTTAATGTGTTCTGCTGCTCCACACATTTCTTTTTCAGTATATCTGATTGAATAAGATGGAAATTAAGTATTTTTTCTTAAAGTTAAGACTTCTTAACAGATTTGTTTACTTAATTATATCGAGCCTGGTCCCCACAGTCACTCATCACCTGAGTTAGACACAAATGTGTAAATGTGCATTCCCTTTCTCAACCCATCATTATATGACAACTCCAGTAAAGAACTCGTGGATTTTTTTTCCTCTTGAGAATGCATCGTCTCATTGAAAAGGCACAAAAAAGGAAGGATTAAAAAAAAAAAAAAAAGCAATTACTGAGTAGTAATTAGCTGGAGCTAAAAGATGCACAGAAAAAGCTGACTAGGGCTCCCTGTGAGAATATTTATTCCCCATGAGATATGGATAAAAACCTTCCCTTGACATTTTCCTCCCCTGTAAGATCTGAAATACTCACTTGATGCTGATGGCGAACCTCTCCGCCTCAGCTGTCCTCTCTCTGATAAGGTAGGTCCCACTGCAGTGGGATTTTAAAAGGTTGTCTGCCTGCTGCCGCTCCATGTTTCCTGCAAACCTACAGAAAAAACAAAATTTAGAGGTCACTGTTTTTTTTGTTTTAAGTTGTTTCATCAAATGACACTCTAAAAGCTTTAAAAACACTTAACTTCAATCACCCATGTAGTAATTAATCTTTTGGTTAGGGTCAGCTTGCTTTCAATTGAACCACTGCTTTGAGATAACGCTACAGTTTAACATTAACAGATCTGCACTAATTACAGGATATTGACCTTGGGCTAATGGTACCTTATAGTGCACAGGCCCATTAAATGCACAGTTATGGGTCTTACCAAGGATATCCATAGTAGTCTGCATCCCTTGAGGACGACCGGCATGACTGGAAGGGCTGTCGCACATAACAGACACCGTTCATTAAAGAACACAGCACAGGACTAACTGACATGCACATGCATAAACTCGTCCACTCTCAAATCATACACGCTGTAATCAGTCACAACCCACTTTACAGGTGTATGGGTGCATTACCTTTGGGTCCAAACAAGGCTTTACATAGGAACTGGGGAAAAAGCCGCTCTTTTGTGTCTGTATCAGCTTTCCCTGTAAGACAAACACAAGGTAAGTTTATTTCTAGATGTGAAACAAAACTGTGCTTACTTCAGGCAAAGAAATACTTTAGAACATCTGTGGAAAAAAAAGGGAAAATGGGTAATATGTAGTTTAGTGTAGATACAGAAAATTTGGAAATCCTAAGACACACTGAAAAATTTGTAGGGTTTATAGAGGAAAAACTAAAACTAAGAACTATATTTCCTCCTTGCAAGTAATCATTGTTAAGTAAGACTATATTAATAAACCAATATCTGAAGCAGAGATTCTTTAGTTTATTGTGTATAATGTGAAACAGTGTTACGTTGGTGCCTCCTAGTGGTGCCAGTTTATCTGCACTGGATTCGTTTTGTCAAAATTTAAAGTAAAACATTTCTGAAAGACGATGTATTCACTTGGAGCTAAATAAATATTACACGCTATGCATCATATTTTCGGTGCTAGATGTTGTATGTACAAACTTTCCCCATCAAAGTCAGACAGAGGATGAAATGACTCCATCTTATGCCTGCAGCAATCGATTTTAAACTCTGCACACCTGCTGACATCACACTGAGAGATTAAACTGCCATGCTGTAGAGGGATAGCCTACTGTTATAGCTAAGATCAATTAATGTCATCAGAAAGTTGCCCAGAGTCACTTCAGGAAAAGCCAGCCTGATATTAGAGTCGGTGATTCAGCAGGAATGCCAACAGTTCCTGGAGCAAACAGTGTCACAGTTCCTATCATCCAGACTAATTCACTGCAGAGGATCCTCCAGGTCTGCACGTACACCTCTTCTAATGTTCAGCTAAAAGTGATTTATTTCCATTGGTGAAGGTGCAAAGAAGTCTTTAACTTCCTCTAAGATTTTAGAACAATTTTAGGCAAGCGTGGCTCAGTTTATCATTCAAACACTCTTTAAAGTATCCTGTGGTATTTTAGTGAGACGCACAAGCCAAAGCGCTATTAATTTAAACTGACAAGGTGACAAGGGGACTCTGTTTACAAGATGTGCGCTGGAATATGATGATGATTTGCAACTACAAGAAAAATTATCTTTTTTTGTAGCATGGGGGGAAAGAAAGCACTTAGGGATTTGCCTACTCCACAGCAATTTGAATTAAAGGCATTTTGGGGTATGTTACTGTACTTGTTCACCACCAGAGGGATAAGATTGATAGTGCTTTCTGCAGCCTGGTTAGAAAACATGAAAAGAAATGACGGAAATGGCTCCAAAGGCAACAAAACGCTCAGTAATTAACACATATATCTTGTTTGTTCAATCAATACAAAAAAAACCTGTGTGTGTAAAAACTAATCTACAGTTTTACAGGAGGTTGTGTGCTTAGACTTTAGCTTTGCTGATTATAAGACTCCACCAAAGTCATTGCAATTGTCCAATAAAACAAGGTTTTTGTCCAGATCCAATAATAGCGATCCTATATGCTAACTATTTCAATCTGGAAGTGCCGGTATTTGAACAGAGACAGAACCTTGACTTATGTTCTACACTTTCTATCTCACAGGTAAAAAAAAAAATTGAATTTAACATGAGAATCACTGATTCATTTCAAATCCACTATGTGAGGTGCTGTGCCAACATCAGCTGTCTTACATAACAAGCTGCGTGTGTCAAAGTGAGGGATGGATTGATTTAAAAATGATTGACTACTCTACCTCCCACCATGTGATATCCGGGTCTCCCTTCAGAAGCTCGATAAAATCTCCTGTTTGGAAACAGAGAGGGGTCTTCCCCGGAGGCACCGGTGTGCCATGGTAGTTCTTCACTGCCACCATCTTAGGACCTGCAATAACAGTCAGTGTCCAGTACATTACCGCTTCCAGCTTCTCACTAATAAAAAAGTCCACTGACATTGAGAAAACAAAAGCTGTAGAAGAGTTGTGAAAGAAACGATCAGATTCTGCAAGTGTATCTCTACTGTACTTCTGCATACTCTACTAATGCATTTATATTGTGAAAAGGTTACTTTTTTGTAATATAATAGAGAAAGGTAAACTTTTACATATTATATTTTCATTAGCTGGATTGGAGTATTGATGCTTATTGACAGACTTATTGGCATATTTAATTTTGGGTTTGCACTAGTTACTATTCAAACTATATAAATAATGTGTATCTCGCGTTCTACTTCGGTACATGCAACCACAGTCACAGGCAAGACTCCTAGCTTGACAGTTGTCCAAATGATAGTCGACTCCCTCCACGAGGACGTAACACCACACAAGGTCATTGCAAAAAAGCCTGGCTGTTCAGTGCTGTATCAAAGCATATCAATGAAAAGATGAACCGGCCGGGAAGAGTGCCTTCACAAGAGTGTCAAGTCCACTCAAGAAGAGCTTCACACCAAGTGGACCGAGGCTGGAGTCAGAGCATCAAAAGCCACCACACGTAGACCTCTTCAGGATCAAAGCTACAACTGTTAAATTCCTAAAATCATGCCACTCCTGAAACAATGGAAAACATCAGATGCATCTTACAAGTACCTGGTTTAAAGAGAAAAAGAAGTGGACTGTTGCTCAGTGGTCCAGGTTTTCTTTTGATTTCAATTAGAATCAAGGTTCTAGAGTTTGGGTGAAGGATGGAGAGGCACACAATCAAAAGTGTTTGTGAAAACCTCATGCTAGAATTCAATCTTTGATTATTTAGGGTGCCATGCCATCTGCTGGTGTTGATGGTTGCTGCTCTACTCTGTACTATCACGTAAAAATTCAATGCAACCACCTACTAGAGCGCTTCAGGTTTCCACCTGACAAAAAGTATGGAGCATATTTCCTTTTTCACCAGGAACTAGGAACTCCCACCGCGCCAAAGCTAGTATTTATTGGTTTGCTGACTGTGATATGCTGGGTTTGACTACCCAGGCAACTGACGTGACCTGAAACCCCACAGAGAATCTCATCTTCCTCAATCAACAAACTGAGGAAGATGAGACACCTGAAGCCAACTATTAAAGGAATCTGGGCTTCCCTAACAGCTAAGCAGTGACACAACCTGATCACCACCAGACTACGCCAGACTGATGTAGCAATTCATGGTAAAAAAGCCTCAACCAAGTGCTACCTTAACAGAAATTGTTCATTTCTGTATTATACGTCGTTTTTTTTGATTGATCACAAATAATTTAATAATTTCAGATGCTGGAATTCTGATAATTTTTTAAAGCCACAAAAAAATCGGTATTAAACTATAATCTAGCTCGAAATAGTTCACTTGTGATGTGAACATGTGATGATACAGAATACATTAAAGTTTACCTTTTTAAATCCAATTATAGGAAAACAAAATAAAACCTTTTCACAAAATTCAAATTTTTTTAGAGGGATTAGTATAGGGTTAGTATTGTTGCTGCAATGGCGCTATCCACTAGATGGCAATAGAGAGCCGTGCTATTTAAGCACAGCTACAGCCAAAACAAAGTTGACAGCTGACAGAATATTCAAATGTTAGCTCTTACCAGGTGATAATCCAGGCTCCTACACAACAGAGACAAATATCTGATTATTGATATTGTTAATAAGTAAGCAAAAAACATCACCTTTTATCCTTTTGTGGTAATTATTCAACAAAGAAAGATGGTGACAATTAGAGAAAGCTGTTGTATATTGAGTGAAAAAGAAACTACTCACCAAGTCAAGAGGATCTGAAAAGAGGAAATATTGAAGATTGTCAAAGAAGATTCACAAGAAAATATTTCACCAAGTGGATCCATCAGCACTTGACATCAGCATGCCAAAATGTACAGCATAGCTTCATGCAGACCATTTTTTTAAGCTGACTAACAGCAATGTAGTATGACTGGTTTCCTGTGAGCGTTAAACAGCAGATAAAACTGAAAGCATCAAACTATATTGTTACAGTCCTGCTCTGTGGTCCTTATTATACACACACTAACTTATTTTAAGAATTTATTTGATTAATTATGACCTTCGACTATCAAAGAACTTGATTGGTTCATACTGAACCTCACTCAGCAGTTATTAAATTGGCTCAAATTTGAGAAAATAGGCCACAATGATTTTCTGAATTCATGTTGAGTAAATATGTTGTCAGATACTGCTGCTAAATCCACTGACACAATAAAAAAGCCTGCCTCCCTTTTACTGCTGCATAAAGAGGCCTACAAGCAGGACAGGGGTCATCAAATTACAGCAGTCATCATTGCATGTCCGTGACATATGTCACACAGTTTTTATTGATCTATTTTTATCATTTGCTCACTACTTGACCCTCACAAAGTCATCTGAATAACATCTTCTATTAAAGAGGAAATACCTACTTATTTTACAAATGGTGATCACTTCTAGACACTCTTTGTGAGCTCCTGTTCCACAGCGAGAGCAGTAGTAGCCCTGATAGAAGATGCCCCTTGAGGACAGGCGCGCGCACACACACACACACACACGCACACAGAGAAACATGCACTTTAGTAATGCAAACAGGAAGTGGCTGAGACACAAATTAACCTCCTGTAAGAACAACACACAAGGGGACCTGCTGCTTGTTCCTATAATTGTTCCAACTGCGAATCCACATCCTCCATCATTCCCGTTCTGTAATTCTTTAAAAATCACCAAATCAACTGGCTCAGTTTAAACCGTGTACTCCTGAAGTTTATTTGTTACGGGTACTGTAACACTGCATGCATCGCACGCTGCCAAGTTGAATAGTAAGTGCCATAAATCACGATGGGATCTGCTGGGACTGCAGCAGTAATTAGCATCTAGCAGGAAGAGAGAACGCTGGTCCCTGCTGCCATCGGCTCTGTGAATTTAGGTCAGCAAAGCCACGCAATTTGTGGGTCAATACACAGAGTGGGGTTTAGCCGGCTGACTCTAATAGAGGTGAAAGTGGTGATTCAGTGACACGGGCTATCCCACTGCAGACGAGCAGCATTCTCACATGAGAGAAGGTGTACTCAGGAACACTGTGGGTGGTGCGGGGCCGGGAAATGTTTAAAAATAACATCCGTCAGCCGCAGTCACACTTACTAGAATATTTTCCAAGGAATGCTTTCACACTAATGACGGGTTATGCGAGCCAAAAACATATTCCCTCTGTGATTTAAGTCTGTTTGTTTGTTCACTACCAAATGCTACTTAAATTATTTATTTTTATATTTGTACTGCTGTAGTGTATACTCCACTCCAAGGGTATTTTTTTTCTCCTCTGTTTGTGGTGTACAGAGTCAAAATTACAAAAATTGTGTTGTTGTCCAAATACTTACCTAACTGTAATAACTTTTGTGTGCTTTTATGAAAAAGTGAAGCCAACGTGGGAGTAGTTGCAAAAGGTCTCCTGGCAGCAGTGCTTCTTTGCCAAAAAGACCATCAGCTCCCTGGTTTTGTGTTCTCAGTAAACACTTCCCTGATCATTTTATTGGGCTCAGTTGCTATTTTCATGACACTCTGAATAAAACATTAAGTCTATTTTGTAAATTATAAGTCAGGGAATCAGAGAGGAGGATTATCCAGGATGCTCGTTGGTTAACAAACTGTCAATCACAAGTGATTAGCCACAGAATGTCCTCTGTTTCTGCTCATCTGCTGACACATGTGGTTTCAAAACACCAAGATGGTGACAGTGAAAACATTGAACTTCCTTTTTTGTGCATCATAATTTATTAATAATTCTGCCGTTGCATATTTTGGACATACAGTGTCTCTGCTTCATAAAGTTTGTCTGGATAAGTAACACATAAAAATGCTGTTGCTACCAAATGCTGACATAACAGTCACTAGAGAGTCTGGAATAAGGATGTATTCGGTGTGCATTATTAACGGCACTAAAGATACCAGCGCTGGGGTTGTCAGGGTCATTACCTCAAGAGCATCTTGCAGGCTCGACAGTTGGTATTCTTATCAAATGTGTGCATTTCAAAGTTGTGCTGATTAGCTGTGGCTCTCTCTGGCTTGATGTTGGACCTAGATAAGTAAATAATATGGAATTAAATAAACCAGTTAAACTGAGGATACCTAGGATTCTTTATTTTTTCCCATGCTACTGAAAAATAACATGGCAAAGACAATTAGTCTCACATAAAATACATTTTATCCAACTAGTCATACTCACATGGCCATATCAAATTGCTCCATCCACTTCCTCTTTGTTTCCTCAGTTTTGCAAAAGAACTGGAAGCCCTGCTTCCCTTGCAGATGGATCAGGTAGAAACCATAAGACCACTGGTGAGAAAAAGTGAGTGTTGAACAGATGGCAGAAAAAGGTTTGTGGATGGCAGACCGAGATAAGAAAGAGGCATGTGATATCAGCAGTTCCAACAAATATATGGTCAAATCAAGTCAGACCTAAAAGATCATCAACATGCTTTAGCAATTAATTGGATAAGACGCTGGTCACAGACTCAGACTGTGCATATGCAATCAAGGTATTACATCCCAAAAATCACCACAGCCAAAACAAAAACAAAAAAAAAGCCACTATGAGAAGATGTGTTAAATAAGGGGATCATTTGAGCTTACCATTTTTCCACAGGACTGGTAAGCATGCAAAAAGAAAGACACCAGAGAAAGACCCAGTTACACATGCAAACATGTACGCACGCATGCAGATCCAAAAACAAAAAAGCCATGTTAGACCGGATGCCCAGTGCACTGCAGTACGTTTTCATGAATCCTAAATGATCTTCATTGCATTTACATGATTTTACAAGCACGAATGAACACAATGCACGTTTGACACAACAGTGTATTACCCCATCTGAAATCACATCAGAAATTACCATCAGCAAGCTCCTTCAGCTCAAGGGCAACATTTGTAATGATTACACATGCCGCTTCATCGCCTACACCGGCCGGGCCACCTTTACAAAGATCTCACTGACGAAATTGCTCTGTCTCATTTCAAACCGTGATGTTCTTACCTTTTTCATGTCTCTGTTGTTCGTCGGGTCATCCGACATTTTATGATTTTGCAGCTCAATAATCTCTTTGAGCTCATAGCTATAGCCTTTCCTCTTGCAGACAATGACCACTTTATCAAAGAGGAATATATACCTGAAGACAATCATACATTTTTATTGAATATTGGCAGCGATAAAATGTTGCTAAAGGTTATTATAGTTTAGTTTTACTATAGAACTTGGACTCACCGGTCCTGTTTTGTTCGGTTCGTAGAGGAGCACACCTTCAGTTCTCCATCTATCTTTGGCCTCCCGTACTCCTCCAGCTTCACCTGCTGCTTAGGTTGCAAAAAACAAACAAACAAACAAACATAAAAAGCAGCCTACTAAACCAATGGATTCTGCAATTTTTAATAAATAATTTTGCTAGACTTTTAATTTCAGAGAGAATTAATATCCACGATAAACGATGATTCTCCATCCTCCCTTTGACTTTTTTCCAAAGTCATACCCAGTGGCTACATGTATAAATTATTCAGAGCACTTTTACTGTACGTATTACTGTATATGTGGCACATGTACAAACCAAAGCTGAATACTGACTTGGCATATCAGCAAGGAACAACAAAAGAAGTTGTGATAGAGAGATAGAAAAACGAGAAAAAAGGTTGGTGCTACACAAAATATTAAAGTGAGCAGTTTGCAGTTTACATAAATGAGTTATTAAGGGAATTATCATGGCTGAGGATCATGGAAGCACTTTGAAAGATAGAGGTGTTCTGAGGAGAGACTAATCATTCTGTCGAACTTCAAAAACACCTGTTGATAACATGCCAGTGTGTTGGCATGTATATATTAAAGAACAACCTTTAAAATGTTCTTAGCTGCTCAAAAGATAACAAGTGCAAGGAAAGTGTGGAGTACTTACAAGATTTTCTATTGAACTTTGGAATTCGCTGATTTTTTTCAGTGTCTCATTGTCTCTCTTGACTTCATTGATGTACATGGCCAGGTCCTGGAAGAGCCAGACATTCTTTCAGGCATCTGCTATTTCAAGCTGTATTTACAACACTTGAGCAACACAGTGGCTGTATGTAATTATGTAGCTTTAGCTAAGAGGGTGATTCTGCAAGATTTTTAAACACACACCTGCATAGCCTCCAGAGCCTCCTTCAGTTGTTGTCTCTCGGGTCGGTCAGTTGAGTGACTCAAAAGTTCCTACGGAGAGATTATTTTGTTAGAAAAATGTTCTTGTACTTTGAGAAACTGTAAAAACCAAACTCCAATGGTGTGTCTGTTTGTCTTGGCAAAATTTGACAACTGCACACTGCAGATCTGAAATCATTAACAACACATTAAAAAGTACACTTTAAAACTTGAGTGCAAGCGGAGAGAGCAACCAGCCAAGTTCAGCTTGTTTTTTGCTTTACTAGCCCCTCCCCCTCCCCCAGCCCCAGATTTCTGTTTTGTTTTTGTTTTTTATGCAAAGAACTAAGATAATAATGTACACAATTAGACTGCATTGCAATTTTGTTTTAGAGCTGCTTTCGAGCTGTGTACAATACAATCTTATGACTGGTTCAGATTTTGAATTCTGTCTGATTATTATCTAAAAAAAATAATCAAAACTAAGCCTGAGGCAGTAAAGTTTCTGCCAAATGCATTTTTCTGCATCTAACATCAACAATTTTAACTTGCCTTTCTGGCCAGTATTACTCCAGTTTAACAAGTTACTTTGTTTCTTTGGTGTCTTTAAGTTAATCAAATGTGAAAGGTAAATATGCAAGTTTTCTTGCTTGCACTTAGGGGTAAAGATTTGCCTGTGGTTTGGTAGGCTGGTCAGCATATATGCTGGTTAGCTTGATAAAGTAGAGATTGGTCAAAGTTATGTTGTAAAACAACCTGCTACTCATAAAGGGGTTTACTGTTCAGGTGCTAGGAAATAACACCGTATTTAATAGTGACCTCCACATTAATGCCAGCAGAGCTTGGTGACCTCTGAACACTAATCATTCGATCATGTATTGCTAAATGTTTGTGTAATTTTTTCCCAAAAGTTTACTGAATTTTAAACAAAAATATGATGACGTGAAGACTGCAGCGACACTTAAAGTATTAGGAAACAACTTTATTATGTGACCAAGTGGTTCTGGCTGATTGGTTAATTGGGTAAGCCACAGCCCAAACAGGTTCTGGACTGAATCACTACAGATTAATCGTTTTGAGTAATTGAATCTCAAAATTACACAGAAAAATGCCTTAGTAAATATAAAAATAAAGTAAGTACAGGAACTTTTTAAACAAAAACACAAATATGAGTATGGCAATCTGTGCAATACCAGTTGGAGAAGGGAAACCCAGAAAGATTCAGCGTTTATTAATGGCATGGCAACTTGCCTTTACAGCAGCCCCTGTTACTGCTCCATAACCCAGTGTGAAACAAGGGAGTCAGTTAGTTTTCATATTTAAAAATTTTTTTAAGTTTCTGTTTATTTCATTAAGCACTACAGTGATGTTTTCATGGTAGATTTCACTGCTGGCAGGTACCAGCATGGAGTTAAAAAGAAGTAAACCATCTCTGTTTGAGGTTAGCAGTATGAAGAGACATTAGCTGCTAGCTGCATAACCAACAATAATTTCCAAACTATCAGCAACTGCTAGGATTACTTAATGTGCATGTGAGGTTGTGGGAAAATAAAAGAATAAAACACTGTAAGCATAAGGTGAAAAACAAGTCCGGATGTAAATTAGGAAATAACCATAGTACTTCATTTAACTCATACTAACATACCCATAACATAACCATGGATCATCCGTCTGATATTTTGAAGCTATTATGCTATTACACGGACGAGATCCCCTGTTTTTAGGTCTTCCAATTTCAAACTAATAATGAGCTTCAATATACGGGGCATTTTCCTCACTGGCTTTTCATGCCTACTTCAAATATTATCAGCAAGTGATTGACAAACAAAACCAAGAAAAAAGTGCTTTCATCTGGGCTCCACCTGTAACTTGTATTATCTAAGTAACCTTCTGCTCCTTTAAAGAAAGAGGTGCATTACATTTGCAAAAGAAAAACAGTTGTACTGCAAAACATATACAGCAAAATGTATAGCACAAGATCATGTTTTAAGTTTTAATTGTTGAATTTGCTCTATGAAGTTCAACTATCATAAAAGAATGAAGAAAAGAGCCATGCACAGTATCATCAAATAGGGTTCACACTCTTGAGATGATATCTATATAACAACAACTGTAGATGTACCCTTCAGCAGGACTGAACACGCACATACCCAAACCAAAACAAGCCTTGTCAGTCTGACATGCCCTGAGGCCTCAGTGTGCAGCAGTGTTTTACTGCAAAGCTGCAGGAAGCAGTGAAATGGGGTGTATTTAATCTGATTATTGCACGGTTGATTTGACCTCAGTGGCTCAGTGCCACTCCTGCAGGGGTTCGATTCAAACTAATACAGATGCCACGGCGCTCTCTGTGTGGACCTACAATCATAGCACCTGACATTTTTGAATTAAAGGACACAGAAAACTCAACATAAACGATTAGTGAATAATGTGCAAAGGCAGACACATCAATGAGGTGTATTAAGTTAAAGTCCACAAAGCAATATGTGTTGCCTCAGTGACACTTCAAATAACAGCTTTTTAAAAGGGCAGAAAAGAGTTTGTAAAATAGGTTAATGTGACAAGGGTACAAGTCTGGAAAATCATAACAACACTGACCAAATCCAGACAGCTGACATTGCCATTAGACACGGAATAAAAGAGAGAGGTGTTATGCATCATTTGAAATCAGAGCAGAGATGAACCATAGCCTCCCTGACGAAGTCTCAAGAAGAAAATCTTACAGTGAGGATCTGCTTTTCGGGATGGAAAGCTATTAACTTTCTGAAATATATACAGCACAAATCATTGAACTCTGAGTGTCAAAAATGTCACATACAAAGTTCTTTGAAGTGGGTGCAGCATATACTGTATTTCAAGGATTTAGCAGCGTCTGAAGCACGTGCTGATGAGTGGTGATTTGACTTCGAGTTAGACTGTGATGCCAGATTTGGTCAAATCAAAAGAAACCTGCGTATTCCTTATTTAGCTTAGCTTAAGTGTAGAGTCAATTGCGCCGAGAGTGAAAGAAACAACATGTTTACTGAAATCAGAAAACACCTTTTTCATGTCTCTGTTGTTCGTCAGGTCATCTGACATTTTATGATTTCTTATGGAAGAGACGCATCTTTTCCCTGCAGAAGACGGGGTTTTTGCACCTCAAACTATATCTGAAAGTTAGCAACATACACTGGCTGTGCCACAGAGACATAGCAGCACAGATGTTTGAGATAAACTTTTGAAAGGTAAGAAGTTAAAAATAAAGCACGTGTGTATGATATCACACGGCTATTTAGCCAAAATCTTAATGACATTTGAATGAAACTGTGTAAACACATAAACAGGTTTTACAGATTTGGATTTTACCTTTAGTAGGAGGTGATACTTCAGCACCCTCTGCATGGGAACTACCAAAAGATCTTGGAGCTTGAACTTTCCTTCTTGCACTTTCATTGTACATTCCTGTGGAAGAGTGACACAAGCAGTGGCACAGTTATTACATGTTGCATAATACAGCATTGTAGATTTCCTACAAACAAGTATTCATTTGTTGTTTAAGAATACACTGTTGTGTTGCTGCTGTTGCTTCCACACATTCACAGGGCACTCCTTTAGCAATGAGGCCGGTTTATTCTTTCAGGGCACAAAAACTCTGGTTGTGCCAGCTATTTGTGACACAATTACGCAGCATACTGAGAGAGGACATCCTCTGACAAATGAGTGCATATCCCTAAATTCTCTCTCGGCTCCATAAGAAGCGCTCTTTTGTTAGTATTATCCTATAAGGTTCCCTCACAGTGGTGTCTGTGTACATCTTTGTTCACTCGGTTTCTTTAAGTGTGCAATATCAGCAAAGCTTATCCTGTTTTACAAACAGTACTTTTCTATACTGAGCCAATAACAGGCTGACTTAGCCTTTTACAAAGCTCCTTTATTTTGAATGGGGTATCTCAGTTACTACTACCCTGTGTAGCTATATGTATTGCCTTTTGTGCTCATCAGCTCTAGGGCCCACTTGTCCTCCCATTCTAACTGCAAATGTGCTTTAATCCCGCTCTATCCTGCATTCCTTTTCTAAGGATTTTCAGTCTGTATAACATCACAAAATCATAGCAGCATACTGAGGGGGAGATCTTGTTGTATACATAGATTCTAAAAATGTCCCAGATTTACACAGTAAAGGTTCCTTTTCTCTTGTTTCATCTTTTCCTGTGCACAAGGAAATTTAACAGTACAACCAAGATCCACCACAACCCCTGTTTGGTTAATATTCCGTTTTGTTCAGTATAACAAAATGTTCTGAATTTTTTAAGGCTCTAGGGGCAAATATGCAAATTACATCTGACTTCATTATAGGTTCTGCCTAACAAAGGCAAAGCTTGGCCCCACTGATGAATTTATTTAAGTCATTATTTAGTCATTGTCATTGTTTATTCAACAGTAAATTTTACTTTTGAGTTGGGCTTTGATTGAAACGGTCATATTCTAAAGCAGCTTATTTTGTTGGTACAACTCTTCAGAGCATGTACTGCAAGTCTGGATTGATATAAAATTTTAGATTTGAGTATACTTTCTAAAAGAAATACTGCATCACTTTGTCCTTTTTCTGTAGTTGGCACACAATGAATTTGGTAGTAATGCAATACACCGAAATATGTTTCTCTTCTCCTGTGGTGTTTGCACATGGTGCATGGGCAAAACACTAGCTAGAATGCCATATCAAAACAGGTGGACAAATATCCAGCTGCTGTAATATAATAATGTATCTCCACACACTGGTGCCAGGAGTCAGCAGGAACATTTAACAATTTGTAAATATAATTTTGCTGACTATCACACTCTGGAACCCGGTGAGCTTTTTTGACATGGTGCATTAACCTGTGGAAGCAGCCATTAGAAGACAGGCACATTGTGGTCATAAATGGATGGACATGATCAGCAAAAATACTCAGGTAGGCTGTGTTTTTTTTTTAAATGACACTCAATTGGTACTGTAAGGGGTCCAAAGTGTGCCAAGAAAATGTTCCCCACACCATTAGTCCACCACCACTAGCCTTAGCTGTTGGCACAAACAGGATAAATCCATGCCATCTTCTTTTTGAAGCGAAATTCTGATCCTGTCATTAAAGTGTCACAGCAGAAATCCAGACTCACCAGAGCAGCACATGGTGTGGTCATCTGATTTAAGGTTGGTCACATTTTGGATTCAGAGAAGATGTTGCATACCTTGGTTGTAACATGCTTTTTTCAGTTACTGTTGCCTTATTATCAGCTAGAAAACAATCTGGCCATGATCTCTGCCCTCTGGCATGAAGAAGGTATGTTCACCCTGACAAATGCTACTCACCACATATTTTTACTTTTTTGTGTCATTGTCTGCAAACTTTGGAGATGGATGAGTGGTAAAATCCTAGCAGAGCATCAGTTTTTAAAATACTCAGACCAGATAATTTGGTACAAATACAACACCTTCTGAGTACGACATTCATTTTAAACGTGTGTAGAGATGAATGTTACCTCTACTTTAATCCTGACATCTTCCCGTGTGGCTATTAGCTCGTCCAGTTTCTTCTGGGCATTCTCCATGTGGCTGCAGTACTGACCATAGATCAGCAACCTGGGGATGTGAAAAACTAATTAATCCAGTTACTCTGTTACAACTCATCCTCATTAAGGAATCCACAGAAGAAATATGAGGAGACTGTATAAAAATGTTTACAGCTGATACTCTCAAAAGAAATAGTACAAGGACACAAACATTTACAAGTCCCAGAATAATCTTGAATACAACAAAAGCAACTTTTTGAAATGTTAGGCTTTCTTATTAAAGCTTTTTTATTTTTAAGATCATGACTACATCCACTCACAAATGTCCCACTGTGCCCTTAGAAATGCTGGAGGTCCAAATAATAAAACATTAATGTTTTTAGGAGACAGTTGAGATTATAATTTGCATATTTTTGCTCGTCCTCAGTGAGGCAAAGAGCAAGTGGGCCCATAAACCTCCGTGTGGTGTTTGCAGTCTAAAAATAAGAATTAATAAGGACTAATAAGTCTTGTGTTAACATCTAAAATTACGAGATTTATAATATCTTTGTTAAAACACAGGTAAAAAATGTCTACAATTAGCTGTAAAGTAGAATCTTTTGGTAGTATATGGACCTTCAGGCAATGTATTCATTTTAAGTTTATTAATATAATTTGGGAAGTCACGTTAAGAGTCATTTAACACTAACGGGTACAGATAAATGCATGTGTGAATAAATGTATTATAATTAATGTATTATAATTAAAAATATATTCACATCCAAGGGAAATATTTGAAGGGGTGGCATGCTCTTGCCAATAAGCTATAATCATAGCGTACTAATGAAAGTCAGGGCTTTATATCAGTTGGTTTGCAGAGCTCCTCTTATCAGTGTGTGAGGGGAAAACAATCTTTTAATTTTGAGTAGTGAGGATATGAGAGCTGAGTTCATTAGATATTACAATGGGACACTGACATAGATCTACGGGTTCAGCTGGGAGGGAGTTCAAAGTCATCTTGCCTGGAGGATGCCACTGCACGTGGCAAACATTCTTTGCACTTACTCAGTCAAAGTAGGGCACTGGCACAGGCTGGTATAGTGCAACCCACCCGCACAGCTTGGTAGAGTTGGCACATAGGCCTCTTAATCTGAATCTTAAGCGAGCGAGGCGGTGTAGAGAGCTGGCACCCTGAAGTCTAATCAAGCCTCTGATAGCTTTGAATAACAGGCACTAAAAACAGACCATCCAGGGAACTTTGGTAATGATGCAATCAGGAAACAAAACTGGTTATGCATAGTGACACATATTATGTATTTATTTTATATTTAACTTAAGGTTAACCATTTCTATTCATGTTTTTTAATCAATAAGGATACAAATCTTTGGAATGACAAGTCTGTTTAAATTGTCATTAATGGGTATTTCAAAAATTCTGCATGCAGTGTTCCCAAAACACAAATTTCAAATATTAGAGCAAAAGTCTCTTTTAAAATGATTAATTGCTCTCTTCCAGTGGCTCTAAAAAAAATTCATGGCTACAAAACTGTTTTTCAGTTATGCAACTTATGCCAGATGTGAAACACTGAACATCTTCACCTTAAAAGCAGCATTTCTGTCAAACCCATTCACCATGTGATTATCCTCTGCTCTGCAGAGATCAACAAGAGGTGATCACTGGAGTTTTAACTGGAGCTCAGACAGAGGTTTGAATAAGGCCCCCTCCTGCAGGCTCCAGCTATGGTTAAGCCCAGGGGCCTGTTCTTCGTACCGCGCTAAGTGAGTTAGCTGGATGAGATTGTTGACGATTTCGCGTGATCCTGGATCGTTCGGTTCCCCGAAGCCCATCCGGGACTTGCTGTCATAGCAACAGAGCCGTAAGCGTAAACCTGCTGGGGAGCAGGTTTACTTTATGTAAACAGGATTAGATCGCGGCCACGCAGGTATGTCCGCGTCATTCATACGAAAGCAACAGCGATATTCCACCACTGTTTCACCATAAATAAATATTATCAATGTAACTAAAGATAATGCAGCACCTGATCCTTTTATTGATGTCACACAGATACATACAGGTCATTCCCTAAAAAAGGGAAATGTACTATTAACATTCTATTACATGTATGTGATTATTACAGATGTAATTCATATTTCAGAGTAGTAATTGTAAATTACTTCGTGTAATCAAGATGAGAGACCACGGCTATAAAAGCGAAGGTGGATTTGGGAAGCCTGTCGCAGTCATATCCTGTCCGTTTACGCGAGCAACCCATTGCGGAAGGTGCAAGATTGATAAGGAGAGTCCTCAGAATTCAGCGTATATTGCGGGACAGACAGGATCCTTTAGCTCAGCGCGACAGTGTGCTCATAGAGAGATATCGATTTTCCCGTGAGGGTATTATTCACTTAACCAACTTGTTGACGAGGGGGTGCAGGACCACCACCTGTCTTTTTTTTTGCGCTGCCCCTTTTCTTGGTTGCTGTTATAAACAAACAAACAGATTATTCCAGGGTCTCTTTCCAAGAGACGACAAGCAATATAAGTGATAAATATTACCATTCTGTAGAATATTCTTATATTTCACTTTTACTTGTTCCCATGTTCTAGTGGGTCCTGTTGTGGCTCTAATGTGAAAGGGGATATAATATAACATATTATAATATAATATAATGTAATATAATATTGGATAATATGGTGTGATATGATAAATCTACCCTACTGCCTACTGGTGTTGGCCAGAGGGGCCGATGGCGCAATATGGCAGCCTGGCTTCTGTCAGTCTGCCCCAGGGCAGCTGTGGCTACAACCGTAGCTGCCTCCACCAGTGTGTGAATGTGAGAGTGAATGAATAGTGGCATTGTAAAGCGCTTTGGGTGCCTTGAAAAGCGCTATATAAATCCACTCCATTATTATTGTTATTATTGAATTACTTACGAGTTTGATTTGTCAGCAACTTTCTGCCAGCCCTCTCTCCTTGCTTTTGCAGCCTTTGCAGTGTTCCCTTGCGTTTTAATTAAACTCTGAAACTCCTGAAATCCCTCACTCAAGAGTTCTTGCTCTGCTGCCGAAAAATACCGAGCGCGCTCCTTCGACATTTTCGCCGACCAATCAAAGGGTTGCCGATCAATGTTTCTACTATCGATGCGTAGCCCCTGTTGGGCCACCCAGTGATCTCACATTACTTCATCCAGCTATACTAATCGTCAACAACAGGTGTGTTCGGGGAACCGGAATAGCGAGCTCAGAGTTAGCGCGATGATTTGGTCTTGGATGTTTCATTTGATCTTGGATGTAGTAAGCGACGTACGAAGCACAGGGCCCAGGGCTAACAAGCCCCTGATTAAGATGTGATCCACACTCTGGGAGACAGCTCTCCTCAGCTCTGGCTCCTCTTTGACGACACAGTGATTGAGATTAATGGTGGCCTTGATCAATTTTAAGACTGTGCGATATAGTGAGGACATAATGGTACGTGCCAGGTCACAAATCTTATAGTGAGCTATCAGCTCCTAATGGGACATGAAGGAGTTTGTAATAGCAGCATACGAAATGATGCGATTTAACTTCAGTATGGAAATTATAAGAAATGTTAAAAAACTTGGTGAAGATGAACAAAATGAAGAACAATGGTGGCTCTTTAAGTTATGCAGCAAGCAAATGTGGCTACACTGTCCTAAAGGCTAGAGCAGGGGTAGGCAACCTTTCTAATGGCGAGCGCCATTTAAAATTTCCTCAGAGGTCAGTGTGCCATATGATTGCATTAGCAATAAATTTAATAACGCTCTATATGAACAGTTACACACTATATAGAACCACTTTATAGAATGATATTTGTTTGCAGATGTTGGCAGCTATCAGCGAATAGTTATCAGCTATTTTGAAACAAAAAAAGACTTTTTATCCATAACAGTAAATGAACTGTACAACAGAAAATACAAATGCTATTTATGGTCTCCTCACAAGAATGATAAGAAAAATAAACTGACACACATGTTAATGTGATCTCTGGTCTCCCACTCAGAGACACAGGTCTCCAAGTGTCCAGCATTCAGACCTGAGGACACTCATGTGAGAGAAAATCTGCTCACACAGATATGTAGAGCCAAATACTGTCAATAAGGCCTCTGCAATGTTCTGAAGACAGTTAAACTTGTCAGGTAGTGATGTCCAGCAGGTGAAAATGAAAGCTCCATGAACACGCACAGCTGTGGATTCCAGCTGCTTCGATGTTGCATTAACTGGCATTAACCCAGCCAGTTAATGCGAGACAAACCCAGCTGCTCATTAAAGCTTTCTGGTTTGATCAGAAAAGAAAACATTGGTCCATACACCTGAAAGTCCCAAAAATGCATTGTGTCTCGAGTCTACGGATGTATCCGTGTATTTCCGTGGTGCTGATGCTGTGCTGAGCGGAAAGCTCCTGAAGCTTTGAAGTGTCAGAATGTGGAAAGCTAGCAACGTCCCTCTCACCAGTAGGTGAGTTAGTAAGTAAGTTATTTTTTTTAGCCAATTACAAGTGGAATCTGGTAGTTGGGGCTGTTAGCTAAGATACCGTCAACTAATGTGTCTATGCGAGCTGATTTGCACCGCTGGCCCGGCCATTAATTTTTTGATGCACCTTCTCAGATTAATTCACTGTGTGTCGTGCCCAGGGCTGGACTGGGACAAAAAAAACAAAAAAAAAACAGCCCAGGCATTTTGACTAAAGACCGGCCCACCAGGTATTAAAGCCATAAAGCCTTTGAATGAAAACAAACGCTGTCTTGTTGGTATACAGGGAGTGCAGAATTATTAGGCAAATGAGTATTTTGTCCACATCATCCTCTTCATGTATGTTGTCTTACTCCAAGCTGTATAGGCTCGAAAGCCTACTACCAATTAAACATTTTAGGTGATGTGTAACTCTGTAATGAGAAGGGGTGTGGTCTAATGACATCAACACCCTATAGGGCTTTGGAGCGTGATGTCACGGGGGTGGGCGTGGAAAGGATTTTGGCCCGATCCGCCATTTTGGGGGTCTAAGTAAGGAGCGAAAGCATAGCCATGGTTCGTACTTGCTGTGTGGTCGGCTGCAATGTTCGATCTTACGACCGGCACGGGAATAAGTTTCGATTGTCTTTTTATGCTTTCCCAACCTGGAAGCAACATGAAGGAGCTCATGTATCGGATATTACCAAACGAAGGCGTCTAGCCTGGATAGAAGCCATGAGACGAGCTGATATCAAGTTCTGTTACGTCTCCAGATATATCAGCTGGTGTGCTCAAGACATTTTCATTCCGGTAAGTTCTAAATATGTTCACATCACACTTTATAGCTGAATAATATAATCGTTGGTGGTCTCGGAAGTTATAGAAATTGCGATCAAACATAGAATGGAGTGACTTGACTTGACTTGCACACACAGATATCCCCCTAAAATAGCTAAAACTAAAAACAAACTAAAAACTACTTCCAAAAACATTCAGCTTTGATATTAATGAGTTTTTTGGGTTCATTGAGAACATGGTTGTTGTTCAATAATAAAATTATTCCTCAGAAATACAACTTGCCTAATAATTCTGCACTCCCTGTAAGTATGATTTCTATACATTTTACATAAGATAAAAACTTTGGTTGTAAGCTTCAGATAATTATTTAATAACAGCCAGACATTTTAAGTGAGAATGAGAAAGTATTTCTTTGTGCCCCCCTCTCCCTGTTAATGCCCTACCTGCCCCCCTGGCAAAACTTTGCTAGACCCGCCCCTGCACAGTTACCAGCTGTCAGCTACTTAGAAAAAGATCCTGGTGTTATTTGTCTCTCAGAAACAGTTCAGAACTTCCCTTCAACTCATTCATGTCACCTAAAAGGTAAACCTGTTTCTCCATCACCTGTTCAGCTGAGGCACGTGTGCCTAGGGTTGCCGACCCCTGGGCTAGAGCTTGCTTCTTTCTCATTTTTCATTTTTCAATCCATGGCCTTAACCCTCTCAAGGCAGGCGTTGCCGATTTGCAACAGTTAAAAACTAACAACCTGATTACCCCACATACATATTTTATGAGTTTTTTTTTACTCAGAAGTACCACTGCGGGACTTGGTTGTGCATTAGCAACAAAAAGTTTAATTTGAGCCTGAGAGGGTTAATAAACAAACTATTCAATGAACAAATTATGTTTCTCTCAGAACAATAACAAGAACTAAGTGAATGAAAGTGAATTAATGAAAGACTGATTTATTTTCTCGTGTGAGTCAATTTAACAGAAGGCCATTCTTCAGTGTGTGGAAGTCATTGAGACTATTTTAGTTACGAGCTTTTGCTTCTGCTGCACTTTTATTTTATCTAGGCCACCTGTCCATTGCCAAGTTGCTTGAGTTTAATCTCAGTGCACCTACTAGCCCTCCAAAACCCTAGCTTCACATCACGTTCATATTTCTAGGGTTGAGTGCTCTTTAGGGTAGTGTAGCGTTCTTTGGTACAAATGTAATTATACAAAGCTTTAATGAAGTTTATGGAACTCAAACAATTTTTAAAGCTTATTTTAACAGGTAACAAGGAACAGTGTCAAATGACCCATATGGAAAAGATATATATAAATCTTATAAAGTTTGTATCTGTCTTGTGTGAAACTTGTATGAAAAGCATATAAGAGTGAAGACAGATATAAGATCCCTTGAAAAATTATATAATGAAACTTGTATGGTTTGGATACTTACTAAAACAATATATGAAAGTAATGAGAAAGTGGCCACTTTCATGAGTAAATCACATATAAGTTTTTACTATTTCTTTTCCATATGGGGAGGTACAATATTTTTGCTATTTTACAATTACATTGCTATATTTCATCAGCCTGTTTGTGTTCAGTATCATGAAAAGGCAACCAGTTACATTCTGTATGTATATAAAATAAAATATAGGGTGCTGTTATACAATAAATGAAAAAAAAATGTCTATATCTATTTTTATGACCAAAATATCACCCCAACAATCACTAAATCTCACAAAAACTATATTTGGATACAACAAAATAGCAAGCTTTTTATCTAAACTGTGAGAGGCCAATTGAAAGTGTTGTCATCTTCTTAAACCGAGATCGTGAAACCAAACTGCTAGTGACACACAAGTACACTGAAGCATCCATGCAGTCTTCTCACCCAGCCAGCTCTAATTAGTCTGTGATGTGGTGATAAATACGCTCAATGCTTAACCACGGCTCTTAAGAAATTGCTGAAAACTGGTGACAATTCATTACTAACAGTTTACTAACAGTTTTCGACATTCAAGCACAAGAATTTGTGCTTGAATGTTTACACACTGATGAATACTGTGTTGTGGTTGTTTGTTTTCCTTCTGTACAGATTTGAGGAAAAACCCGATCACCTTCTTTTAGTTGCTCCCTTTAGGGGTTGCTACAGCATATTATTTGCCTTCATTTCACCCTAACCATAGCATCCTCTTCTGTCACACCAACCCTCTCCATGAATCTTCTATGCAGTTTTCCTCTTTTCCTCCTACCTGGCAGCTCCATAGTCAACATCCTTTGCCCATTATCCCTCCATCCCTCCACTGTACATGTCTGACCATCTCAGCCTTGTCTCTCTAACTTTGTCTCCTAACTGCTCAAACTGAGCTGTTCCTCTTATGTACTATTGATGAACTGCATGCTTCATTTGGCAAACATTTTATGGCTGGCTGCCCTGCCTGATGCTACCCTCCCCATTTAACTGGGCTTGTGAAGTACATAGGACTATGATTTTTTTTTTTTTTTTTTTTTTTGGGGGGGGGGGGGGGGGGGGATGATATCAGATATAACATCAACAACTTTTATAAAGCTGATTACAGCGAGGGAAACAAGAAGAAGAAATCATCCCAGTGGTCAACCACAAAGTCTGCAGTGTGAATAGTTACCTTCCACTGAAAAATAACGATATTTCTATTCATTAAATGATCGTTTGGTAAGTTTCCCGCTATGCCATTAGCATACCTGCAGGATGCAGTAGCCCACGCAAGGAAAAGGAAAAAGATAGATAAATAAACAGGAGTTTGCAAGTGCAGGAAGAAACTTCATGTTTTTATTCTTTTAAGTGCCGGTGATATTGCCCTGCTGTGCTGGCCTCTTCTGACGCCATCGTGCATGTTATCTCACAGGAAATGCAATTTTGAGTAGATGTGCTCTGAGCCTTCACCCCCCACCCTTGTGGAGCCCTGCGAGGCGAGTCAGGCAAGTGAGGAAACCTCCCAGCAAAGCAGAAGTGACAGGCTGTGGAACTAGCTAATATTCTCTGACACATGGCATTGGGACCCTCTCACCTCTACTCAACATATCCAGCACACAGCAAATGGAGGAGAACACAGAGCAAAGACCTCCACTAAAGAGCCTCATAGCATGGCCATGATTAGGCACTGCATGGATATCAGGGAGTCAGATTACTCCGGAAATGAGTTGGGGAATGTTGCAAATGAGTGCATCAACAAGAGGGCACTTAGATGCCCATTTAGTTTATAGAGCTTCCTCTGAGTGTACTTTTCCATTCTGCCTGGTTCTGACTGTTTAAGAATTGAGCATATAAACCAGTGACATTTTCAGCATGGCATTCAGACCAATACAAAAAAAAAAGCTTTTCATCTTTGGCACCAACGTGAGGCAAAAAAAACGATACAAGCACATTGTTGTAAAGGTCACAGGGACTTACAAGCATAGATAACCAAATTTATTATGCAAAGCCAGGTCCTTAGAAAATTGCCAAGATGAATGAAGAGAGCGTTGCTGTGTGAATAAAAATCCCCTGGTCACTGTTGTCTATCGCCATGGCGAGACAAGACACCACTGTGGCTCATAATGAGGACGGTCTACATGTCAATCATAGTGAGAAAGTCAAGGCTTCTGACGTAAAGGTTCCTCAAATCAAATGAATGGTCTTAAAATAACCCAGCATCTCTTTTGTGACAAATGTTGGTAATGGTAAATAGCAATGAATCGTATGTAATTAGGAAATCTGTATATAAATGGAGCGAAGCAGAAGCAGAAGTTTAAAAACCATTTACCAAACAACATGCAGATTGTATAGTGCTGTGAATAGGCATTTGTCCCCTGTCTGGTTTCTTTTTTAAACCTGAGTAAATAGAAAATGCAGTTTTAAAATGATGATCTTATGTATCAAGGGGAAAAAATCTATCCCAAAGGTTTACTTTTTCACATAGGGAAATAATAATTGGTTGTTTTTGAGGGTTTTTTTTAGACATTTAGACATGGACTTGCTGGGATGTTTCAGATCATTGTCCAGCTGCATAACCCAAATGCTCTTGAACTGAAAGCCTCTCCTTAAGAATTTTCTGGTAGAGACAGAATTCCTGGTTCCATCAGCTTCACAAGTCATCCAAGTCCTGAAGCAGCAAAGCAGCCGCCTGCCATCACACCACCACCACCACCACGTTGACACGATGTTGTTTTTATGAAATGCTGTGTTAGGTTTATGCCAGATGTAACAAGACGACATTACTTTTTCACAAAGGGCCAGGTAGATTTAGATATTTTTTTCCTTGTTCACTTAAATTAGTTAAATTTGTTACATACAAACAAATTTAAAAAAGAAATCAGCAAGGGGGCAAATACATCTCCAACCTATCTTGGCAAAAGGGTGCCTCTCCCTAAGCCTGGTTCTGCCAGAGGTTTCTTCTGGTTAAAAGGGAGTTTTTGCTTCCCACCGTTGCCAAGTGCTTGCTCAAAAGGGTTCGTCTAATTGTTGGGGTTTTCGCTGTATTATTGCAGGGTCTTTACCCTACAAAATAAGGTCCTTCGCTTTGACTTGGTTTTATATAAATAAAATGTGTTTATATAGTGATCCAGTTTAAATAACATTGAACTAAATTTAATTTTTACAGCATTGTATGTGCCCCTTTAATGCCATTCTGTTTGTTCAAAAGAGTGGAAATCTTAGTGTAGAGCAACATTTGATTTTAGTGTCATGGAGCTCTTTGCTTCAACACAACATTGTCCATCATACAGCATAGCGCGTACAGACAGGTTGATTTCTTCCCAGTCTTGTGTGAAATAAATTGACTCGCCTGTCCAATGTTCCATCCAACACTTTTACAATAAACTGTAATTCTGACTGTGAGACTTATCATCTTACAGTGACCAGTGTTACAGGCACTTTAATGGGTAGGACAAGATTCTTCTTCTTCCTGTATATTATTATATAGTATATTATCCAGTATTGATACAGATGGAAAAAAAAAAAAATATATATATATATATATATATATATATATATATATATATATATATATATATATAAAAACAAGAAGCTTAAACCACATTTCCTCAGTAAACAATACAATTGGTGTAACTACAGATGTTTCCAATGAGACTTCCCTTCCTGTACTTTTAAAACAGCTCTACGTGCCTCCACAGACGTCTGATCACGTGACAACCTCCCCTTGTCCTTTAGTGACCTATGGCCAGATTAAGTTTTCCAACCATTGCTGAATCAGACCAGGGAGTAAGATGAGCTTAATGAGGATGGAGAAACAGTAAGACTGTGGTTGCATGTATGAGGCTGAGGGAGACAGTATGTGCCTGTCTCTGTCATTTAACAGAAATACAGTCCCTTATGTCAAACCGATTTTATGTTACATGGTCTCTTAAGGCTTAAAGAAGAGGCCCGAAAAAAGCCTATTACCTATGCAAACTGATGTCACCCAGAGAAGTGCTGTGAATGTTTTCGGTTAAAAGCATCAGAGAGGAGGGAAAAGTATCTGTGCTATCACTGTGCAGAGGAATAGAAAATGTACTTATGGACGCAGGGACAGGTAACACATGCGGTGCATTGTGTGACTCGCTTTCACGCCGTAATGGCTGTGTTATTCGCAAGAGCGCCACATCCATAGCACTGTATGGAATCATAAATGAGACCAGAAGCTATCATCATTACCATTAGCTATGAAGCAGTCGCCTTAGCGGGGATCATTGCTCCCCTCAGGGATGCAAATTATCCACACGTTGCTCCACAGCTGGGCGAGATTGAGATCATCTGAGAGAAAATCCAGTTTGCCAATAACCCCCAGCTTTAACTGTTCACTGGGTTTCATAATCTCCACACTGCTGGAAACACCTTCTCATCAAGTCATTTCCGTATTCATTTGTAAAACATTATTTATTAAACCAAGTGAAACAATGAGATATTTGGCAACAGCTCTGAATACTGACTGAGACCTATTTTCAGAAACAGAGAAAATTATTTTTACTGCCCTTGGGAATTTGTTTATGATTTGCTTCAAACAGATATTCATTTATTAAGATATTTGTTAAATGTTTAGGCAGTTTTCAGCTCTGTTGTTTTTAAATGTGAATATATATCCTGAGCACCTGACAGTAGAAATCACAGAACAGCTAATACGTGGGTAAAATAGATAGATGGTGGTGGAATAAGTGGAAAGACTAATATAAAGGAATATAATTTGGACAAGCTAATGCAATGCTTTGAGTATACACTCTGATGGACAACAATGGTGTACATGCTCTCTCAGCTTTTTCATTAAACCGGTTCATTTTAATCGACTTCTTCCTTGAACACTAATCCCTTCAATCCACTGATCCGTGGATCCTCAACGTGATGCTGCTTCCTAAATTTGAAAGTAAAGGAAGAAAATGCCACAGCTTCTAAACTATAAGTGGATTTTAACACCCCATGCACAGAACACAGAAAAGCACAGGACGTCTATGAACAAACACAACACAGCAATGTCCGGATACCAACCT
Organism: Rhamphochromis sp. 'chilingali'; assembly: GCF_963969265.1. NCBI lineage: Eukaryota > Metazoa > Chordata > Actinopteri > Cichliformes > Cichlidae > Rhamphochromis > Rhamphochromis sp. 'chilingali'. The sequence goes on along the minus strand of NC_137930.1, from coordinate 33,316,940 downwards.
TTCTTTGAAGTCGAGAAAGATCTTCCCCAGGCCGCTTCCTCCACTGACCATGTTCATTTCAATGGCTCGCAAGAGAGCAAAGTGGACTTTGATCACATCCTAAAGGAAAAATAACAATAAAAAGTAGAATTTCATCATCACCCCCAGCATGAAATATTGACACAAGGCTGGACGGATCCATGGTTTCACGTTGTTTATGATCCTACAATCCAAATGTTGTAGCTGAAATTGAGACTCATCAGACCGGACAACTTTTCCAGTCTTGTACTATAGAAAATGTAGTGAGGCTGTGCAAATTGTAGCTTTATTACAGTAACTGATCTTTTTTCAAGGTTCATTGTATTCGGAGGTGCTCCTCAGCATTCATTGGTTATTACGAGTGGCTATTTGAGTTACTGTTGCCTTGCTCAGCTTGAAGCAGCCTGGACATTCTCTTCTGACCTCTGGTATGAACAAGGCGCTTTCTCACAGGCAACTGCTGCTCACTGGATATTTTCTCTTTTTCAGAATATTCTCTGTAAACCCTAGAGATGGTTGTGTGTGGAAAAAAGCCCACCAAATAAGCAGTGTCTAAAATACCAAGACCAACCAGTCCAGCAGCTAATAGCCATACCACATTGAAAGTCCATTAAATCACCTTTCAGCCCTTGGTGCTCTACTTAAACTTCGGCAGGTCTTGACCGTGTCTACATGCCTTAATGTGCTGGGTTGCTGCCATCTGAGTGGCTAATTAGATATTTGCATTAATGCTCTGTCTGATTTTCAGCTATTTGGTCCTATGTGAAGCACTTCAAAGTGCAACCAGGATGAAAGGTACAAATAAAGTTTAATTAACTGATACAAGAACTCATCTTGAAACATTTAGTACACATTGTTGCCCTCTCTATTAAACTCTAATTAGTTCAGATTGCTAAGTGAAGATATAGTTGAGAAGTTGTATTTTTAGGAGAGACTGAGAACACACTCCTTCTGAATGTGATCATCTTTGCTATTTAGGTTATGTTGCCTAATTGCCAGAAAGCTGTGCGTCTATGTGGCTTCTATGTCCCAGAAAAAGAGAACAGAGGAGATCAGCAGTATAGACCTTTTTCACAAAGGTGGCTAAACATTTATTGAATATTACAGTTATTTAACATATTTTATAACCCAAGATTATTCGACATTTCTCGTGAACAAGCAAGTATGAATCCCTGCTACTTTATCACCACTTTCAAATCTCCATAAGCAGTCTGCAGCTCTCAGACATAATGCATAAACCTGGGAGAAGCTGGGCAATACTGTGACACACATTAAAACAAACACAATGAGTATTTACAGTTCAGGGCCAAATTAAACTATAAATACTCATTATAGGAGAGACTCAAATAAACTACAGCTGCTTTGTGTGTTACAGGTCAGCAAAACAGTGTGACTCATTAACATAATTTAATGCAACTCTGTACCACATGTGGTCCAGAGTGCGTGGTGGTATTTACATTTACATTGGTGTACATTTATACACCAATGAGGCATATTTTCTCGGCAGGAATGTTGACTGTTTTCTACTCTGGCCGTGACGAAAACACTGAGCAATGACAACACACTCAGCCCGAAGCAAAGCATGAATTTTCACAGCTTTGCACCCTTAATATACAGAAAATATAAACAATAGATCCCATCATTCTTTCAGCCATCCATACACATATCGAGTTATTCGCTTGGTGTGAAACGCATCCAGGTGTGCCGCACTGGCATTATGTTGTCTCGTAGAGTGGTTACTCACCTCCAGGTTTACAAAGATAGCCTCCATGTCCTGTGGACTCAAGACTTGCCTCAGTGGGATCATGTAATTCTTGAGGAAAGGAAGAAAAAAAAAAAAAAGAAAATTGGTGATTTTATGGGGTTTTTTTGTTGTTTTTTTTGAATAGCCACAGATTTCCCTTTTACAAACAAACAGTATAACTGGCATTTTCTCTCATGTCATGTGTGAACAGTTCACAGATCTGTGAAAATGACCCACAAAAATATCAGGCTGTGTTATAAAAAATCCTTTTGAGGCCTAAGTGTGCAATAAATACATACAGCTGTTGTTTACGAAGCCCACTTATGCTTAGAGAGGAAAAAAATATGCTTTTTATTTCTCTAACGCTGCTTTATGGTTGTCACATTTCATCATCATAATGATAACAAATAGATCAACTAAGAAGCAACGCAAAGATAACTGGGTTTATTAACCCCAACTCAATTAAGCTTAACGAGTCCTCTGATCATAAGAAGGTTATTTATTCTAATTTAGACTTGTGCTGGTCTGGTGTGGGAAACACAGGATGCACATTTAGTTTAATGAAATTAGCGGAGCGGATGATTTGTGGCGCTCCATGAAATCGTGAATGAAATCTGTCAACGCGGAAACTGATGCGATACCAGCGCCGATCTCAGCGATGGTTTATTACTACACCGTGAAAGCTCAAACGTACGCGTCAGGGTGTGAGGGTCTGAGTCTTTGAGCACAGAATGTTTGTTTTTGATTTTCTCGGTAAACGGTAATCATACTTTGTAAAATGTTGTGTGTCCTGTGCTTCGCAAACTTCACGGCTCATATTCAGAAGACACACCGAGACTTTAGTCCTGGATAACTGTGAGAATGTTTCAGTGTCATTCCCTAATAAGCTAAAATGAATTGTGACCAATTGTGCTACAATTACGTGAATGTAGCGTGAAAAGTGAATGTTTTAAATATGCTAACTCAATTAAAGAAACCGTGTCAGCAGGGAGAGAGTCACGGCTGTTTCTAGCTTTCTGTGTTACATCTGCTAAATATTATTATTATTATTGTAATTAGTCAGACAGACAGACACGTACCACAAAGACACATTATACAGTAATGTGAAAAAGTCTTGAATCCACTTTTTTATTTTTCATTAGGAAAATCCAAAATAGGCGTAGTGATTTATTGAAACACACAAACATAAACAGAAATATAGAACATAGGGGAAAAACAAGGTTTGTACAATTCTGCTGAACTTGACAGTCAGTATTTGGTATGGCCAAATTTATAATTCAAGACAGACAGAACTCTCTTAGAAAAGCTTTCTTGTAATTCTTTTAGTCTTTAGGATGTTCTCAGGGCTTCTTGCAAGACATTTAAAGCATTTAAAAATGTTTCTTTCTCAGTTAGGCCTCCTGGCATTCTTTTGTTATTTAGGTTTTATTAGGTTTCATTTATTTTTATTTTATTTTAATGTGGTTCTTTTTTAATATTGTTTACTAGTTTTTCTAGATTACTATTAACAAAATGTCTAAAGATATCATTTTAAACCATTTTTTTGCCAAGTTGTCTGCTATGTGCAGACAGCAGTGGTTCTCGAGTTAGGTGTCTTTTTAATGCCTGAACTATTTTTTGCTTTAGTCGTTTAAGTGACTTAAATAACTATTCAAATTATTTTGAACGTCAGTCAGCTAAAAGGACTGTACTAAAAACGTCACTGAAAAAGACAAAAAAAAAAAAAAAAAGACAGCCACTGTCCAAAGAAGAAACACTTGCAGAAAAACCTCAAGACCTGTTGCTGAAGACCAGTAAAAAAAAAACAAAAAAAAACACACACACACACACACACACACACAAAAGAAACAAAATAGAAAAAAATAGAAAAAATAGTCTGGCTACCTGCAAAGAAAATATAAAGAAATGAAAGTGACTGTTGCACAGCACTACAGACAATAAGAAAATAATGTGCAAGGGTAGGAGCAGAAAAATAAATATAACCTTTTAAAATGTTCTAGTGGAATAAGTGAATAAAATAAAAGTAAAATAAAAACTAAAATTAATACAAATGAATAGCTTCACTTTTATTGTAGTATATTCCCTTTGTAGGCAGCAAAGTATTAATCAGTTTTTCTAAGCTTGATGTGAATAAGTCACAGCTAATGTTACAATGACCTGATATAATTACTGTGTTTAAATGTAATCACAGAGCGGGCAATCTTTGCAGCAGAGCCTTGTGAATAAATATAATCCAACGCTGCTCCCTTCTCTTTGCCAGAGATGATCGTTCTCTTTCATACAAATACTGTGTGGAGTAAGAACAATCACCTGTGATAAACTTCAACACACAAAGAATAAAACACCTTTAAGGTGGGTGGAGAAGCATGCATATAAACAAATTTTATGATTAATTATTTCAGAAATATTTATTTTTCCCCGACACACATAGAGTATGTTCTCTCATATGTGATGTGTACTTAAAGGCTTAGGGATCAGCGTCATCCTTGAAAGCTGAGATAATAATAATCATATTGATCTACGTCCATGACACTTGTGTTCAAATATATATGACATTTCCATGCTGTGACCTGGCCCAAAGGTCTGAACCACCAACAAAGAAGTGACAAAGGAAAATTCAAGCATTGCATGGTTGTGCCAAAGGGAAAATGCACGCTTATCAGAAACTCAAATAGAGCTGTATTTGTAAACTCACCTTCTCAATGTCCTCTAAAGTCTTGTAGTACTTTGCTTCAGTTTCCTGAATCTCCACTAAGCAGCAGTTTCTCTTGTCATCTTCTGTCATACCCATTTTCTGCAGTGAGAATCAGATAAAATAATCAGTGACGACGATCACTTTGAACAGTTATAAACTGCTAATTGTTTCAGTTATTATTTTTTTATATGTTACTAAGAATACATTAAAGGCTAAAATAACAGGGTCAGCATCACTAGTTTGCAATTTAAAGGACCACACAATGCTTTGATGTTTCCATCAAATTCTGCAACACTTTATTTCAACCTGTACTTGAAATTTTTTTTTTAGAAATTTTTGTATAACACTACTGCTATAAGAGCTGACTGTTGTTTTTATGAATTCCCAACTGTATGAAAAGCAGACTTATGACAAAGTGTTTGTGTCGTGTAATCCATCAAGGCCGTCGACTTGCGTTATCAGCAAGAGATAATGCAGTGCAGTCTTCCAATACAGTCACTTTTAGTCAATTTGCATGTAAACTCCTTTACTCTGCAAACACAATGAAATACTGACAAAATGAATTTAGACTTCATCTGACAGTTTACACAACTTATAGTCAGCTGTGCTTTCCTTTGCCAGGATGATCCACCCTTCATCATCAACATCTTTTTTTTATGTAGCCTATGATTTTTCCACACTTAAGAAATTTTTTAAAAGCTGAGACAGTAGGAACAAATCTCCCCCCCCCCAAAAAAAAAAAAAAATCTAACCCCCAATTATTGTTGTTTTTCTGTTAAAACAAGCAGAAATAAATGTAAAATTAGACATGTTTTGATACATGCTCGATAATCCAGAGAAGTGATTCTGTTCAACTGCAGGCAGCTGAACAGAGTTTTCCCCACAGGTTTCCTCAACTTTACAAACAGTGGTTATGTAACTATTGTTCATAGGGTTGGGGAAACCTGCAGTCAGCTGAGACTGGATGCGTGATGAAACGTTTCTCCCACTGAAGGCTATACATCCAGATGAACAGAATCATCCTTCTGGGAATGATTTTTTTTAATGTATCTGATTATGTCAAAGATAAATTTCTAAATATTTAGCATAGCTGGTGCCATGGCTAGAGATGGTGATGACACTGGCTATGACAGAAGGATGCAAAATAATGAGCGTTTGAGCGTCACTGTATGTGTGGGTTAGCTGGTTTAAGAAGACATGTGTAAAGAAATGTACATGAATCCAACGTTGTCAAGGCAAAACAATGCAAGCAGGCATGCTGTGATGGAGCCAGGTTAAGATGTGAAAAAGAGTCAAACTTCTACAGAGGGCCTGATGTCTCCATCTTCAGATGTGTATGTATGTGCATGCTTTGTTGAAAGAACAGTATACTGTAAGTGAGAAACCCTGTTGATCATGGTGAAACACACCCACACACATAGGCTTTGTTTCCATAGATTTTCCTTTTTTATGTTGTAGTATGATTATGAGCACCCTGAGGAATTAATAGCTAAGCCATCTGGAGTAGATCTGGCTGTTGATAACCAGTGCTGGTAATACGAAAACTGGCACTAACAATGCAAAAATACAAGTCCAGGCCTTAGGCCAGCACAGGATCAACCAATCCGAGAAGTAGGGTTCAAAGCCAGCAGCATATTGTTTATTTGCTTTAGTGTGGCAGCTGGCGATGCTAGCTGAAGTCAGCACTGCAGTCACAGAGCTGAAGTCACTAGCTCTGAGTCAGACTGAACCAGATGGGGTATCGTTCACCATCGGTCCAACGGTCAGTAACTTAATTGGCAGATCTTTCTCTTGGGATGCTAGGAGTTGGTTTTAAATAAGGTGGTGGAGGGAATTTGCTGACAGGGTGTTGTGAGTCACAAGCACAGTGGCACTCACCTGCATGTATCTGATCTGCAGCATGAGAAAAGCAGAGCAAGTCAGAAGTAAAGATTTGTCACTGATTATGAAAGAGACATCTGCTACAGTTGAGTTTAGAGACACGATGTCATGCAGATACCGTACGACAATGACAAGGCCGACCACAGAAATAATCTAAAGCTAGTTAAAAGTGAGTGGGGGTGTTTCCTCTGGCACTATTAGTTCATTGCATTCCTGTAATGCAATTCGTTATGGTAAAATGAAATCATGCAAAAGAAAATTCTTCCAAAGAGTGGGGAGAGTTGCAGTGATTTAGTCATAGACCGTCACGTAGCACATTTGTACAGTATATTAAAAAACAACAACAAAAAAACGCAATCAGTAATTGTGAAAAGAAAACAAGTCCTTAATGATCAAACAGGAGTTCTCACCATGGGTTGTCGTACTTCCACTTTAATGATGTCCTCATAGATGTCGTCCCCATCATCCTCGCATGGCACACAGTCATAGATGTCATCCTCACCCAAGTCATGTTCACTGGGGGAAAACACATGCACTTTAGATGAACAAGTCCATCTAACCGCCAACCTTCAAAACCAAATGATAAACGGTCTTTTCTCACACCTCCCCGTCAAACTTCTTTGAGTGCACAGACCAGGTGAACTAGCTTGTTATCCTTAACAAGCCCTGCCTGAAGGATACTAGTGATCTAGGCAAGGGAACACAGAACCTGGTGTTCACAAAGCTCCAATAAGTTATGAAGTGGCATCTCTCTTTAATGTATTTATGTTGTTTTGGCACCCAGCTAGCTCACTGACCTTTAATTAGGCAAGCAGCCAGCAGAGCACCGACAGTTACTGTGGAGAGGAGGATCTCCTGGGAAAGATTCTCATGCTCTGTGAGCCAAGACTGTGTCTCCCCCTGCTCCGTATAAGCAATTATTGTTTGGGAAACTTATTGAGGCGGCAGGGATCCCGCAGCAGGAAAACACTTTGGCAAAGGGCCCATCTCGATGCAGTTAATAAGAAGGGAGCTTTAAGTCGCAAAAGGGAAATAAATGATTAAATACTGTAAATAAATAAAGAGAGTTGCCTGCTAAATAACAGAGGGCAACTGTTTGAACTTGCTCGCTTGTTTAAACAAAATTCCATTTACCTAGGCTGTATTCAGACACAGGGAGCGTAATGTTCTTGTATTACAATAAGTTGCCATAGATTCAGCCAACTTCAGTGATGAAGCCCTTTCTTTTATAATTAGTTTAGAGCATGATGAATAAGCTGTTAATTACTGTACTTGGTTCTGAAGGGTGCTTTGATCGTGATTTCTAAACAAATATATGGACATTTATTCATGGTGAACATGGGAAATATCATATGCATCTAAAAATATGTCTGTGTTATTAACTTTAATGGTGGTCTGACTCCCAAAAGGGATGCAAATTTAGTCACTAAAGGAAAAAAAATGATCTTAATTGCTTCCACGCTCTGTGCTGAACTCCAGTTTCTGTGAGGGTTGACAACCAAGACACACAAATGTACCATCCACCTCCATCTTTTGTTATAGTTCCCAACATTCGCTGCCCTGAAATCTTCGGGAAAAGGACGCCTAAGGTTGAGGCTCAGCGAGCATCCGCTCTTTTTGAATGTCCTTGAGCAGAACACCAGCTCAGGGGATGCTGTTTTGTACTCTGACCTCTCTGAGTGAGAACAAGAAAGAAGAGGGTTTGCTCTTCTTGGATGAATGCTGCATCCTCCAAGTGGATGTGCATGTGATCCCTAGCACATAAACCTGCCTGTTTGTGCATTCTTGAAGCACAAACCTCACTGCAGTCTGGCTAATGGGGGCCATAACCCAGCTGCCGTTATACCAAAACAACCAGATCCAGACCACAAAATCCTAATTCCCCTTTAAGATCACTGAAATTGGTTATTTTGTTGAGCTTTCATAAGATTTATTAATTCATGCATATTTGAAAACAAGATTTTGTAGCACAGGTCTACAAAAAAAAAAAGAAAAAAAAAAAGAAATCTTGTTTGTAGGTTGGTGGATTCCATCCACTGTGATGTGACCTTCTACACGTGCCATCAAGGCAGTGGCATCCCTGCTTTCACTGCTGTCAGGGGAGGGAAAAAAAAAGCGAAGTGAGAGAAATGCCCTCAATCAAATATGCAGCTTTACCGTAATGCTGGTGCTCAGGTGCGTTTGAAGTTTTAATTGAGGTGACTTGGTTCACTATCAGCACTGCGCTCCATCTTTCTTCATTAAGTAAAAGTGTCTCATGTTGAATACTGAGAAGGCTGCGTGGGAGGACAATGGCCACCTGATGCTGTCCCTTCAGTATCTCCTCTCTGAACTTTGAGACTACAGCACTCTCCGCAGACACAGATGAGCACCATGACAGAAAGGCTCTTTGGAAAGCAGGTAATTCACATATTTTTTTGTTTAATTCCTCAGACAGAGCTTTATATGAGGGAGGTTTAGTGCAGTGACATGAATGTTGCCTGTTAAGAGATCGAATAGGAAGTTTGTAATATCTAGTTCGTTTTTATCTATTAGAGAAAGCTTGGCTCACTGGAACATTTGTTAACATCTGTTAGCTTCTTCATCTCTCTTAGTTATTCAGTTTGTCACTGATCTTTTTTAGCAAGCAAGTTCAAAATGTATGCATGTTCTTATTAATGATTAATGAGTAATTACTGCATTATACTGATGAACCAGATGCGTAACTGATTATGAAAGCCAAACTTTTCCTATTTCTTATTTCGATCCATATTCAAAACATCATGCCAAGTTTTACTAATATGTGTTTTACTTATATGCCAACAGATATACAATATTTTATCTTGCTTGCATTTAGACAACCAATATTCATTATGATATTTTCCTTGTTGATTATAACAGATTGTTGCAAAATAGCATTGAGACAACATTGGAAAGGAGGTGTTTTACAACCGTTGTCATATCATTAATGTTAAAGCAAGTAACAAGTAAAGTAAATAGCAATCATTACCACACTGCTGAGCATTTTTCTGCTGGGAAATTTTGGGTCCTGGAATTTGTATGTATTTTCCTTTTGAAATGCACCACCCACTGACATTGTTCAAGAACAAGCACATCCCCTGGGGGAGGATGCTGCTATAAAGGTTTTACTAGCACAGGACACCACAAATACCTCCTCAGAACTGCTTGAGGAACACAACGAAACAGCCCAAGGCATTGATCCAGCCTCCAATCTCTGCAAATCTTAATGCAATTGAGAGGACTGGGGGGTACAATCCTGAGCCACAGAGGTCCTGCCTGACAAGACGCAAGACGTGAAGCATTGGCTGCAAACGTCCAGGTGGGACCGTCTGTGCTGTTCTGGTCCAATATAAGCAATATACCCACCCAGCAGATGGTTTTAATGATGTGGCTGTTCAACATAGTATGTGTAGTCAATCAAATCTGTGTGTGTATACACTGTGGGTATGTGTGTGTGTACACACACTGTTAGAAAGGGAGAGAGCAAGAAAACAGTAAGATCTTTCTATCCAGTTTAGTAAGTCACATGAGAATTATACAGCTTATTTCTTTATACTAATAAAAATTGCATTTATGTGCATGTGCACATGTGTAACCATCACAGTGAATGATTAAGGAATGGAAGTAGAGGACCTAAGGACTAACAAATTGGGTGTGATTTTCTCTCTGATTACACAGTGACAGGCTAAAGGCTGTCTAGTGTGCTTGCATGCAATTGGCCTGCTGTAATGTGCTTCCGGCCTTCAATGACATAGAGTTAACATGGGGGTAGTAGAATGTGACTCATCATATCTGAGCTACTGAGCACATGTCTCTGAAGGCTTGGCTGCTTTGTGTATTTTTATTTAAATTTCAAAAGTTGTTTTTCTTTGTTACTGCTTCAATATTCTGCTCCAGCTCTGACCCTCCACACTGTAGCTACTAAACTGCATTTGTGCAGTTCAAAATCAGAATAAATGGGGCAGTAGTTTAGCTCACTGGGATGTGGGAAAAAAAACCCTGTGGGATTGGCACATATACCACAGAGGAGAGCAAAGATATTGGGGCAAGGTACTATAAATGGAACCTGGAGCTTTCCTTAAGGTTTAGGGCCACAAATGTGCCTCGCTGTAGTACATTCACCGCATTTTGATAATGTGCACATGAGCAGGGAAGGTTTCACTACACTGCATAAAATACTGCATCATGGGGACACTAATATACTTTGGAAATGTATAGAAAGAAATCTTGGCTATATATAAAACATTAGTTTGATGGAAAAAACTGGGAAAGCACCTGATATCAACACCCTCGGGCACAGATTCTGATAACCTTAGAGGAATCAATACTGTACTATTTCCAAAAAGGCAGCAATGCATATGACATCATTAATAGCACAGTTTCTCTCCTTGATTGTAAAGATTAAAAGATGATAAATACTATTACTATGTAATACCAGTCATTTAGAGGCATGATGCTACTTAATACCTTGCATTAAGAAAAAGAAAGAAAAAAAAACAAACCTTAACTGAGCTCACTTCATGTTATTGACTTTTCATGTCAACCTGCCTGAGGGATTAATGGAGCAAAATAAAATGCAAAAGAGTGACACAAAAGGTTTGTGACAGTGCATGCTTCGGAATGGAAATCTATGTGTTCCTTTCGCAGAGCAAGAGTCCCTTGGCGACTGTGCCCGATCCACCCTGATTTCATGGTTTGTCAATTCCAGGATGGAGTCATTCCAGATGGGAAGAACTCTCAGCTAAACGATGTGAGGACTTGACTTGAGAAGGCCAGAGGGGAGAGGCACAAAGTTTAACATATTAACCTGTGAGACCTCAATTAGGATGAAGGCTGACCTCTATCTGAGTCATACAGTATACTTGTGGAAACAGATACAGTCCAGCAGAATGCCAAATCATCATATACAAATAAACCATAAGTGCACCTATCAGGGAATCTCCATTCCATTCATTTGCACTGAACATTTCTGGGTTAGCCCATAATGACTGCTTAAAGTATCATTTGACATTCTTCCGCCATAATATTGTAATTATGGAAATCTTCTTGCGACAAACCGTCACATGCCTAAAATGACACATGCAATTTTCAGGTAATCGAGAAGTGGGCATCACATGTCTTGCCGCCTCACTCTACTCCAGCAGCGCCCATCAAGCAGTATTTGCGGGGGTGATAATGTGCCTGATGTGAGCTCTCTCTCTCCTTGTGTGTTATGTGTAAAAAAGGGTAACTTGACCGCTGTGACGTGACGACGTCTGCAATTCATGAGTAAAAACAACTTCAGCCAAGCAGACACGAGCTCTTTTTCATGCTCACTGCGTTCAGGAGAGACTTGATCACCTGCAAAAGCTTTGACAATTGTGAATTAGGAAAAAAACATTAAACACAATCGCTGAACTTCACCAAGTCATAAAAGGTTGATTTCATTCCCACATGAGCGGCCAGAGCAGCCGTTTCATCTCAGCCGACATAATGTCAGTTTTTAAAACTCAAGTCAAAATCCATTTTTACAGACATCGGTCAAACGCGGTTAGCACCCACCAAACTTAATGATGCAGTTCTATTGATTTCTATTGTTTGCTGTATTATTTCTGTTTTACTTTTCCCACACAGCTTTTCTTTTCCACACTTAATATTTTTGGTGACAATATTGCAGTATTATTTCCTACATGCTGTTGTTTTTATGACACCATATGTCCTGCCATTGCACTATTTTCCTCCACTGGGATGCTTGTTGCACAGAATAGTTTTACATCCATAAAAATTATTACTGCGGGAGGATTATCGCTGTCCTCTCTCTCACTCTCGCAGTTCAGTCACGCACCCGTCGTAAATTACGTGCGCATCAATATTTCAGACTAATTAATAAGCCTCTGAGAGCAGGGTTATTGCTAGCGTGGCCTATGTGCTACTGTGTCCAACTGTATTAAGTGAAGGACATGCTGATGAATCAATTATGCTTGTGTCCATTGGTGAAACTAAATGCATAGATGTTCAGTGGAAAAGGTCAAGAGCAGCTGCACTAGAGAGCAGCATGATTAATTTAATAAGACCCAGCCCTCTGGACCTACAGGTTACACAAAGAGCAAAGTGTTACAATACCACTGACCATTTCAGGAAAAAGAAAAGATTAACTCAACCTGCTGCCATGGTTACAGAGGCTAAAACCCATCAGTGGAGAAAGGACATTTTGGAGGTTAAAAGTTAGAGGCAAGACACTAGTGCAGTCGATAAGTGTCATAATGGAACGCCTGTGACTGTTTGCTGTGCTGGGCTATTGTTGCTACTGAGGTACACGCTGACTAAAACCAGCGCATCTTTCAGCAGTAATTTCAGCAACCTGGACAGTGCACACCACTGTCATTTTTCAGGTGTATTTAGAACCACGGTAAACACAGGGAGCATTGAATAAGATTGAATTTTTTTTTTATTATACACACACAAAAAAAATTGTTTCATGGGTTTCATGGCATTACTCCACAAGTTTTCAAATTCTCTGGTTAAAAATCATGCGGTATCCTGATTAACCTCAGGAGTTCTTAGGTAGGCTCCAAACATGTTTTTTAAGTTGTCCTCCCACACACAGAATTGAAGTTTATAAAGAAGAATGTGCGGAGAGAAACGCACCAACCTCGCTCACGCTACACAGCATGAATACAGAGATTGGAGGGAGGCAAGCCCACAAAGTGGATAAACTGAAAAAAGACAGGCTCAATATAACAGTTCAGACAGTCTGACGGAGTTTTTCCTGCTGTTTTCTATTTAAATAAATGTTTATTGATATATAAAATTTACTGTTCACAAAAATCATACCCAATTATTGATTTGCAATTAGATTTGCAGGGATCCTAATGATAATGTTAGGTGTTAGAAATAGCTGCTGCCATGCATAATGGTCTCTTTTCCTGCTGCAAGCTGTTGCACTTTGTTGGCTGTCATTTGTAATCCAACTTTTTCTTTTTTCTTTTTTTTTCTTTTATCTCTGCCATTGTTCTTTGCTCTGTACTAGATAAGGAGTACAATTTGTGTGCCAATCTGCGAGCACACTGTGTTATTTTTAGAAAGCCTGCATCCACGCTGTCCTTTTCACCTCACGCCATATCTGTGCACCTTGGCTCTCCCTCTGTGTCTCACTACTTGAAAACCCCTTCTCTAAATAAATGGAAAACAAAAAAAGGAAAGCAGCCTCTCACTATGCTCTTTTTCTTTTCTTTTTTTTCCCTTTAGTTTATGTTCTATGGTAAAAGCCCATGTTCCAAGTTTTCAGGGCTTCATATCTGGAATTAAATCCATTACTAGCCTTTTTGGCTAGCCCTGCTCTTCTGGTGCATGAGAAGATGCTAAAGGATGATTATGTATTCAGCGGGCATATATCTATAGCTCGCATGCTCGCCTTTCTATAACTCGCTCTCCTCCCTCCTATCTATCTGTGATAAATGACACCATTCTCAAAGCCTTTAACTAATTATTTTCCATTAATCCGAGTCAAGCGGCTGCTGTCATCGCTGCCAACTCTGAGCGCATCTTTCACAGACAGAAAAACCCACCAACCCACCTAATATGCACCAAACCAGGCAACCCGTTACTGAAGGAGGTATAGAGGCAGCTAAACCTGGAGTGATGTTGGTGTTACTGTGGCAACAGGAAGAGTGACAGAAGGCTCTATGCGTGTGTAATTAAGCAGTTAGAGGAAATTGGCAGAAGTGACAATCACAGTTCACTTTTAAACTTCGCGAGGTGCGTCACAACCGACAGGTAGAGAACTGTTACATAGTCAGATCCTTTTTTTTTTTATATAACCGGTGGTGAGCCTATTCAGATTAGAAAAAACAATGTAAAACTATACATAAAAATGGGGGTAAAGAACAAATGAAAAACAACCATATGCTGTATATCACTCATACTTTAGTAGATGCAGAAAAAGCTGTTGTTTGTATATTACTTATCTGTTGCAACATAAAATTATAATGAAAAAACTTTATACTTTATAACTTTATAAATCTGAATATTTTGAAACAATGCCTAAATTTTTTTAAAGAACCTGGCATCGCTATACAAATATATATAATCCTGTAAAATAGTCAGATGTCTATTCATATTAATGTACAGAATTCACCTGCTTGCTGCTACTACTGCACATTCACCCAACGTATATACACATATATATATATATACACACATATATATATATATATACACATATATATATATTACATATATATATATATATATACATATACACATATATACATATACACATATATACATATACACATATATACATATATATATATATATATATATATATGTGTAATATATATATATATATATATATATATATATATATATATATATATATGTAATATATGTGTAATATATATATATATAATGTTCTTCCTCTACCACAAAAATCTAAATTACAGAACTCAGTTTCAGTCTACATTTCCCCCTGGTTGTCCATGTCCTACTCTTTATGTAGGACACCCTCGACTGAGTTAGCGTTTGCTAGGATATATGGTGTTCATGGGTACATTTAGGGTTAGGAAAAGTCTTCGGAGAAATAACACAAAGTCCCCCTAGGTGATGAAAAACAGTTTGTGGTGAAAAGAAGACTTACTCTGCCAACTCCTCCAGGCTCCGGTACACATCATCCTCATTCTCAGCAGTATCCTCCGATGGAAAAGGTCTGGCACACACGCACACACACATATGCAGACACACAAAAACAAACAAACAAACAAACAAAAAACAGAGAGTGAGACAGAGTACAAAATGCTTTATCACTGCAACAGCTCAGTGTTCCAGGTAGAAAAATAACTAGTCAGAAACGTCATGTTACATCTGTCAGGTTGCCACTCTTTGCTCCATCATTTCAACAGCACAGGGGCAGAATCTATTCAACAGAGGACCCCATCAGTCACAAACAACATTGTCAAAACACATCAACATACTGCTACTGGCTGATAAAAAAAAGAAAAAAAATCTGCCATCTTCCACCAGCCAACCTTCTCAGGAATTCAGGAAGGAATACACTATTTTTTCTTCAGATGGCTAGGCAGGTGGCTCATATATCCTCTCACAGGGTTTTTGGACAGCTTGTCAAGGACCCTCAGGGGCAATGTAAGGGACTGACTATGAAATACAAAAAATGACCAACCTGAATGCAACCTTCACTGCTTACACGAATCAACTGATCCTATGCTGAAATTTCCCTTTCCTGCAAACACTGTCAACAAACAATCCTCCAAAGGAGTAGCAGAGCATAGAAGTGGAAGATTAATTAACTAAATCAATAAACAGCATATCTTTATCTCCAAGATTTCTGCCAACTTTACTCTCAAATGCATGATCAGTGTAGATCTCAAACGACCAACGCTGTTAAATATCCTTTTTTACCAAGAGCAGATTGTGACTGCTGCAGATTATAGCCTATTAGCTTAATGCTGTGCACAACTGAAACCCATTAAAGTCACTGAGGTCATGATCAGTGCTAATCATCAAAACACAAATGGCAGAGAAACAGTTTGTGTATTATTACTACACACACTCTATACCCTAGGACAAACAGTAAACCTTATGTAAGTCTCCAAATCCATAACACTCACGTTGTTTTACAGCTTACACAAATACTACAATTATTATTATTATTTTAATACAATGATAACAGCTTTTAGAAAAGTAAAGCATGGTTTCTTTTTTGGTTTCCCAGAAAAAGCAGAGCACCAGAATTGGACCTTGGACCTCCATTTTATGCCACTGTAAGTGATTTCACTTGCAAGGTATCCCATTTTAGTTTCAGGTGAATCGCATGTTATTCCTCTTTCAACATTAAAGCCGTTCATATGTGGTAATGAGGTATTGTTGTACAATTATGAGGCAATAAGCCTCACTTCTCTGTTTGCCTTTTTTAAAACACTGAGAGTAGAATTAAAGCAGTTAACTCTACTGACATTTATTAAGTCATTTTCAGTTCACTTTTAATTTTTTAATTCTCTAACTGCTGCATCATTTCCCAAATCTGGGATCAAGTATTTCTCAGCTCGTCGTAAATGAACAAATAAAGTGGTGGTTATTTTCATGTGGGAGAATTTAGGAATCAGAGCAGAGCACAAAAGGGACAGCAAATGAAAAAGATGTCACTGTCAAGACTGAGAAGTGAGCTGGAAGCTGATGTGGACTCTTCAGTGATGATACAAGACAAGACCTTCAAAGCTCTCACAAAAGCCCTCTCCTCTCCGTTAGCGCACAGCTTTGAAATCCTTTGACTGTGTTTAATCCTATGATATGATCAGAAGAGTGAGACTCAGTTCCATGCCCTCCTAAAAAGCCAACTGAAGTGGACTGCGTCTCTGTAAAGCTGTGTGTATGTGTGACACCAGTAATTAGCCTTTGTGTAATTAGAACATGTCAGCCATCAGGGTAATGAATGCTCAGCTAGACAGTCAAAGGTCAACTAACACACACGCACAATACTGCATGAGCCGCTTTGGTTTATTTATTCTGCTAACTGTTCCATGCTTAAGTGCTGTAACTTTATTAAAACGCATATTTTCAAAAGACAATTACAAGTACTACTAACACAAAAAACTGCCTCATCTGATTTATGTTACCTTCTCGCTAACTGTTATGAAGCACACAGGGCGCTTTCTCCGGAGTGCAATAACACACCCACATCTGAAGGCCCCCTCCAATGAAATGTGCATTATATTATAAGTTATTAATGGAGTCCCGCAGGGCAAAATTTAATTACATAGTAGTTTGTGGAGATATGCACTCGTATCTATCACCTCTGTGTTGTTTTGCGGAGCCAAGCTCTGTCCGGTGCTGCTGTTTTCATTTCTCTTAATGGTGCAACGAGGTACAATTGAACTATGTTCATAATTTCATCAGTACACCTCTGATGAGCTGTCTCTTGGCTATTCAGTGCTAGAAGGGAGGGGGGGGGGGGGGGGGGGGGCTCGATTACATGCACGGTTTCCAACTTTCATGCTTTAGGAGTGCGACACCTGCTTTCAGTCTTTGTCTCGCCTTCTCAAGCTGCTCAAACTAATCTCATTGCAAATAAAGCGAAGCCTCGGAGCGCATCCCTGGTGAAGAAAACTGCTACATGTTAAACAGAGGTTTCAGAGGGGGAAGACTGAAACAATTCAGCACCAACTGGTCTCCAGACTTCATAGAAAATGGTTACTCGAGGAGCACATTACCTTTGGAAAATGATTACAATTTCATGTCACTGACTCTTGCATCATTCACCTCATTTCACTGTTTTACTCCAAAATGTAAAAATGCAATGGACACCACATTAATGGGAGCTGGTGAATGATTTGTGTTTAGAAAATGTTAAAGATTTGTGTTTTGCTTGCAGATATATTTTTAATTTTAGTTTTGCCTGTGAATGCATCACATATCTGCAGGAGTCTAATCATTAGTTAGTGGCCATCCACACTGAGTCATGAGCTTCATCACAGCTGTCCAGATGTTTTTCATTTTACTTCATTTTTTTGTTGTTATCCAAAAAGAAAATAGAAGAAGAAACCTTACAGCAGTAAGACCTGGGGTCCCTGCATGCAATGTTTCTCCTGGAAGAAATTCATTATTAAGCATACATATATATGATGAAAAGATGTATCAAATGTAGAATTTATATATATATATATATATATATATATATATATATATATATATATATATATATATATAAATTTACAAATTTATTAGACCATCACCCAACGTAACATTTATGTCACAGCTGCACTAAATTTACAGTTTAACTAATTACAAAAAACATATGTTTCTTTAATGGTTAACCCACCAGTATCTGCAGCCTCTTTAACCCAAATGTATCTATAAAGCTAAAATATAATTATTGTTGTTACCCATGAAGTTACTGTTAAAGCACTTATGTTTGTTTGTTTTGTTTTTTTACAGTTTTGCATCCCTGAACAGAAAAATTAGTCTTAATGCTTTTATGTTATGCTTGATTCATTTTTGACTTCTCAGTGTGCCGACTCAAATTTGGGTATAAAAACACAAATTCAGTTCAGTAACTGCTGCAAGTTTTGGTTTTAATAAATACATTTTTCCCAGAGTTCTAAAATATCTGTGTTGTGTGTGTTGTTGTTTTAATTTGAATAAGAGGTGCTCTAATAAATTTGTTAAGCACTGTATACTATATGTTTTTTTGTATTTATATTTTTTCTCATTTAAAAGTACTTTGAAAAGAGACTAAAAGAGATTCAGTATTTTTGTAATTGTAGCCATGTATAACCAATGAATTTGGTGTCTTTATGTGTTTTTGCCTACTTTTAACCATTGAGGTATTTCTTTTTTATTTATTTGAATGCTTTTTTACTTGAATTCATAGCAGGTGAATGACGAATTGGATGATTCAACTTTTAAATATTATAGTCGCTTTTGTTATTTGATTTGAAACATCCCATGGTCAAACCACAAGAGGTAAAAAATCTCTTTAAGCACAGATAAAGCATTGTTTTGCTTTGGTTTTTTGTTTTTCTTACTTAACAATTTTCATAAATCAGAGTTCTCATCTTACACATTGCAGCTCTTCTTCCTTTCTCACTGAATTACATTACTGTAATGAACCCCAATGTCTTTGTGATCATGTCTAATTTATTCCACACTCTTCTGGTGTAATGGGAACTGTTAGTGCAGGTGTCCTGTACAAATCCGCAATGAGCCAGTCCCATTGATCCATTATTGTCAAACAGCAGAACAACAGTGTAGATGTTGTGTGTGAAAGCAGCTCAAATGGTCAGCAATGGAAGCAGTTTCATGTCCCAGGACACGGCTTCATTTCTGCAGGGGTCGATAAATCGCTGGAGCTCCAGCAAGCTTCCGCACTTTGCTCACTTTGCTACTTATTGTACCATGCTTGTCTATAAATCTCCCCATTCTCCCTGAAAACCCACTGCTACAGTTTCATTTCCTGGGGAGGGGCAGTGTGTGCAATCAGCATGTGAATAGGAGGGGTTTTTTTTTTCTTTTTTTTCTGCAGAGCTGGATTCACAGCGCTTACAGAGAAATTAGCACATGCAGTACAGTCAAATGGTATATAAGAAAAACAGAAACGGGCATGCAACATGATGACTGTGTACTAATAAGCGTGATGTTCAGTGGTGTAAAGGGGCACAAAATAAACACAGTTAGACAGACGAAGTGTGTTTTACTATTCCTTATATCCTAAATAACAATAGATAAGTTCATAAACTAATACATATGTCAACAGGCAGATTTTGTTACTTTTAGACAGATGCAAGAACTTCCTGCTTCCCTTTGTTCTGTGTTTATGCTAAACTAAGCTAGCTAGCTATATTCTTCAGATTTTTAATTATCATAGAATATACATCAATATTCTAATGCAGTTCTCAGGAAGCAGAGATGGAGATGTCATCACCAATTCCTTATTTAGAAAGCAACTATGCTGTTTAGACATTGTTACACACACCTCCTACCATCTTTGTTCACCTGCTCTGTCTCTTCTCTCTGTCGTTTCTCCCTATAGCTGACTGGCTAAAGGATCTACATCTGCATGTAAAGAGGGAGAATGTTGGACAAATTTTCACTGCAGTTTTTTTTTCCAACCTTTTGTATCATGTCTGGAATTTAAGAGGAAACTTCAAAAAGAATGCCTCATTTTGCAGATTTTGACCCAAAACAAAGGGTTAAAAATGTTATAGTCTAGTTTTGGTCTCAGTTGCTTCTTCATTTAGCATATCTCGCAATTTTTCTGTAAGTCTTCTTTCAGGGAAGCTCGTTCTTATCCTTTGAGCTATACTGTAAATGCTTATCCATGAGCATGTAGCAAATTTCAAACAATGATTACAGAGTCTGATTTTTATTTTTGTTTATTACACTGATTAATTAACTCAAGTCAAACTTGGGTTTTGGTGATCTGAAGAAAGACTTTGGGTAAATCTGATGAAATATTTGTGACTGCCTGGAGGGAAGCCATAAAACTTTCAGTTTTCAAACTTCTGATATGATTAACCAAGATAAATAAATCTTTAAAAAAAATTATCAAACCAGGGCTTCTTGGCTTGTTAGGCAAATGTGCAAACCACCATGAAGCCACTATAATATTTAAAAAGTAAACATTCACAAATGTAAATACATTGCATGTGACAATATCACACTGGAGGATCATTATATTATGTCAACTTCCTGATCAGATCAGTCTATGTGGTGATCTGAGGTGTCCCACACTCTATGACCTGATCCCTCAGAGGCCAGGAGATACTGTACACTCAAACAGCAGGGATCAGTGATGAATTAGGACACAAGCACAAGCGGGTTGAAGGTTACAGTAAGAGGATAGTGTGTGTGGGCGGTAGGGTGGCTGTCTGGAGGGGGCTTGGGGTGACAACAGGGCAGAGGATGATGCAGGCTTATACTGCAGATAAGCCGTAAGAAAGCCAAGGTCAACACGTTTGACACACAAAAAGATGAGAACATGAGGCTTAAAAAAAAAAAGAGGATTTGTAGTTTTGTTACTGAAGAAGACAACGTCAATCATGAAGGCAAGCAGAATAAAATAGAAAATAAAATGGGACCAGTTAAGGTTTTAGTGCTAAAAATATGTTGTAGGAGAGGGTTAAAATAATGCATCATCACATTTTAAATTTTGTTCTTTGCTAAATTGTCTGTTATGTGTAGAATTTGTTCCTGTTTCATCATTTGAATCTATGAAAAATGCCACAGATAACCACAATGCTTTTTCATCAAGGTTCTTAAAGAGCTATTAGACAAAATTTGGCAAATCTCAGTGCTGTGTGCAGTGTGTCTGAATAAAGTGAATGAGTGAAGGACAAAAGAAGAAGTGGCAGACCTAAAAAGTATCTACAACAGACGAACAGTATGTGAACGCCATATTCTTAAAAATAGGAAAATGTCCAGTAAAGACCTGACACAGGGCCTGAGAGATACATCTAGCCCTTCAGTTGGTCTGTCTGTGTGGAGGAGGTACACAGAGATACAACAGTGAGTGTCTACAGATGGAGGCTGTCATGGTTTGGGGCTGCATTTCAGCCAGTGGTGTTGGGTATACTGTCAAAATCAATGGAATAATGAATGTGGAAAAGTCCCATTAAAAATGTAAAACACATAAGAGCACTTAATGTCCTTCAAGTTGCATGGAGAACTATTCCTGGAGAGGAAATACAAGAACGGTTCCCTAACAGAGTTCAGGATATGCTGAAGAATAAAGGTGGTCATACCAAATTTAGATGTTCAGGCTTGTTAGAATGATACAAAGTCAGTAAATTCCATAAATGTTTAAATGTTCAATAAATCACTGCACCTATTTTCCATTTCCAAAATTTAAAGAAATGAGAGGTGACTATAGACAGAAATTACACCAAAGGAAAATCAGCAGGTTCCAGGAAATGTGTGAAATCCTGAGTGATTTTATCCTGAGTGCATTTCTGTGCAATTACGTGTCTGCATGGAGAAATAAAGCCTTAATGCCCGACTCTGGCTGGAATGCTGACACAGAAACAAAGACATGAACTACTGAGCTCTGATTACAGCGAACAGACAAGATCAATGTGCTTCAACAAAACATCAAAGTCATGCCTGTGGCAATGTTATCCAACGATTAACACATTGAGGAACTTTCCAATTGGTCTACAGTTCAATGCATTGCCACAATGTGCTGTCTGTGAATGCACATTTAAGATTGTGGAGTTACCATCTGGACATCGAGCCCTCCAATCTGAGGAGCCTAAGCTGGAAAAGAGCTTTAAAATTGCTCTCTAAAAAAACCCCTCCATTCCACAATATTCTTCTCAATCCAATTTCTAAAACAACCTTTCATGCACTGCTTGTGTTTGTGTGTAGCACAACTAATTCAATCCAAATATATCAAGTCAAAATCCAGTCAAATAATGAAAGGAACTTTGTCAGGATTTTTTTTCTTCTTAATGTCTTTTCTTAATATTGAGTCACCTATTACATTTTTTTTAAATGACAAAACTGATGAAATCCCTGTTTGTGCTGTACTTGAGGGGAAAAAGAAAATCAATGGTTTGCTACTCTGATAGTTCATTTTAATATTCACCTCGAACTCACCTGCGAAATGTAAATTTAAGTCACCACATCTACGGCTAGCATTTAGCATTAATTTTCTGCATTCTGGGATTTTCTTTTCTTTTTTTAATGTTAACTATTCGGCTTTAGAGGTGGCCTGAAGAGTTAGCTCTGAGGGAGTGAAAACAGTGTGCCACGATAAATCCTACCACACTTATCGATACAGCTTAAAAACCTGTAAAAATAAAAAGGTAAAAGCACATCACAAGTATGCGACTTGCTTTTGCTTGCACTCCTCACTGCTGAAGCTTGAAATGTTCTTGTGACTGTCATATTCAATAATTACTTTTCAAGTCATTATATTCTACAAATTTACCATGGATAAGAAATATATTCATATATACATACTTGCTTAAACTAAATATATGACACAATGCTAATAACAAAAACAAAGCGCTGACTTAGAATCGAGACTAAGAAATATTTCTAAAAAGCTTGAGGAGAAACAAAAAGACTTCTACTTGAGTGATAATTTATTTAACTGAAAAATAATAAAATAATAATATTAAAAACAATTAACTCTTTATTATCTTTGCAAAAGTTTAAAATTGTCATTTGCTTTTCTGAGAATAGATCACGTTAACATAACAAAATTTTAACAAGCATCTTAGCAGTACTTTTAATTTCCAGCCACTTATCAAGACAACACTTTGTATTATGCCATTCCTCTTCTGACACATTTCCCTTAGGATTTAGATGAGTGTACTCTTTAATATCAATATTCTTTTGTTCTGGCCAACAGTGAAATGTGACCCTACTTAATAAAGTCATTTTTTAGTCATTGTGATGAAGTTCTCATTTGTTTTGCTGGGGAGCAGACTAAGAGGTCAGTACTTACTTTTAGACCAAACAGCTCTGGGTTACTAAAGGCAAATACCTACTGCTTACCTTTCAAGCTTTTCTTTTCTGTCTGCTTTTACACTACAACTACAGTAAGATGTCTGAAGTGATATAATTCAGAGTATGCATCGATTCCTAATTTTATTCTCTTGTAATAGTTTTTTTCATCCTGTTCAGGTTCCCTCTGTATTTATCCACTGCCTGGTTGATACCTTGCAGTAAGTTAAGGGGGACTGTAGTGAATATTTTCATATTTCACTGAAACAAAAGTAAAGTTTAATAAAGCCTGGGTATTCAAAGTGCTGTTGTTAAATTTATATTAAAGTAGACTAAAGTCTGGATCAGTCACATCATGCCTACATCACCCAAAGTCACAGTTATGTTAAGAAAAGACATAGGGCAGAAGCTAAAATGTCTTTAAAAACATAGCTATAGAATCTACGATAGTCCCAGTTATAGCAGAGAAAAGAGGTACGACCTCCAAAACTATCTAGAACTGTGACTTTAGCATTGTGGCGGCTGATCAATCAGTTAAAGGGCAAACACTCCAAAAATAGTGAAACTCAAAAAACTGAAAAGTTACTAAAAGTAAAATAAGTTGAGAATAAAAAGTCCTGTGATTTACAATGAGGTCAAATGAGCATTGATTTTGACACCTCACAGCAAAATGGTCAGCATGCACAAGCAGTGAATTAGCCAGCAGTCAGCGGGTTATGTTGCCTTTATTAATGTCATGGGACCTGCTTTCTCTCTGTCACTCTCTCGCTCCCTGTTTCCTTCCCCTCCCTTCATTTCCTGGCACAGCTCCTAACGGCTGTGCTCCATCAACTCATTACTCAGACAGATAAAATGTCTTTTTATGTGTTGCCGGTGAGCCACCGAGCTCCAAGCAGATCAAGCAAATGACGAGAACTTAGGAGCCCATTCCAATAAATGGGGAGAACTCTCTCAACTTCGCCATTACTTGAGACTAAAAATGACTACTCTTGCATGGAATGAAGTATTCTGACTGCGAACGACACAGCGCTGTCTGAGTGACAGATGGGAATGTATTGTCAGTCATTTCTGTCCTGCATGATAATGTGGAGGTTGAATGCTGCTGCTAATTGCCTAAAATGTAAATTGAATTTCAAATGAGCAGCAGACGTTAATAGCTACATCCATTTTAAAATAGGCTGGTAAGAAAATGTGGAATCGTTCCAAATGGCTTCTTTGACGCTGATATTTGGAAGTCCTTCAGCTGTCTAAAAGACAAATGAGAGAGAAATGAGACTCATACCTGATGCCTTTGATTTGTGCAATGCTGTGGTGGGAGATCCTCGACAGAGCGGAGATTACCTGAAATAAACAAAGACATGAAACGTTAGAACAATTAAACTACAAATTTCTTTCATCTTTGCTCTTATGTTTGAAGACCTCTAATGAACTAAACATTCAGTTACAGTTACGGTAACCACAGATTACAGTAACTGACTCATGATGTCATCTTAAAAGGCTGTGATCACACTGAATACCAGAACACAACCAGTTTGTTGACTTGCCAGTAACCAGTTTTGTGTCCCTTAACCTTTGATTCCATGAAAATCAGCCATACGTCTCTGTGCTGCATGTAACAACTCTGTTACAACAAGCCTACTTAGTAATACGTTTCACTAAGTAGTAAACCATATTACTAAACACTGACTTATGGAGTGTCCTTGAGCACAACATATCTGAGATATGGGAACGTGTGGCCTACAGGCTCCTCGCTCCCTATTTTCCATAAGCATCTTCTCTTGAGCATTTGTAGAATGACTGTAACTCAGGGGCAGTGCAGGTCATCTGCTAACTGGAAGGTTGGGGTTTTGATCCCTGGCTTCTCCAGTCTACACACTGAAGTATCTTTAGACAAAATATTGAACCCCAAGTTTCTCTGTGATGTTCTCATCAGACTGTGAATGTGTAGGAATGCTAGATAGAAAATGGTAAAAGAGAAAGTGTTGGGTGATTGAGGCATGTTGTATAAAGCGCTTTGAGTATACAAGTAGAGTAGAAACGCACTATATAAGAACCAGTCCATTTACCATTTCAGTGGTGTCAGAGGAAAAGTTAGAACAGTGCTCCATATTTCAACTTTTGTTTTTGTGTTATGGCATTTTGTTGTGAAGCACTTTGAAATGTGCTTTACAGATAAAACTTTACTTATTTATTGAATTTAAACTATACCAGCTGGCTGTGAAATGCTTTGTTTTCATACCGCTACACCTTTACCCCCAATGTACAAGGCTGTGTCCACCACTTTCTGTAAAACACAAGCATCACACACATTTACGGCAATCTTTTTTTCTTGCAATACATTCTGATATGCTACTAAGAATTCACCATTAAGACATCTTCATTGCATCTCTGCATAATACTGTCGAAAGCAGTCTTCTAACACTAAAGCAGCTCCAGGCGGCTTCATTATACTGTGTTCCATTTTTGTTTCTTGTTATGCACCACGTAATTATTCTAATAACAAATCAGAATTGAAAGTCTTTATGATTTATCATATAAGCGATTGATCGTTTGTGTCCATTTCGATGGATTTTAACAGACAGGCTCCAGAAAGAAAAGAAAAAAAATCAATGGCAACAACAGAAAAAGAAAAGTAAAAGACACCAGAGGGGAAGAGCCACTCGCATTTACATCGTATATGCTGCAATTAAACAAAACACACTCCTTGCAGCTCCTCTGTTCTTTGAGGGTGATTATCGAACCCCTCTCATGCGTATGCAGCACCACACAGGACTGTGTGTAAACATAATGCAGGCCACCATGTTAATAGTAACATTCAAAGACATGCGGTGCAAAGCCTCAGCTAGGTGGCTGGCAGCTTTTTTTGTAAAGCCTCCATACTTTAGCTTTTTAGTTTTAAACGCTCAAATGTGTCTGTGCATGCATTTAAGTTGATTTGTTGCTGCTTATGAGTCACACGCAAGTGGGCTTACGCTAAGGACTGCAGATGGTGCGCTTGCAGGCCCTACAGAGGCTAGTTCAGGAAGATGAGGACCACCGCCCCAAAACACACGCACACACACAGACACACTCACACACAAAAAAAACACAACCCCCTGTCTCCTACGCCTCATTACCCACTCCTGGGTGTATTTCGGGTTGTAACACCGTGGCAATGCCAGATGTCTCCTCGACAGGGAGGACAAAATTGTTCCTTGGCAGGTGTGCCATCGACAGCGTCTCATCAAATTCCCTCTTCTCTAAACACACAATGTGGCACCTCAACGCCTTTAGTATTTAACATTCAACTTGAGCACATGTTAATGGCTGTTATGAAGCGAAGACCATCAATTTCGAGCTGTGGAGTGCTTGTGTTGAAGTGCTGTTGTCCACTCTCTCTATTCAAGGTGTTCTTGTCTTTAACATAATCAGTTACACGGAGTGCATATATGTCACATTCATTTACATCAAACCACTCTAGAGGGGGAATCCCTTTATTCAACCAGATAATAGGAGGTTATTTCTCTGAGCTGCTAAAGACCTGCGTAATGGAGTGTTTTGGTCGTGCTTAATGGTTTCAACACAGGGTCAGTCTAACATTATATACCTTCTTTACATATAGATTTGCAATTAAAGGAAATTAAAGGAAAGATACTGCAGTGTTAGGCCACCACATGCTGCCTGACCAGCTTCAATTCAAGTTGCTGTTGAATGTCTCCATCAGTCTGCTGACAGGCAGAAGCATTGTTTTAAAAGATCCCTAATTTAGTATTTTAATCATGATGGTGGAGATGTCTTGCTTCTTTGCTGAAATTTTCACATGGATATTCAGCTTGTTAGAGATCTGGCCATTGTCTTTTTACTCATCTATACGGTGTTTTGGTGATTTTGCCAAGGTTGCATAATCAGAAACGAGTTGTTATGACTGCAGGACGCAAAGGGCAAAGCTTCAATTATTATGGCTGATTATCACCGAAAAGCCTAAAAATGGCATTCAGGACAGCATTAGTTTGTTTACAGGATAAAAGCGATTACTGAGAACAACTATGGATTGAGTTTTCAGAGACAAAGATAACAGTATGCCTTCTATAGTGTGAAGGTCCCCTTTATGAAGAGACTAAGGGATTATATTTTTGTTTTAACTTGACACCTATTTGTTTACTGTAAATAGAGATGGAGGCAAAAAAGGAAAAAGAGACAGATAAAGATGTGGAAAGAAGCAAGGGAGTAGATAGAAAAGATTACTATGTGTCTTTGTTTCAGGTGTCTGTGTTTAGGGTATTTAAGAAATCACTGAGGATAAACCCATTGTGCTGCTTGGTGGCATTTTGCCCACTTGGCAAAGCTGCAGGAAGGGAACGCATCTGGCAAACTGCCCCATCATCATTATTGAGGGGTTTTTTTGTCTTATGAGCCTACATATTCTTTGTTGAAGGGTGAGAGACAGATGACAAAATTTAAAGACAGAGCAAAGACAAAAATGTAAAATGCGAATGAAACAAGAGGATGAACGGGTGTACGCGCTTGGCATTTAATAGCAATTAATATTTCATGCTGCCTGCCGTGATCAGCTGCACTCAGATCTGGCTAAACACAGGTGCCTCGAGCCAGGTTTGCCCAGGTTCAAAGGATAGCAGAGCCACTGGCTTCGAGCCAGAGAGGTCACAGCAGGGCCAGAGCCCGTGTGGCCTGAGGAGAGTGTGTGCCAGCACTGAGCATGCTAGTGTGACTTTCACACATCACAGGGTAAAGTCTATTAATATTAAATCTCAAGTTTCCTCAACATGAGGAAGTTTGTTCTCTTTTCTTAGTTCATGTTGGCTTCACACATCATAATGCGAAAAATATGTTCTCAGTACTTGGAGCCATGGCAGCTCGTGACTCACGCTAGCTTTGGTAAGAAATGCTAATTTGCAATCTGTTTTCAGGGCAGCTGAAGGAATGAAAAACTGTTCGCATGTACTGCTTATAATGAGGATTACGCTTCTTATTAATCTATTTAACGTACAGTTATTGTTTCACTATTGATGTCAACACATCACAAAGCTGTAAGACTATAAAAGGAATACAAGGGATACTGAAAGGATAACTTCAGGGGAGCATCCCTTTAATAGCTGGTCTTTTTAAAAAACCCTTTCTTTTTCTTCTTCTCCTTCCTTTTTTTTAAGAAACAGACTTGTTTTATCTTATTTATAAGGTTACTGCTTCCAGCCTTTGCTCAAAGGTTGCTTGTCAGTCTCTCTTACTTTCTTCTCTTTGCCCATGTTTCTGTTTTCCATTCTACCTCTAATACACTCTCTTCAGCCGCTTCTGATCCTTTAGTTCAGTCAAAGCCTTTGAGTCCACGCACATTATTAATTCCCCTCTCATCTTGTACTCCCCGGGGGATCCTAACTCTACTGCTCGCTAGAGAATAAAGCCTCTTCTGCCCCTCTAGGAATATGGAAAATACAAGTCACACGATGGAGTAATATTGCAGGTTTTTAAAGCCCCGAAACCATGATCTCACCTTTAATCAGCACCCCCAACAAGCCTCTGGCATTCCCTAACCCATGGGTGACCCTTATTGTCAGACAAGATGAATGCAATTGAGGATGCACGTTAAGTCTCACAGCCTCAACTTGTGCTCACGGTTTTCTGCGCATGACCGAAATGTAACGTTTATAGCCTGTTTACTGCATAGGAAGGTGCGTGTGTGTGTATGTGTGGAGGAGAGAGAAGGGAAGGATGGGGGAGAGGGGATAATGGTTGCATCTGTGGACCGACGGGGCGAAGCCAAGTGTTTGCAAACACACCGACCTTACATGTCTCCAGACTCGCCACATGTGGCCTGTGTCCCAGCTGGGCGCCAAGCGACACCGCATGCGACCACCCTGCAGCCAATCAAAAGACCTGCACAACACGGGTTCCCCCTGGCAACCGGGGCTCGACTAAATTTGCATGGTCATCAGTTACCGCACTGATCAAATCAAAACTGCAGCCATATGCTATTAACAGTGGGAGGGTGTGGCTGTGATTTGATTAAGATCTGAACACAAGAAGACAGTCCGTCACAAACACACGCACACCCCTTTGCCAATTATATTTAGATCTGATGAAGTTATGACATGATTATGTGTCTGTGAAAGTTCTGATTATACCTTCTGCTGCAAATCAGTGCAAGTATTGGAAGCTATCCAGCAAAGAGGAAGAATTAATTAAAAATTCAGGACATTACTTTTATTTTTCTCTTTTCTCTCACTGGGCTCCTGCTCAAACAGCTAACTCCCTAATAGTGTGATATATTTATGAAGGATTCACACTTTGATTGGACAGCATTGCTATGCTCATGCCAGTCTGCCTAAGTTGTAGGCAAAAACCAAAAGGGGCACAGAGTGGGAGAGCTGAGAACAGATGGCTGAGTGGGAACCCTGTGTGCCCATCAATAATAGACACACAAAGTAGGGAAAGCAGAGTCTGTGTGTGTGTGTGTGTGTCTCCATCCGACTGTCCCACTGCCACTGGGAGTTTCAGCATTTTACAAACCTCCTCTTATCCTCTGCCTCCCATCCTCTCCCCACCTCTGCCTTTGCCTTTTTGTTCTCTTTTACATTTTCTACACAATTCACAGAAAATTCTCCTGAAAAGTAGGGCTGCCACGATTAGTCGACTAGTCACGATTACGTCGACTATCAAAATCGCCGACGACTAATTTAATAGTCGACACGTCGTTTGACGCTTTGTAAGATCCCAAAAGACGCAGGATGAAGTAGTAGGATTTAACAGTGTAATAACGGACTGAAACAGAAGATGGCAGCACTGCATGTACAAGGATGCCAGCTGCCGTTAAACCCCGAAGAAGAAGAAGCTGTGTCCCAGAATTCATAGCGCAGCCCAGCGCAGTTTCCAACAATGGCGGCAGCTAGTTAGTTTTAATATTACTCTTATTATTCTTTCTGGGTCACAAAATAAACGTTTAACATATTTTCAGGCGAGAATGTAGCTGTGTAAACCTCAAATATCTGCTCAGTTTATCAAGACACCACATATTTTCAAAAGCGCTCCGACTGTTACCCACTAGCTCGATAGCGAGCCGGGGGCGAGGCTAACTAGAGCCGTGAGAACACCGGACTCCCAGCAAATCGTCTTCAAACCCACCACCGTCTTTCGCTACTCAGGTTAAACATATATAAGTCACTTAGATAACTTAAAAATGTTATTGTTTGGCTTTTTTAGTATTTTATTTGTTCCTGAGTAAATCTGTTTGGCTGAGATTAAAGTTGAAAAGAGATTAAAGATGCTCGAGAATATACTCCGGTGTCCTGTTATATTTTAGATAGCAAGGAGTTTATTAAACTCCACTGAAACAATCTGCAAATTTCATTTAAATTTGATAAACTATCATCTTGTCTTTATTTTTAGTTAGCACATACCTTAAACGCTTAAAGCTGTAAGCTAATGATAGTTATATAAGAGCAGATGCTGCTAGTGCAATAAGCTGTACGTTTTACGTCCAGTGGATGATGATCTGATTAGTCGACTAATCGCAAAAATAATCGGTGACTAGTCGACTATCAAAATAATCGTTTGTGGCAGCCCTACTGAAAAGCTTCCGTCACGTATCCCATATATGAGCGATAAACACCAGTGTGCAGCGTACACACACATAACTTAAAGGCCCAAAAGAGTTGATTACTTTTTTTATTGCATAAAGGCTCTGTGTACACAGGACAATAAAAAAGGCGATAAAGAAGAAATAAGTTTACTTCAAGTCAAACATCCAAAACTACAACTGAAACAAACTATATAAATAGAAATACTATGGAGGAGGAAAGGGCATTAAACCAGTTATAAATCAAGCTGAGCCCAACAATATTGGGTAACAGCCTAATTAAGCAGGCTAGAAAGTAAACACTTATTCTCAGCTAACAGAAGTGCACTGATGGCAATAGTCTGCTACAATCCATACTCTTAGGCAGAAGAAAGCAATACAAGTTATCTAAATATTTAAATGAAACAAGAATTCAGAAACACATCAACGATATTTCTGTATATCAAGAGTATTAAGAATGCCTGTACACATGCTTTTTCGCGCAATTACCATTCAGCCAACCATGTTAAAGCGGCGCAACACATTCAGTCAATACAAGTTGGAAGCTTCAATTAATTTCCATACCAAACATTAGAATGATGGAAAACATGATCTGACAGTGGAATGTTTGTTGGTGCAAGATTGCCTGGTTCATCGCGCATTCCTGAAAATGCTGAGAGATACTGTATCTCTCAGCATTTTTCACATATAAAGAGTAAACTCTATAAACAGTTAATGATGTGAAAAGCAACAACAAAATATAACCAACCGTTCTCTGGCCGAAAGTACCTTGTCAATAAGAGGTAAGATAATTGCGAGACTGGATGGTGCTGATAGAGTACCTCAGTTAACCACTCTGTGCAACTCTGCTAAGTAGATAAACATCCCAGAACGCACATAATGTCCAACATTGAAACAGATGGTTGATAAGAGTTGGAGACCATGTCGTGTTCCACTCCTGTCAGCCAAGAATACAAATTTGAGGCTGCAGTGGTCAAAGGCTCACCAATGGTGCGTGAAATGTTTTCTTGGCAGTCTTTGGACCTGTTAATACCAATCAATCATAGTTTAAATGCCACAGCCGTTCTATGTATGCTTGCTAACCATGTGTATGGACATGATTTACAATCTTTTCATGTTTACGTCCAGCTTGACATCAGATAATTTCACAAAGCAAGAGTCATCTTAAAAATCGTACATAAAAATGACAATGAGTGTACTTCAGTATTCTGCCCAAACTCCAGATCTACAGCCAATAGAATAGCTTTGGGAGGTGGTAGAACAAGATACTGGGGGTGTGAATGTGCGGCTGATAAATCTGCAGAAATTATGAAGTTAAACAATCAAGTCAACATGAACCAGGATCACAAAGATTTATATTCATTGTATATTTTGTAAAACTATTAAAAAACAATAGTAACTGAGGTAGTTTTGAGGGCATGCTTGTACAAAATATAAAATGTTGGCTCTGTTTATATTAAATCCTTACTTCTACTTTCACCATTCTCCAGACCCACGAATCATGGGCTGTATTTGACCAGCATTGTCTTTCTATTCAAGGGACATCATGACTCACTGTGATCAGTCTCAAGCATCGCGCTAGAAATTACTGAATGCCATCGGGAGCTAGGCCTGTGTAAATCCTGATTGCAGACAGATTGGCACTTGCCACACTGCACTAAATCCCCTCAATGTGGACCTTCCAGCTGCTTGATTACAGGGGATTTTACTGGGTATGTCTGTGCAAGAAAAGCCTCTGGCTTGGCCTGCGGGTCTGAAAGAGTGCTGCTGCTGACCCTAAGGACCCCAAGCACTATGGATGCCAGACAAAATGGCTCTAAGCTTTTTTCAGGGTAGTTAGCCCACACATGAAATGCACATCATTCCTACCTATCCCACTGACTGAACTTAATATAACACAGGTAATTCTGAAGGTTTTTTTGTCTATTTTGAAATGCATATCCTACCACCACCAATGAACTATTGATGTAAAAATGTACCAACAAATCAATTTTAGAGCTTATTTAGGTTTAAGGACCTCGAACATCGATTCGATCTGAACCTGCGCTGCTTGAAGGGAAAAGGGCAACAGTGGCTAACATGTGCAAATTATACTCAATAGATCGTTTTGGCCTGGTCAACACCTGCCGATGTGCTGCAGCCATGTCCATGACCTGTCCCATTTCACGCTATATCACCAGACATGTGCCTGCTCGCTTGTGCGTGACTATGCCTGTTTTGTGTATGCTGTACATGTGTGTATCAGCACACACACACTCAAGATGTGTACACATTTTCCTCCTTTTTCCCCCCTCTTTCTTTCACACACAGTAATAGAAACAGCTCAATGCTGCACCAGCTTGTAAATAATGCAATATTAGTGAACAAGAGCAGAGAGAGGGGCTTAATGGAAACTTATCCAGAAACTGAAAATGACAAAAACAAAATAAAATTAAAAAAAGACCCAGAAGAAACTAATTTATTGTTGTTGTGGGGCTGATATGCTTCACAGCTAAAAGAACAGAGGACTTGGGCACAATTATTTTTAATAAATTCAGCTCTGTTCAGTTCAATTTTAATAATACCAGAACAACATATAATCACAACAACACTCAGGGAACCTGAAAACAAGTCCAGAATTGTGTTAAACATTTACAATAAAGTGGACATAAGTGTTAACATGGTAAAATGTCTTTATCTGAGTTTATATAAAGTAAGTAAACCACAGAGGCCAAACCACCAAAACAAATCATATAAAAAAGGTAAATGGACTGGTACTTATAAGTAAAGTGGTTTCTTACTACAAGCCTCGTCCACCCATGCACACGTACATCCATCAAAGCTTTTCAGTGCCTGAGCACTTATAACCTGACATTCACACGTTGTTTTATTGGGGGCAACTGGGGGTTTAGTACTGTGCCCACAAGCATGCAGGTTGAAGGAGCCAAGGATAAAATTGCCAACTTTCTTATTAGTAGATGGCCCACTCTGTCTCCTTACCCACATTTACAGGAGACACTATGGATTGATGGTCTCTGAGTGCAGCATTTCTTTTCACCTTAGACCAACTTAAAAGGTTTAGTTTAAAAAGAAAAAAAAAACAAAAAACAGAAAGGCCGCCTAAATGACTTTGCATTACTGCTGTATAAATCTGCACTTAACCTGCGTGCTCCAAGAAGCATAGCAACACTGATCATACAACAATAGCAGAAAAGGTGCCTCTGCACTCACCAGAAAGCACTCAATCAGGACTAATATTCTTGCAGCTTACTTGTTGCAAAGCCAGACCATTCATAATAAATGAGGAGGGAACGTGTTTTAGAGTATCACAGCAGTGTTTTAGCTTAAGCTTGAGCAAGAAGGTATGGGGGTTTTGGGAATGAGTGTGTGGCGAGAAGAACTTGAAGACATTTTGGTGATTCTGCAGAAAGAGCCAAACAACAAGCATTCGACTGAACATCCCAGCAGAGCAGGCTCAAAAATGCCTTGCTATGTTAACAGATGGAAGTTGAGATGTGATCAGTAGGTGCAACTACGTCAGTGGCAGTCTATGGTAGCCATGAGAGGTCAAATGTACTGCAGCTTAAGAAATCACTAGCAAATAGAAAACTGCTGCAGAAGCATACAAAACACAAAAGAAGCTGAATAAAAATAAATGGAAATAGAAAAAAACCCTCACAACCCTGATGGTCCTGTTTTAAGCCTGCCCCATTGCAGTCGTTCACATTTTTTTGATTTCTGTCACTTCCCCAGCTGGTCCATCAGGTTATTGGGACACCAGAAACATTTCTGTTGTGTTTTGTGAGATTTTGTTGTTGTTTTTTTCTACTTCTCTTGCATTTTATTCAACTTCTGTTGTAATGCTTGCTTTTGCAGTATTTTTCAGTTTGCTGGTTTTTTTTAAAGTTGCATTTCGTTTGACATCTCAGGGCCACTGTAGCACAGCAGCCTCTCAGAGTAGGACTGTACACACTGCCACTAGTGGGTAGGTGAAAATAAAAGACAATGCCTTAACAAAGTCAGGAAAAAAAAATCATCTCTATTTATAGAGATTCTCTTTATCTGATTTATTGTTGTTAGTTTTTTTACATAAAAAGATTCATTCTAAAAAAAATGTCACTTTATGAGTATCATAAGGAATATGTGAGGATGTCAGTGACATTAATCCTTCATAAATCCTTGCCCAAGAGTTGTGTGATCTATCTCCAAAGATGTCAAACCAGTTTTTTTAAAGATTTGTTGCATGAAAATTTACTGAAAGGTTAATCTAACGCTTTGGTGGATGAATGATAAAGTAAAATATGTGACTGTATAAAGCCTCGGTCACTTGTTGCCCAAAGGGTTCAATTAAAGAGGTGAGTAAAAAAACAAAAACAAAACAAAAAACAAAACAAAACAGTGTATCACCTCTCAGAGCATGAAGGCAACAAAACAACAAGTCTGCCCTCAACAAATTATGGATGACACCTACTTTTACACTTGTTTGACTAAAACAGCTCTTTGGGACATGCTGTCAAAACAACACATATTGAGAGCGAGTGATGTAGAACAACCTTCCCCCTGCTGAGAAATACTTGAGTCAAACTCAGCTGACGCTTCTGATGATCTCAAAATGAAGTAAAAAGCAACTGTGACTGAATGTGAGAAAAATGATTTTAAAAAAATATCTCTGAGGCAGATTTGAAGATTTTACACATGGTAGGTTATCAGTGGATCAACCTTTGCCTTGCCTGCAGCTCATCTTCGAGACAGAAATAATTTGGCATTTATTATCAACAGCTAACACAACAAACAAAATCTTCTTCTCGTGGTCTTCTCGCATACTGCTGAGGAAAACTCCCACCCCTCCTTTAAGTGCTGAAAGGACTCAGTTAACACAAAAATTGAACAGGAAATGAGAAAATGTGTATGTGAGTGTAGCTGAGGATAATGTGCCTGCTCTGGCTGGCCCGCTTCTTTTTTTTGTCTTCCTAAAAAAATGTGTCTGACATTT
The DNA here is from genome assembly GCF_963969265.1 of Rhamphochromis sp. 'chilingali'. Classification (NCBI taxonomy): domain Eukaryota; kingdom Metazoa; phylum Chordata; class Actinopteri; order Cichliformes; family Cichlidae; genus Rhamphochromis; species Rhamphochromis sp. 'chilingali'. Next base: position 33,281,119 of record NC_137930.1, on the reverse strand, counting down.
GCATGCTAGAGTGACTAAACCCCCTGCTGCGAGGGAAATTTCCCATGTGTTATGTCATGTTTCGACTACTTTCATCAGCTGTTTGTAGGCTATGAACTGTCCAACCCACTAGGTCGTCAATGACATTTTAATCAGGGGGTATGTGCATTTGGGGCACTCTGTGACAGAATGTGTCATTAAGAATAATGTCTTAATGTCTCACAAACAGCTGCGGGAAAGATGTTGAGATGCAATAGAGTGCAATGAAGTAAAGTGTGTTAAATCACAGGCACAATTTAAGCAACTACGATTTAAGATGTTCTACTATTTAAAATGAGTGATATTATCATACTGCTTGAGAGACATGTATTTAATTTAATTATATCCACTGTTCAAATTTAACTATTGCTGCAAGTTTATTTTGTTAGTGATTATTGGCTTTATACTTTGCATAGCTGGAAGTACAATGGCTCCTGAAGAGGAGGCAGACTCTGTTTTGGGGTCATCTTGAAGAAAGCTGGGCCCAAAACGTAATTATTTGTCTTGGAGAGAGCGTATGACCCAAACTACAACTATTATTGCATACTCTATGATATACACACATCTACGCTATTTGCTAGAAAATGGATGTAAAGTTTGCATTATGTCTGTGACTGTCTGAAGCTCCTGATGTTGCAATTTTTATTTTTTTTATTTTTTTTCTGCTTGTCAGATCTATAATCTGTTTAGTCTGCTGGCTGTTTGCAGAGCATTTCCAGTCAAGATGCCATACAACACTGTCTGGCTCACAACTCAACAGCAAACAGCTGCTGCCTTCAGCAAATCCATTGGTTATTACACAACCTTTCCTCCTTTTTTTTCAGCTGCAGTGGAATAACAATGCAAGAGAATTGTGCTCCATGCAAGTGTAAAATAACCTAAGAACATACTAAAAATTTTAAAGAAAAACAAATACTGCTAAATCAAATAATAGGAAGATTAAAAAGTTCTAATGATAAAGTTAACCAGATAAAACTCTACGTGATTAGTGATGATGCACACTGACATGTGAAGGGGGGGGGGGGATCTATCTCCTGTTGGTCTTTTACTGTAAACATTTCATTTTTAAAATCATCTTGTAAAGCTGAAGTCATTTTGACATGTAAACAGCATTTTCAGTTTTAGTCGCTCTACACGCACATCGGAGTTGATCCCTGACACAGAAGCAGCGTGTAGTGACACAAGGGTTTAGGGCTTTAGAGCAGGATGTGGTGATAAGGGCAGACTGGGGATCACTGGAGGAAAAGGGATTTCCCATGATGTGATGGAGCTGGGCTGATGGGTTAATACTTCCACACGGGCCTTATCAAACACAGACACCTCAGTACATGTGCGTGTACGTATGCCCGTGTGCATGTGTGTGCGTGTAAATGTGTAAGCAAGACTAAAGGACATGATGGTCCAGTAGGTTTCGGTTTGACACAGAGTACTGAGAGAATGAATGGGATTAAACCAACAAGCGTAATCCAGCTGGCCTGTGGGATGGAGGTCTGCCCACTACCCTCTGCTGGAGGAGATAAGAAAGCTGGGGGAAGGCGGGGCATGGGCAAAACCCCCACATTATGCAAACATCTGAACTTACTGCAAAACAGAATTGATTTCATAGTCAAGTGTTTTGTTTGTATTGTGAATACTTGATGAGGGCAAGATGCTCATGGTTGCTTTTGTATATGTTAAATGGTGAATCCAGTGTTTGTGGAATAAAAGGTCCCTGCATCTTTAATCTTTGTGGAAGTGCATTGCTACATGACTGGAATACCCCTTTAAAAAACTATATATGTGAAAAAAAATCTCAAAAAAATACAAATATATAAAATAACAAACCACACTACAATAACCAGAAGGTGCCAGTATTACACACAGAAGCTCTATGTCACGTGCCATTAAACACCAAAAACCCCATCCAAAGTTCAAGTACAGCTAGTATATCCAAAGTCCAGCACAGTCATTTAAGAGCAGTTTTGAGAGCCAGTACAGGTCTTCAAAGAATGGTCAAATAGTGCCCTGATAATATTGAATATTTTTTATTTTAAGTTATCTTAAAAAGTGAGTGTACAACTACCTTCAAAGTGATCAAGAAAGGTATGCATTTGTGTGCACATATCCACATTACTGTCCACAAATGAACCAGGATAAAAAGCTTACACACAAAGCCACATCCCAGAAAGCATGCTACTCCATATAGACTTGGTGTGATGGTAACAATAATATAGTTTACGCAACCTAATAATATACAGTAGATTTCTTTGCCATCTATGATACTTCAATGAATACGATCAATCAAAATAATTCTATAACTATATGCGCATGCCTTCATCGGCACTCACGCTAACCTATACTACAGATTCTTGGAGCTGAAGCAACTTCAGGGTTTGAAGCTTATTGGTCTCATTATTCATGCACAAATGAGCAGCCTTCGCTGGTCCGACTCCACATCCCATCTTGAGAGAAGTGGTATTTGCAGATGATGAATCATATGGCAACCCCCTAGCTTTATATTCAAACTGGTTGCCGCGATACACTTTTTTTTTTTTTGGCCTTTTCCTTGAACTGTGGCAAAATTAATTTCTCTCTAAAATTCTTATCACACTCAACAATGTTTACCCAGAGGAAGAGCTGCATGTAGCCAGGGCTCCCTTTATATTCAACTAATACAAAGTCAAGTGGAAGGTATTCAGAACCACTTCAGGGAGATGATAAGATGGGAACTCTGGCATCTGAGACATGAAGGAATTTTAATGGCATAAAGCTTTTATTCCTTTCTTTACTGAACCGTATCTTGGCAATGCAACAACAAAGCATTTGTATACATATCAGGTGAGACAACGTCAAAAGTAATATTTTTCTTTTCACATGTTTCAAATGACATAAAAGCTGATATTCTCATGTCTTATCGTACCATATATGAAGTACATTTGTCAAAAAAAAACAAAAAACAACTGGCTGGAAAAACAAGTGAGATCAAGAGAAAACAAGGCAGAACAAAGTTAAGATAGTTTAGTGTGACACATGCTTTTAGTCAAGCGGTGACAGAAGAGCTGTGGCTGTTACCTAGAGGGCTCATCGCAATGGCCAGCAGGATTTTTCCATGGGAGCAGTGAAAGTGACAACTGGACAAAGAGCTTCCATTACAGGCCCTGTCCCCTGCGCTCTGCCACTATTAAGACCCTGTCTGGGGAACACCTAATGCTGCTGACAGATGAAGAGGAGCACAAGGCAACGGGGAGCAATCTAAACTATCGGAGCAGATTCCATTCACTGCTGTGACCACATGTCAAAATAATACCGAAAGAAAAACTGCCAAAGTACAGTGTGGTTATTTTTGTAAGTGCTCTTTTCTCCTTGTCTTTTTATCACTGTAAAACTGTGACATTTAACACTTCCTATCTACAATGACCTCTTTGATAAGCCAATAAGATCAAAGTTTACTATAACCTCAATCTGTGAGATACCTGCAATATATTTTAGCCTTGGTAATACCATGAAAAAAACAGACTTCATAATGAATCACTAATAAATGGGAAACTGCTTTATGGGAAGTTGCACATGAATCATGTCATTTGTCATGATGGAGATCCTGATCATAACCGCACATTAATGGCTTTGCAGAATGGAGAACTGCAAGTGAAAATTCAGGTTGAATATGAAATAATTGTTGGTGAGCACAAAAAAGGCTACAACATTGTGCCAAGAGCAATGACAATTAGAGTCTCACAAAAAGCTGATAAATGGAATAGGGTCAGGCCACGAACACACAGGAAATGACACACTTTTCAAACGCTGTGACAAATGAGGCAAGAGTATAATCAACAGGAAAGAGAGAGACCAGAATGAAATACAAAGCGGTGTAAAGCACTTTAACCATTAATAGCTCACAAAATAAATTTATTGTGGTGTACGAACAACATATTCAACGAGTTCACAAACAAATCTAGAAAGCATTTACTGGAAAATGTATCCTGCTGCATGCAATAGAAAAAAAGAAAGAAAGAAAAACAGCATGTGAAAAAAGCCTAAAAGCAGACGAAAACGTTGATTATGCCCTAATATCCAAAAATAATTTCCATGGGGTCAGAGGCCTCTGACAATACAGTATCTGCCTCGTGGGTGCATACGGCCCCATGTTTGTAAAAGAAGTCAGACACTAACCACAAAGTTTACAAGCTCTTTTACTGTCTGTCAGTTAGTTATGAATACATTGTTCCTGGTGAAAATGCCGTGTACAAGTCAACATGGTGTGTATATAAGAGGGCCAGCAGAGGAGGGAAATAAATGGCAGGGTTACATGTGGACATGGGAGAGCGCGTTTAGCATTTAGAAATGTGTTACATAAAATAAACTACACTAACCAACTAAGGATGAACAATGAATCCTCACCCGGCACATTTATGTTAAAGATCCATTGGTGATATGTGCAAATATAAAAATTACAGTTCTCTCGTGACCAATGTTGACAACAAAGATGTCAGTATACAAGATTTATTGCCTAAAACTACTACAGTACGAAAACACAGGGAAGCTCTTTTCTTCAGGGTCTCCAAGGCCAGAACAATAAACAAAACACCCCCCTTTAGCTAGAAATCAAAACCAAGTACTCACTAACCAAAAACAAAATACAATGGCTGAGCTCCCTGTCTAACCAAACCAGGAGAAAACAGTTGAAACAAAAATGGCAGAGAACCCCTACCTGCTTCCACAATGACAAACTAATTATCACAATAAGGGCACACCTTCGCTCACAATAAAAGAAAGAAAAACCAAAGTTCACAGAGGGTAAGTTCTCACACACATACACACAAAGGCCCGCTGCCCAAAACTCTACAGCTCACAGCTCTGGCAAACATGGGGAAAATGGCAGTGGGTTGGTTGGGAAAGGCGTGTTCCCCTTAGAGGTGGACTCGGGGGATGCCGCGTCACTCCTCGAAACCTCTGGTCAGCCTGAGGTTTGTGCTGAGGAGGGGGCGGGGACACCTACGGTGGTCAAACCATTGTTGTTTTTGCTTATTTTTCTTTGCTGAGTGTGTTGGTCTGTGCGGTGGTCTATCCTGTATAACCGATCTACTCCTACATGTTCACGTGCAGCGTGTTAGGATACTTTTCCATGTGAAGTTGTGGTAAAACATTTTTTACTGGAAAAAAAAAGAAACAATCTTGTCTGTGTGCAGAATTCACACTGACAATTTACAGGTTTTCAGACTGTGTATTGAGGCAGCTTTTACCGGCAGCACAAAGCGAATCTTAAAGCAGCAGCACCGAGGAGGAGGCACATCTTTCATATGAGTATAACAGGTGTCAGGCAGAGAGACGAGGATGTCGGAAAGTATGAACTGAGGGTGAGATAGCTAGTTCGCTATCATCTATAAGATAGATTCCATGGCGTGACATACTGTGAGTGGCAGTTTACATTGTTGGAAGCAATTCCAACAGATTTTTCTGACTTCTTATAATTTAAATTTTATTGCATTCAGAAAATCATAAAGGCTGAATTTAATGTAGTTTGTTTAATGTGCATTTGTACTCAGAGTAATCAAGTATTTTTATTTTATTTTATTTTTTTTTTACAAATAACACTAATTTGGACATGTTGTCATCACATAATGCATTAGTTCTAGTCATGTAATTTGACAGCAAAGGAACAACTGGGTTTGTGACCTGACAGGAAACACTGAACACCTAATCACACCATGAAGGCATGAAAAAAGATAAAAGAGTGTCGTGCTTTAACAACTGTATCACACCATCAAAGCAAGAAGCAACTGGGAAGCAAATCCGCCATGGGCGAGAGTGTGTGCACAGTCAGGAGGGGGTTGTTCAGGGTGACAAAGAGGGCATGGGGTGCTTTACATTACCAGAGATATTGCAGTGACAGGCTAAGCTTCAAACACACGCTGTACATCAAAAGTAAGTTGGGATGGAGGAAACCCTGCATTCACATCACATCAAAAAAGGAAAAAAAACCCTGTAAATATGAGCAGAGAAATGGGGGGATCCCACCTTTCTTCCTGATGTACTGATAACTGTTTTCTGCCCTTCTGCCTTTAACTAAAGCACAGGTGTCGAACTCCAGGCCTCAAGGCCCGGTGTCCTGCAGGATTTAGATGTGTCCTTGATCCAACACAGCTGATTTAAATGGCTAAATCACCTCCTCAACATGGCTTGAAGTTCCTTAGAGGCCTGGTAATGAACTAATCATTTAATTCAGGTGTGTTGACCCAGGGTGAGATCTAAAACCTGCAGGACACTGGCCCTCGAGGCCTGGAGTTCGACACCCCTGAACTAAAGGAATAAATTGATCATACACACACACACACACACACACACACACACACACACACACACACACACAGTTGAACAATACCACAGGTGTGATTTGGTTTTTGATTTCTCCATCCAGCCAAAATACCACAAATCAATGTTCAAAGTAAATGAGGAGTGGGTGCAGGCAACGTCAGACAGAGAGAACAAAAATTGTGTTACTATCTTGCATTGCAGTAAACATGAAGTGTGGGGATCATGTGTGTTTCCAGGAACTGAATACATTTTGGTAACAAGTTAGGACACCTTTGGATACAGACTCTCCTTACAGTGTTGCATATGCACAAAGGAAGGTTGAATGTGTAGGAGTGTATGTTAAAAGATGGGAGGAGGCTATTCTTGGGTGAGATGATGTCGCTAGAGATTTGACAACCCACAGCTACGCTTCAAAAGGACTCATTTCTTATTAATGTCCGCTCTGAAGGGAGACAATGTGTTTCTGGGCGGGGCAGGGGGGGACCATAACACTGTGTGTGAGTGTGCGGCATGGATATGTGTTTACAGTTGCATGGGCGACTGTTTGTGCGTGTGCGAGTTCCGTCATTAGTCTGTATGCGACAGATCAAAGAACGGCAAAAATCCAGAAAATAGTTAATTGGGCTCTCTTTGTGCTGCCGCTCTTTATGATGTCCCACACAACACAAAGTGAAAGATCCCACTCAAGGCCCCCAGAGTTCATGAACCGTGAGCGAACGTCACATCAAAGCGGGCGATGGCAGCGGAGAGAGTGTCATGTCACATTGGACAGAGGGGAGGTTGGTGCCTGTTAACCTTTCAGGATGGCCAGACGCATCAGCCAACACTGGCAAGTCTGTGTGGTGTCACACTTTCAAGTCCCCCAACCCCTCCCCCAGTCCTTTTTCTCTTTAGTCAAATCCCACCCACCCCCAACCCCACCACCTTCCACTTCACGCTGAATATTTTCACATTCCCTGACTCTGAAACCACTGTTAACAGCCCGTGCGACAGCGAGAGAAACGGGAGCGCTGTATGTGTGATGTGGTTGTACCTCCAGGCTACGCCAAGCAAACTGAGCTTGTCAGCCAATGTGAACAGACACCAAAAAAAGAATAATGCATGCTGATGAGGGTGGTGCAAAGGGATAGGGCTGGGGCTTGGAAGTTAGGTGGCCACCATAGCAAGGCTCTACACTGGTGAATAATTCCCTCTCATGAGGCAGGTTTATGCCTCTCCATGTCACTCAGAAACTCTATGGCATTTTGTTGTTGCCACAGCTGAGCTTAGATCTCTGTTTTCCTACATAAAGAGACACTCTTTCGCCTGCTATAAATTAGCATTCTAGCCTTATTCCACTTTATTTTATTGTTTTTATTTATTTATTGGTTCTTGGAGTAAAAAAAAAAAATGTTTATGATTTGTGAGCTGTAAAATAAGCAGAGCACAAAAATAGCAGCTTTATTACTGGAGATTCCAGCTCTATCAAGATGCAGTTTTGCTTCCTGGCTAACATCACAACACAAACTATTTATTGCTCCATTATTAATGTAATAAAAATATTGTGAAATATGTGATCGTATCTTTGGTTATGTGGATTAAAAAGCATTGTGTATCATCACCAATACAGAACTCTGTCTGTGAAACGATGTGAGTCATCCATCTTCGTTTACTTTTTCAGGCACCTTCAATTAAAAGGTACATGAGAGTTTACATGTGGTGTCAACCTTGGAAATGCAACTAACAGAAAACATAACTTTTGTAATCACATTCTCAGATATGTTGTATTATTTTGTTATACTGCAATTTATGGTTAAAAAAAATATCCAAATGCATTTTAATACAGAAAAAATTTAATTATTTGTTTTAAAACATACAAAACAGGCAAAAAAAAAGCAAGTTTATTTTCTTCCTTTCATTCCCCGATTCAGAACCCAAATCCACTTTGCCGCTGAAAGAGATTCATCATGTATCTGCCAAACTGTTTGAGCCCTGTTTGTTGTGGAGCGTAACACAGTAGAGGTGAAGCTGTATCAAGGGAATGTTTTCAGACAGTTTGCCAGGTTAAGCAGAGTGCGGTGAGATAAGTGCAGGAGTTTGAGGCTCCATACGGCTTCTGTGGTTGAAGTACAAACACTCACCATGGCTTGCAGGGAGCTCACTAAACAGGATGTGGGTAGTGCTTTTTTTTTTTTGTGTTTTCACTTCTTTGTGTGCACTCGAGCATGTGTGACAGTATGTGTGCTTGCAAATTTTCATATGAGTGTGTTTGTTGGTGAGAGATGTGTGAGGAAGAGTCTTAGACAGATACAAAACAAACAGAACACAAAAGGGATTCATTGCTTTTTGACTGTTGATTCCAAATATATGGGATCGACTACAAAAAAACAAAACAAAGAATGATGTATGCTTAGCTTTCTTAGAATAGCATTTATATTTCAACCAAAATCATTGGAAAATGTTGCTGCGTGTCTCCTAGGGAAAATCAGCATGTGTGAACCATTCCAAGACTCCACCCTAGACAGAAATCTATTAAAAGAAAGAAATAAGGTCACAAACAAAAAATGTAAAATAATTTAAATGTGGATTTATTGTTATTAATTTTTACTTCAAACTTCTAGCTCTCACTACTACATCACATAATAAGGCCACACACAGTAGTGCTGTAACAAACACCGCACTTGAACGCCTCAAGAGATAAAATGGGTGCATTAGGGCAAGCTATTCAAACACAAAAATCCATTCTCCATACATTCTGGATCGGTCAATGTCCTGAGATGGCATTCATTCTGTAAGTGATCAATAAACACTGTATAATACATCATACAAGGTGTTCAGTGTACAGTGGCTCGCCTTGTCGATTAACTGAGGAATAAGACTTAGAGGTGGAAAACCCCCGATATCTCTGAACAGTTCTACACTGCAACGGCTACACAAATGTATGTAATTATACACTTGGTTTTGATATCCGAGTACATGAATTTCTGTGAATGTCAATAGGCTGTATATTAAAGATGGAGGTTGCCAACATGGCATCGGCCATTAGTTTGTGACATAATGTTTAGGAACTTCAAATTTTGCCATCTTATTTTTTGTTGTTTGAGACAAAAGTCTCTCCTTGCTGGCGAATAAAAAAGATTGCAAGCTTCTTTCATTTACTGTCTAAAATCCTTCAAAATGTGACCTTGTTGTGCAAAAAAAGCAAAGCATGAAAAAAACAATGACAAACTGAATGTTTGACAGTGTCAAATGTGTCATGTACCTTTTGTGTGTTTTGGCGGCTCTTATGTGTTGCAGACCTTCTGGGGCTGCAACACAACTTTTTCAATAACCATTTTGTGGATGTTACACTAGTTGTCTGGTAGAACAAACCTGAGTTCAGCTACAGATTTCACACTTCAAAGTGGCCTAGTGAATCAACCAGTGTGAAAACTTTTTATTTTTCATTTATTCTTATTACAGAGGAATTTATAGCAATGATCTATGAAAAACTACCTTTCCCTTTGAGAGCTTACAATATCACCTACCTTTTTAACATCTTTCTGTATCATGCACTCCGTGGCTTATGATAAAAAGACCCAGGTTTATCAGGATGCTCACTCACATGTAAACAGGCTGTCGTTCTTGCTGCTACTGCTGCCAGACATATGTGCTCTCGCCAACTGCCTCACTTACCCTAATGAAAAACAAACTCTGTTTTGCACTAGAGGGACCATGGTTGAAGATTCTGAATTAGGCAATTTGTGGCAATGCACAGCACAGCTTCAGAAAGTGACAGCACTGCAACAAACTAAGCTATTTTCTGTAATTGTCACAAAGAGGGTGAAAACTCATAATGCAATCCCAAAAGTGAAAAACACCTGCGGTGAAAATGACATGAAGCTCTTAAACAGTCCTTTTTTTCCCTCATCATCTCTCTTTCAAATGAAAGCAGAGCAAGGTTAGGTCTCAGTAAAGGGAAAAGACAGTCTTTACTGATGTGTAAGTGTGTGATAGTGTGTGTAACTCAAATCTAAGCCACAGGGACCTCACTAAAGGAGGAATGAACCTCTTCTATGTGGAAATTGGAAGCATTTGGGGGGAGGATTCCCTTTATTCTGCAGACAGACAGAATGAGAGAAAGAAGAGGGAGCGAGAGAGAGAGAGAGAGAGAGAGAGAGAGAGAGAGAGAGAGAGAGAGAGAGAGAGAGAGAGAGAGAGAGAGAGAGAGGGAGAAGGAGGGAGAAGTGACACATCACAGCTTCAGACAGCTCACTATGTCAGCTGAAACAGACAGGCGCTCATTATGGGTCTCCATTCAGCATGTCTCACCAGGGACAGCATGGAGTAGACTGGGGGAGGGGAGTGGACACAGAAAAGGGGAACCACAATGTGGCTTTTTTCCCCAATTCCAAAATGAAAAGATGCAGAGAAAGGATTCCTAGTGTGTCAGTGACATCAATGAAAGAGTGGTACAAACGTCAATTGGAATAGGAAAGAGAAGTACCACACCAAACCTGATTATACAGATCATATTCTAAACAACCAATGTTTTGAATATACACTTGCTCATCCTTACTGCCAAATAGGTGTATATTTTCAACTTGAAACTCAAACCCCCACTAAGGTGATGGAATATAAAAAGAGCCAAACAAGTATGCAACCCAAAGTCCAATAACTTGGTTGGGTGGGGCTTGTAAAATTCATTAACATCAGGCAATTCAGGATCGTAAATGTACTGGATCTTCTATAGCACTTTTCTATTCTACTTGAACACTCAAAGCACTTTATATAAAATGACTCATTCTCACACACTCTCTTTAACATACAACACACCCTGATGAACACATCAGGATCAACTCAGGATTTTTGCCCAAGGATGGCAGACTGGAGCAGCGAGAGATTGAACCACCAACCTTTCAATTAGTAGATCAGCTACTCAGCTTCCTGAGCTGAGATAAAGGTGGTTGGGGACAAGGTCATTCAATCAGGATCTAGGCCCTTAACTAGAGAGTCTCACAGGTCCCCCTTTGGAGAACTTTCCAGCAAAACAGCAAGTGTCATCTTTGTTGTCACAACTCTGTAAGAGGTCTCAATCATTAATGCAGCTCCTTTTTTGTATGAGAGAGATATGATGTTCAGCTAAAGACAGATTTTGTTTTGGCCTTGTCATGGGACCTTATTGGAGTGAATTTCTCTCTACAAGACCCACTGTCATGCTTACGCTTCCTCTCTGTCCTTTTTCAGACTCTCTTCCAGGCACAGTGGAACAGTTATCACTTCACCCTGGCTGTATCCAAAAAAGAGAAATACTTCCTTTCTTGGAAAGATTTTTTTTGTTATTTTTTGACAAGAATACAAACAGAAAAGCAGGTTCACAGCACAGTCACCAGTTTTGTATTTTTTTCCAACAATAACAGCAGCGGGACTTTAAACGGGGCTTTCAAACCAGGGAAAGCCATTAAGCTGTCAGTTGTCACAAAGTGCTGGAAAACTCCCGTACCCATCTCACCTGTCTTATTTTATTGCTAAACCATGCTCTCTTCCATAACGTCAGAGCCATTAGGGGACACAGGAAAGACCATAGAATCACTATTACCTCCTGCCATCATCTTGTACCATTTAAGATCAACAAAGAAGCGTGCACATCTTAATAATGTAAGACACGTAGCAGCAGGGCCACCACAAAAACAGGGCCCAGCCATCTCCCCTAATCCTTGCCTGGGTTGAAAAGCCATCCAAATAAATTATGAATTATTCAGTTTGGTTTACTGTGTTGAATTCTCAAAACCAGGCCGTCTGCTTTGTTTTTCATTTTTCACACGCACACTAGTGCTACTCAAATCCACTTTTACTGTCCACTTGGGGGCATTTTTCTTGAGCATCCCTGCTCACTGCTATCATGCATGTCACTCAGAGTTTTTCACTGTGAGGTGAAATCACAACAGCCTAGAGTGGACAGGACAGCCACGCACATGAGCACGAAAGTTTGCAGTGCTAAGCATGCACGCACACACAGGCAGAAAAAAGCTTTCTGAGAGGTACATCCAATTGCAATGTGTTTGCGCACACACACCCAAGCGCAAACACAAAGTGACAGTGACACTTTCAATAACCTTGAATCTGATGGATGTGGAGGAATCTGACAAGCACTTCTGTCATATACAGCAGGGCTTGGAGACTACTCAGATTCAAGACTATTACCAGTCTTCTTATTGAGTCTCTGGAGTAAACTGTAAGATCACAAAGATACGATTTGATTACTCAGTATTACATGTATATATGTCTTTTGCCAAACACAGTATAGCCAGTGTGTCATCCTTATGTGACTTCTTAGTTCAACATGCATGTCACTGCTACAGGGAAGGCATCAGGATGATATAATCTGGCCAGGAAGCAGCTGACATGACACCAGCGGACAGGTCTGGCAACCACAACGGCCTCCAGAGAAATTTAGAGGAGAGATTGTATCAAGTCAAGCCAGTTGCAAAAATGTTACTTTTTTTTTTGCCCAAATTTAGAACCTTGAACCTAAAACAAATCTTTTTATCAAGATTATAAGTCTAAGCATGTTTCTATTAAAAAAATGTTATTTTATATCTTTGGATGAAGTTAGGAGAATAGCATCCTCAAAACAAGCTGACTAGCACATTCTGAGCTCATATTTCAAAGATGGTATGATGTATGTGAGGGCACACATAAGCATTTACCTTTGATGTAATTTTACTAGGTTCACGTCTCATTTAATCCAGCAAATCATGAAAAAATGTTTTTGCCAACTGCTTGGCAAAACCTGCTGGACATCAAGTCCAGTGGATTAATCCAAAATATCTTTTGGAAAAAGCTGCAGTCTGTAAATGGGGTTGGCTGCGTTGGGCTGTTTTTATAAGTGTGAATAAAGGTTATGGGTAATGGTAGGCTATTAACACCCACAATCAGTAGCCTGAAGGTTGTTGCTCACTAAGTTTCTGACCTTAGGCATGGCTAACCTTTTCTCAAGAGGGATCTAAGGACAGCAATTGATTAGTTGGTCAGTTTATTTCAAATGCCTTAGAGTAGTGAATTCAATACTGCTCATGGAGATCTGCGCAGTTAAAATGAACTCGAAGCATTACCAAGGTCAAACACATTTCCCACCAGCTTTCTAGCTTGAAGTGATGAGGACCACGGTCAAAGCTGTGATAAAGGCAGACACTGTGAGCTGCAGCATGAAAGGAGTCTCATGTGCTGTATTGTATCTGACAAGAGAAGGTTTTAGTTCAAGTGTCCTCACACTACTATACCTTAGGGTGTAAACGCACTCACACTTATAAGCAATGACCGGCTGATCTCTCGTGTGTATTTCCCTAAGTGAGCAAGCGTGTTTAATTTGACGAGAGCTACAAGTGCAACAGGTCAAACCTGTCTGCCTCCATCACCCAGCCTGCTTCCGCGTTTTGACTGTCATTCGTTTGACTTTCATTTTGCTTTAGGGAAGTGTCCACAAAGCAAAGTTAGGAATTAAGATTTTTGGTCAGCTCCATTTCTTCGATACACAGTCAATTTCTTTGCCCCACCATTACTGTTTTCATTTAATGTAAAAGGCCTGCACCTCAGCATCTTTAGCTCCCCACTATTCAAAGAAATTAAAGTTCTCTGGTAACTGCTTTAGCATTCTGAAAAGCATCTTTTACAAGCTTTACCTTAGCAAAACATGAAGTAATTTGTTTAATGGTGGGGTTTTTTGAGGGGACACAAACAAGACTAAAAGGCAGGGTGAGCTATTACCATAATGTGTTTTCTCCTGTTATTGTCCCAAGGGAGCACTCACAGATTCCATTGAAAAATGGCAAGAATGGAAACCAGATATCTTTCATTACAAGAAGAAGAAGAAGAAGAAGAAGAAGAAGAAGAAGAAGGCTACATTTGGTTGCCTACAACTCTAAAATCAAAGCGATCATTTGCAACAACACGACATGTTTTTGGCAGCAGAGAGGCTTTAAATGACTTATATCCCAGATATGATGACAATGCATTTTTAAAATATTTAGTAATTCAAATACTACATTAGCTTATATGTACCTGGAAGAAAAGGACTGACGTAACATTTGGATAGAAGGAGAAGGGGTGTGCCTAAAGAAAAGTGCCACATGAGGAACAGCAGATGGAAGGAAACATAAAAGCAATAATATAAGGTTTCCAGGCCGATGGGCTACAAACCATTTCAATTATTTTTTTTTCTCATCCTATTTTCTCTACTCCCACCCCCCACCCATATCGTCATTGTGTTGTTTCTCTCTCTCCACCAGAAAAAATAAAAGAAAAATAAAAGATAAAAGCAGTTGGTAGGTTTGGTTTGTTTTGTACCTCTTTGATAATGGAGTAATGTGTATCCCGATCAGGCAGAGTCCAGGACATACTATCTGTCAAATAGGCACAAGCCAGGGCAGTCATGACTGAGTCGGGCATGTGAAAAGAACAGCAGCTGTATTTGCCCTACCGTTTAAGCTCTGGGCTGTGCATGTAATACTTGCTTCCCCTATTGTTTATTCATTGCTTCCTAGACCTCACAGAATATTGAAAAAGAGAAAGAGCAAGGGGTGAGATGATTGCTGTTTTTTCTTGCTCGGTGACATTTCTGCTCCTTAGAGAAACACACAGCACACAGCCAATTGCTCCAGGCAAGCTCCTCACATGGGTTTGGAGTTTGTGCATTAATAGGAGACAGTTGAGTGCTGGTGACACTTTATAGTGGCGGGCCCTTTGGAAACAACTCATAAAAGGGAAAGATGGATGGTTTTATCCAGAGTGCAATAGAAGAAACAAATTAAAACATATGTCAGCTTCTTGCGGATATGCACTCGTTCTTGATAAATCACTAAGTCTTATAAGCAATTCCATTGCTCAGGAGTTCTTTGTTTAACCCCCTTGTGTTATCATAGTCACAGAAGGCTAAAAATTGCGTCTGTTTTGTTTTAAATAACTGTATATGGAAGAAAACTGTTAAAACAACAAGCTAAAAACATGCAGCCTTTCAGGGGAAGTGCAGTTTTTGGCTTCGGAGAGTTCCTAAAAACCACAACGATGGAACTTTTCAAATATTCCTAGAAAATTAATGTTAATGACATAAGACATAAAAAAAAATACTGATACTTTGAAATCATCAAGGTATACTCTGATTATGTTCTGAAATAGAAGATGAAATAAGACATAGCAGAATAAATCCAGCTCTGGATCCACCCAACCCTCCACCTGTGCCACTGTAGGTGACCACGGAGCTTTTAACATGGCTACGAAGGTCAAAATGAGACGCGTGCCATTTTACAGCAGCAGTAATCTTTTGTAGATGACTAATTCATTCGTGAGGGCATTTTCCCTACTGATCAGAGGGAGTAAAGCACAGATAATACACCCAAGTGCTCCAATTAAAGGCTCATCTGATGGAGTACAAAAGCCAAACAATTTAAGGCTTCGGCATTGTTCTGAAATGCGACAGCTTCTCGAGATTTCTAGATGATTCCAGTGAAGTAATGCTAAAATATATCAGACATAAAACTTGTGTAAAGCCCATTAAAGCCTTTGTAGGCAGTTATTGAGTGCTTAGTGATGGCTTTGGCGTGCTTGATGCCCTGCATAATTTAGTGTGAAATCGCTATCTCCAGGCGAACACAGGTTTCCGAGCCAAATAGTATTATCAGACCCTTCCAAATAAGCTATTTCATCCGCCTATCAATTGATTATATATTTTTTAGATGTTTTTCATTCAAGTGTTTGTCTTTGTTTTTTTCTTTGTGTTGTTTTCCCTCCCAAAATTGGTATAAAGGGTAAGGAACATTTAAGTTTCCCTTCTGACGACAAGCATCAGTTTAGGAGGTTTAAATGCCTGAAAGATATTTTACAAAGGCAGCTGTAGTTGTGGCACACCAAATCTTTTTATTTTTTATTTACTGCTCTATTACAGTGACATACTGCTCTTTAAAGCAGAAAAGGGCTCGAGGACATTATTGTGAGATTCTACCGACAAAACATTGATGTGGAAGTTCAAATACAGTATTTATAGACTTTCAAGTAACTTCCTGTAACATTTCAAACTTCATTTATATAATGCTTGGAAGAGGTAGGGAAAAAAAATCCTTATTCCTTATTTCTTTTAATAAATGACAAAATGGCAGAAAATCCAGTAAGATGACTGACATCCTATGGTGCTCTGAAGTTAGTGTGATGCATAAAATCCAAAAGTCAACTCATTTTTCAAAGTCAGACAAATTATGTGCATAGAAATTGTAGCCACTCCAACTTCAGCCTGCTGGTGCTGCTTCATGAAAACAATCAAGAGACGTACAGCACACTCCACTGGGCTCCCAAAGACAACAATTGTGGCCAAAAGAAGAATCTAAGTTAAAATTATGTAAAAGGAAGAGTAAAAATATAACGAGCACCTACACAGCTCTGCTGCTCAGCTCTCAACTAGCATGACCTGGTCAGAATGTGGTACAGCTGGGGCAAATACATGGCTCTGAACGTGTAAGGCCTTCTTGCAAATCCTTCTGGGTTTTACACCAGTGGTGCTGAGGAGTGGAGGCTAGGACTAATTGGCAGGTTGAAGCATGAGGCAGTATACTCATAAAGCCCGACCCGATCCCGTGGAAAAATGTTTAATTTTAAAGCAGACAGGAGAGCATGCTTCAGTGGCTGCTGACAGGGTTGCACTGCAAAAAAAAAAAAGCAGTCTTAGTAGTAACCTCACATGGCTCTACTTCAGTGCCTCTGACTTGCAAGTTGGCAAATGCACTTACAGCACATGTAGACACAAACATTTACAACTTGGTGAGGTCCTGTCATTGCACTTTATGGATTGTGTGCAAGTCAGCTAATGGGCTTAAAGGCAACTGGGCTACTGTACAGTATGTATGCATAAGAGCATATGTATATGACAGGTCTATGGTCACAAATTCTCCCAGCCTTCCTCTAGAGACCCAGTGCTGACAGAGGGAAAGCAGTAGACAGAAGCAGCTTTATATAAACAGCTTTATATAGTCAGTGAGGCAGCTGCACCAGTTGTTGGCATATTCTACTGGGACATCATACTGTATTAAAAGAAAATAGACCTCTGTCCTCATGTGTCTGTATTGCAAGAATCATCAAATGCTGTTGATCAGGACACTGGATGTTTGTTTTGTATGTTTCATTCAATCATTTATAGATTAACAGTCATTTGTTTGTTCTTCAAAGACACACATTCACATTTACTATCTACAGCTGAGACTGATAAAGGAAAGAACATTTGATGAAGATTAAAAAGGTAAAAAATCTACTACTGTAGATTGAAAGTCACCAGATTCCCATTACTGTTATAGTTCATCATGTGCATATGAAATTTTAATCATCCTGTAAGTGTTGAGACATTTCACTCAAAAATGCTGATATGAACCTCAAAGGATTAGGATCACCAAAGTAATCTGGATATCTCACTTCGAAGCCATGAATATCTGTATCAAACTATGTGCCAATACATCCAGCAGATGCTGATGCATATTTCTCCGGATAAATGGAGACATTTTTCCAGTGGAACTAACGAAAAACTCTGGAGAGATTCTGATTAATCTTGAGGAGATCATCAGTTAAGGTTTATACCATGATCAAAGTTGCTGTTAATAAGAGAGTAAACCCTGTAGTTTGGTGTACATTTTAAAGACATAATTAAAATACTTAAGTTAAAAAAAAAATCAAGTATTTGAAACACACATTTACTACTCTACAGTATACAGAGAGCAATAAATGCTTTTAAAAAAGTTATTTTTCTTCTGTTCCATTCATCAGGTCGGTATTTAATATATTGTGAAGTCTGGATGATTTGCTCTTCACCATGAGACATTAGAGGGAGGCTGCTGACACATAGTGCCCTCAAAGCTTGGCAAAGCAGCTTCTGCAGTCATGCTTAATGAAAGCATGACCTTAGCTACAAGCCATTTACCCTCAAGGGAGCCCTCCCACGGGGGCAATGCAATAGCAAACCAGGGCAGGATAAGAGCTCATGAGTCCAGTGCCTGAAGGACCAACCATTAAAAATAAATGAAAAGTAAACTAAGATACGCCACCTGTTGAGTGAAAAGTTTGCCCAAAAAACAAAGAGAGCCACACTCTGTTTGTACAAATCACACTGATCAAACAGTTTGCAGAGAAAAGGAGCAAATACACGAGGGAGAGGAAAAGCTCAATGGCAGAATTTCTTCTCCTGAACACACTTTTAGTTTTGCGCTGGAAAAAACAGAGACTTTAATTTATTGGAGCAGAACTTTTGCATTTGCATTAAAAAAACAAAACTTTCTAGCTCACACAACATGCAAAAACAGCTGTCATGTTAACTTGCAATACAAAATACAGAAAAAATACAGAATGATTTCTACAAAAATGGAAATCATATCAACCATTACCTTTAAAGTGTTAAGTATGTTTCTGCACATAGATTTCACTACTACAACATAATCTCTATTGCTTGTAGTTCTTTAGCACTGTGTCAGTTCACACTATCCTTAAAATACTGTACTGTATGCCACAATGCACTTGTGCCAGTATGTTTCAACTTGTAAATAAAAATGTTCAAAATGTGAGCTTTGAGTAGCTGCAATAGGCAGACAGCCTCCAAACAGGAGTAGGTGAAAAGAGCAACCATAATAATGATGATATCCACCACCAAATACGATGAAGAAGAACAGAAAAGGACAGAAAATGTCTGATGACCTCCATGCAGCATGATTAGCTTTGTAGTTTATACAGTATAAAGGGATATCACTCTGGAGGCAATTCATCAAAGGCCATCTAAACCATCACTCTGAGCCGTGCCCTCCACAGTGGGAGGGGACAGTATCTCAGTGGAGAAGCCTGGGAGCAGCTGGAGTTTGAACAAAACAAATTATTCAAAGAAAATGTTCCATTCCAGGTTGGGGTTGTGAGAAATATTGAATTCACTGTGAAAACACAATTTTTTCGGGGACCATAAGTCTCACAGTTTGGGATTAAGAGTTTTAAAGTTGCCAAAGAAAAACTTCTAAAAATTGAGCATTGAAACCTGAAAACCTGAAACCAAATACAGACACCAAAAAATCTATAATAATTAGTTTCACATCCACTTTTTAAACCAGCATTTTGTGACCATGTGACTGTTTGTTTACTCTTCTGTAGAACGTGCCATGATGGTGGATTTGTGTTACATTCGGTAGATTGGAAGCAATCTATTCCGCTATGACTGATTGTTTCATTATGCACCCATGATTCAAATCCAGCATTAAATGGATTCAAAACATGCATCAAAGCCACACAGTAATACTATAGGAAACCACCATATATAAGGCAGCATATTTGTGATGCATGTAGCACACAGACACACACACACACAATTGCAAGCTACAATCTGGCCAATTTCAAATAGCAACAGGCACTGTAGCAAATAAGCTGACACAAAGCATGAAAAACCCTTGGATTGGTCCAAGCACGATCCTGCACACTGCCCTGGAACATGCCAAGCTTCCTCCGTGCTAAAAACCTAAACATTCCTCCACTCCTTTGTAACCATGGGGAACCTTTTAAATCACCCTCTGGTGTGTATAGTTTACAATTATGTGATCTTATCAAACCTAAATTCTTTTTTTTAATACATTTTTTAAAACCCCAAACTTTTCAAACTTTGAAATGCAATTTGGTGCGTGGGTCAGCGCTCTCTGACATCCGCATGAGCGACAGAAAACCCAAACAGCCGTAAGGGGTGTCTGGCCTGTGTCCACCCCTGTGTGTCTATCTCAGTGCTCCTGTTCTCTCTCGAGTCATCCTTGGCTGCTCCACAGGGGGTGTCAAGATGGAACAATTCCCTCAGGACTGATGTGCTTTCGTGCAGACTGTTGGCCCCCACATTAATAAGAAAAGATGCGGCTGAACTGCTCCCATCACTTCCAGTACAAAGAACATAATTAAGACACAACTGTTTCCAGTTGAACAATGGTTTCCTTTTTCCCCTCAAGAGAATAGCAACTGCTCCACTCACCAAAAAAATAAGTAATAATAATAGAATAAAAAATGAATGCACAAGACTTATATGCAATAAACAAGTCTGGTAATGTTAATTTTGAATGAAATTTAAAGCATAGTCACCACCAAAGTTATCACCAGTAGAAACTGAAAACAATGATCACAATTCTCATAGAAATTAATCCAAGGGCACAAAATGGCACATAACTTAGCTCATTGTAACTATAAGATAGATATTCCTTGCAGAAGGTTATAATAAGAGATTTCTTATCTTTAAACACAGAAATCAACCACAGGTTTTGGTCAGTTCTGCAAAGAAACAGTAATGTGACCATAATAAGAGAGTCTACATGAATATTTTGGGATAAATTAGGTTATTTCTGACTTTGGTGATATCTGTACCACTCTGCCTGATTCATCCAGCCGCCTCTTCTTTGGTGTCTGATAAGAAAAAAATCTGTGGCCCATTGTTTCCTTTTATCCCTTTACTGTCTCCTCCCTGTCACTCACCCTGGGCATGAGAATGAGTTCTTATCTGCTGTGTGTGTGTGTGTGTGTGTGTGTGTGTGTGTGTGTGTGTGTGTGTGTGTGTGTGTGCGCGCGCGTGCTGGTGGGGGGTCTGACCACCGACACGCACAGATATAAACACACATGGGAACAGCATAACAAGCAGAGACGTCTGAGAGATGGGCCACAGAGATACCATACAAGCAAGCAGGAATACATTAATAGTAAAGCGAGATGACGCATGCAATATTAATCAGGGCATTATCAAACATCATTTCAGATTGCCTCTCACATTGTTGAGGAGCTGCATAGAAATCTATACACGTCTCTTGAATGGACCTGAAGTGGGTCTGTGTAAGAGGTAATTAAGTTTAATTGATGGAAAATGAAGTGAGATTACTACTGGTAGAAGTTTGCCAATATCCAGTGTTGGAGAAGTGCGGCAAGTGGGCTATTCCCACAAGTAAACATGTACAAACATACATACGCCATCTGTGAGGTTACATGGGGTTTACTTCAGCACTGCCATGGGGTTAAACTGTTCAAATGAAGCAGGAAGGCAGAATGTTCCGAAGGTGTCCTGTCCCCATAGAAACACACACTCTCTCTTTCTTGCGCGCACACACACACACACACACACACACACACACACACACACACACAAAACAGCCAGGGATATAAGGCGACTAATGCTGTGCAGACTGTAAATCCCTTCTGTTTCAGTCCTATACATGAATATAGTGCACCACACATTATAATTTTTGCTAGCCATGTTATAGGATCATGACAGTCATTGAGATGCAGGCATCATCTTTTACCCACCATCATCACTAAATCAATGTCATCTTAGTCTTGTTACCAACACATGACCAGTTGGATGCAGTGTGTGTGTGTGTGTGTGTGTGTGTGTGTGTGTGTGTGTGTGTGTGTGTGTGTGTAGGCATCCATCCATTCATCCATGCATCCCATAAGTACGGCTTATCTGGGTCCAAGTCTAAGCAATTACTAGGGCATTTGACTAGGCTGTATCCAGGAAGTATCCTAGTCAAATGACCTAACCACCTCAACTTGCTTCTTTGAATGTGGAAGCTCCGTAACTCTACTCTCAGCCCCCCCTGAATGACTTCCCTCCTCGCACTTATCTCTAAGAGTGAACTCGAATGTCCTTCACAGGAAGGTCACTGTCACTACCCACAGCTCTTACCGAGGACAGGAACGTATTGATCACATAATCATTGACTATTACATTAAGAAGCAATACCACTTTTGCTCATAATGCAATATTGACGTAAGAGGATTACAGATTGTACACTAACAACTGCAGCTTTTTTGTTTAACTGCGTTTCCTCTCACAAATACGTATACGCTGATATACAACAAAGCTTAACAGTTCACTATGGACTTTCTGGCCCTGGCCTGCACTATCAAAACAGCTTGCTTTTATTCAAAAGCCCAAATTTTCAGGTCAAAGTTCACCTAAGTTAAGTGCTAAGAAGGATTTACTTCAACCGCACAGATAAACCATTCTGATGTATAAGATGTTTAATCTGTGTCTTCCTGATGCTGCTGCTCTGGTGCCCCCAAGCTGCGCGTGGAGGCTGTCAGGCCACATTGGCTGGTATTTAAGTGAGTCAGTGTGGGCAGTAGACCAGCATGCTGTACCTCACACCTCAGAGTGTGCATCTGCTGGAAGGTGGCGACCAACAGTAGCAACCCCAGACATACCAAGGATATGAGAGGAATCACAGGGAGGCAGCTGCTCCTTATCACCAACATTTCTAAGGGTCAAGCTGAGTATCTCTGTCGGAAGGCTCTCACTATGTTATGGTCACGGATTGGCTTTGTATTGGCACCCTGTTAAAATAAAATGCATTTGTATTTGCATTTTGCATGCAACTTCTTTTAGAAATAGAGGAAATCAGAAAGAAGCCAATGTGAGTCTCTGCATTCAGATCGGAGTCAAATATTTTATTGCTTGGCTGTTTTTAATGGCACTGCAGTATCGATCCAGTCTGTCAAATCACACATTTACAGGCTTAGCATGCTGACCCTGCTGATTTCTAAAAAAAAATAACAGTTTCTAAGAAATAAATCTCACAATTCTTCAGTTAGACACTCTTCCATCTAAATTGTAGTTTCAATTATTTTCTGTGAAAAGTGCCCATTCATAGCACCAGAAATTTCAAAGCATTTTTATGTAAAAAGAAAAAAAGATGTGCAAATAATCAACACCCGATTTTAATACTAAGGATCCCAACAACTTGAACACTGTGTATGAGATCCATTAACTTTACAGCAACTAAAACATTCTCAGTAGATAAAACAAACAAGTGTAATATAATGCCTCATGCTCCAGCACTCCACTCATATCTCCACGACTCAAGTGGCGTGTTTAAACGCTAACACAGTCTCGTAAATAATTACATCAGTTTGATGTGTCTGGAGGGATTTTTTTCCAACCTGGGGTTATTTTAAATTTTTGTTGCCTTGATGTGAAGCTGATTAACTCAGTTCACTCCATGTACAGCCCAAAAGACCCAATATGCAAACAAACAGGGCCGTGAAGTGGTTCACCACATGCAGATGCCCTTCAGACAAAATTCTAGGCTTGTTTTCTTTTCCACTGCATACAGTTGGATGCCTTAATTTAAACTCCCAGAGGTGTGGACTCGAGTCACATGACTTGGACTCGAGTCAGACTCGAGTCATTAATTTTATGACTTTAGACTTGACTTGAAAAAATGTTCTAAGACTTGTGACTTGACTTGGACTTTTACACCAATGACTTGGGACTTGAATTGGACTTGAACCGGTTTACTTGAAAAGACTTGATATTTTACCCCAAATATAAAATTTAACATGCATATTATATAGAGATTGAAAATGTGACGTCATTCACGGGTAGAACCGCAAAGGATTCTGGGAACTCGTGGCAAGCGGTACTAGCGCACGCAGGCTTTCAATTAAAATCAGTTATACAGCGATAAAAAGAAACACAAGAAGCCGTTGTATTATTAACTGCAATAGCCGGTCGCATGACAGCCATGGGAAGCCGACGGGTAAAGAGATCGGTTGTTATCGGATTACCTCGTTGAAGAGAAATTGTTCGAGCCATGTTTCCGAAGTAACAAAGAGGCGACGGGTGGCCTGGATTGCAGCCATTCAAAGGTCAAATATAACATCCCAGAACACTCCAGCTCACAGGTTAGTCTGCTCCAAGCATTTACACGAAGGTCAGTGTTTTTTAGTAGTTAATACGTCATTTTCATAACATAATTGGTGATATAGGTTACAAGCAAGTCTGGCGCTGAACAGAAATTGTCGCGCTATGCTCCTTTATTTATTGTGCATAAATAGTGAATTGTCCTGACACAATATTGCGTTTCGCCTCTGTTATTATGGTACACTGACAAAAACATATACTTTTATTCACAGGATAAAACAGGTTTTTTGTATCACTAATTGTCCAGTACGATTACAGCATACAGTATTATTGTCACTGCTACATTTCTGTGATGCTACCAGAAATTATTTCCACTACTAATTAATTACCGTTGAGCTCAAAGGTCCTATTAATAAACGGTTAACGAATGTGTATTTATGACGACGATTTGTGAGACTGGTAAACTTATGATACGTACGATGGTCTTTACTTTCTACACGGTGCATTTCAAGGTCCTGTACCCATCCGTCGGTAAACTGTACCTGGGCTTGTTGCAGTGACCTGAAGTTACTAAACTTCATGAGTGTGTGCACTCACTCCAAGAACCGTATGATTATAAATATGCATATAAATATGCTAGGATGAGATAGCTGACTTCATCTAACTAGCAAATGTTGTCCAGGCTACGTTGGTGATGCAGTTTTTTTAATGTGTATGATATTTTTGTCATGCGATTTTAAAGCCGGTCCTACAACCGCATCCAAGAATAACATGCAGCTTATCTCAGAACTGTCGGTGAAAATTATTCTTGGAGCTAGGTTTAATTGAGCTGCATTTTAAAGAGGTGCAATTTCACAATTTGTGTATATTTTCTAAGTTCACTATTTTGTCATGTGTTGAGAAAAACACAGATTTTAAAATTACATGGTCTAATATTTACATTTAGCATAACTGCAACATTATTTTTTCGTTGTTTTTTTTTTTTTAAAGACTCGAAAGGACTTGAAATTCAAAGTTTCAGACTTGTGACTTGACTCGGACTTTTACACCAGTGACTTGAGACTCGACTCTGACTTGCCTGACATTACTTGAGACTTGACTTGAGACTTGAGGATAAAGACTTGAGACTTACTTGAGACTTGCAAAACAATGACTTGGTCCCACCTCTGTAAACTCCACCAACCACAGGATACAACAGTTATAAATCCAAAACAACAACAAAAAGCAAACATGATGTAGAAAAAAAACAGAGAGAAGAGACACCTCGACTGCTGTTTTTTTCAACTTAATATTACAATACTCTATTGTACTCCTGTTGCTTTGGTGTTTCTGAAGGAAGCAGATGAGAAACGATGTGTGGTTTTAAGTCAAGAGAAGGATAATTACTCTGATAAGTACTTTAAGAAGAATAGTTATTTTTGGAATAAATTTATTAACTAATGTGTGCATGATTCATGTAGAAATGTGAGCAAATACAGCTAAACACGGAGAGAAAGCCAGGGTAGACATTTGGTGAATCTGTAATTGTTGTTTAGAGTAGAAAGCCATTTCTCATTTTGTATTTGTTATGAACTTTTGTCACTCCCATAGTTGTTAATCCTCTATGCTGGGGAATATTTTTGTTTCCCTGCTTGCCAGTATACAGTAGCCTATACAATTACTCCACCAACACACACCAGGTATAGTGTAGTATAAAATATGACAACATAACACATGATGAAAACACGAGGTATATGCTATACTCTCTTTCATCCCACTCCTACGGAGATCCTTTTCTTCCCGTCAACTCTCACAGGACCCTAAAGAGTCATTTCTCCAATCTTTCAGAAGGCTCGGCTTGAAAGGATCCCACAAGAAACTGCCGTTTATACAGTATATATATTCCATTTCCATGCCTTCAGACTTATCGTTTCCTTTTACTTCTCCATCACAGAGGCAGAGGAAGTAATTTAGCAATGGAATATGGAGAGTGTCGGCCAGTAGGAGATAAAGATGCCTGCGCCTCTTCCCCTGAGGGAGGGAAGGACGGTATTGCATTTTTCACACACAGACTGTGGTTGCTGCCACGAGAATCTGCTGTTGGTGGTAAAGACTTATACTGTTAGAAGTATGAAACTTTTTAAATATTGCACTTTGTAAGCTGTCATGTCAGAGCTCCCAGCTCCAAAAGACCGTACGCAACATGGCTTTACCCAGCCGACTGCCAAGGGAGGTGTGAGCAACATGATGTGAGCAAACTTGCAATGGACTAACTCTCACACAGTGCTTAATATAGTAATAAAATTGTTTTTAAAAAAACCCACAAAGAGAGATATAGCATGAGTTTACAATATCTTAACATGAGAAAAATAACTGCCCCCATCGTGAAGTTGCATGGCTTAACACCATCAAAATACAGAGACTTGAAATAAAAGGAAATAAACTGGAGGAAAATCACTGGAAGTTTTAAGATCCATCTGCTCCGGAGCTTTCGCACAAACACAGATGGTCAGTGCACACATTTCTAGCCAGCAGAGACAGATGATGTCTCTATGGTCACTGATTGTGACAGAATGTGTGGACTGTAAAACTAATCCCCTCTACAAACTTAAAATATTTAGAGAGATATTCAGGATTTTTTTTTCCACTTATTGAGAAGCCAATTTTCACCTCAGTCAGTACAGGCAATATTGACTGTTTGCACAGCCTCTGCGTTCATCCCTAATAAACAGGTAATGTAGTAGCTTCACAGATCTGAAAGGACTGCTTAATTCAAGGACACTTTTTATCTGTTAAATTCCTTCAGTTCATCTTCTTGTGTCACATAAAGTAAGGATTTGCTCTGATCATGCTGAAAATATGAAGTTTTAGATGCTTGTAGTGTCTTTTTTCTGCTCGTGCTTCACCTTCATATGAAATCAATGAAGACAGCGCAATATGATTTTGGGGTCCTAGTGAATTCAAACCCTGAATATCGGCATGGCTTTGAGCTGCTAGAAATGACTGCGGCATTTCTGCGTTAAAGAGTTACAGCTCCTTTATGATAGCAAAATAGTTGCTTTGGAGCCTGGAAAATGGTGCTATAATGACACCGAGTAGTGCAGGGGAAGAGAGCCTTACTGCTAATTGATCTGATATGAAGCGATGGGCCTCTGTGTGTCTCTGTTGTTCTAACTGTGAGATAATCACGATCCATTTCCCAGTCGGCCATCCAGGGCAGAGATGTTGCATCCTAATATAATCCATCGAGCTGGCTTTTTGTCTGGTCAGATAAGTGCTGTAATTAATTACATTAGAAGGAGAAACTTCATTAGACGACTGTGTCGCAGCTTCAACACACCTCAGACTGAAGAGCACATTTAGGGCCCAAAATCTCAAAGACTTTTGTTTTCCTTATCTAGAAAAGGAGATAATGCTATATCTTTAATTTGAATGTTAAAAAATCACCAGTTTTTTTTTTAGGACACTCGCTCCCTCTGCTTCATAACGCTATTTGTACCCTGAGTTTGTTGCATTTAGGTTCCAGGGACCGTTGATTGTTGTCTCCCAATAAATGAATTCGACAGAAATTAGCATTCACTTTTCAATAATCGAAATGTTTCTGGGATGTTAACAGATTTTTTCTGCTTCATTTCCTCACTGAGGAGGATGAAGCTGATGCGAAATAAAGAACTATAACGGATCAGAGAATAATGTATGTGTGTGCGTGTTTGTGTGCACGTGCGTGTGTGCAAGTGTCCTTTAATCTCCTAGGACCTGGCATCCACATATGTGGACATCACATTTTGGGTTATTTAGACCAAAATACTCAATTTTGCTTATATTATACAATTATTATACTGCTACTGTTCTATTGAAATTTTAAATGAATATCCTCATATGTGGCTCTCATTTTTCTTAGAAACAAAAATCAGGTAAAAAAAAAAAATCTGGTAATCCTTTGTTTTTACATTCATCGGGTCCCAATATGCCCAAATATCAAAGAGAAATTAAAAATGCATGCCGTGGAAGAGTTCTTCGGAGGTTAAAGAACACAGCTTCATCTCCCCCTACAACTTTGCAGAGAATTGAAGACTAAGGAATATGGCATGGGGCAAGTATTGTGGCTTTTGACCTCTACAGCCTCAAAGAAACCTAGAAAGCTGGAAAATGCTTTATACAGACACATAAGTCTGCATTTTATCTGCAGACTGAGTGAATCTTGAATGTGTAATTTGTCTCTAGGAGATCTAGACAATAAAACGATACCCGGGACAACTCAAAAACATCATCATTTCTGTTTTTATGTTATCAGTTTAGCTAACAATAACAGAAACCCAATGAAAAGGCACACAAGAAAATTGATTTGTAATTATTTTAAGTGTCTTTAAAGCCTCTGCAAATCCATGCAAACTACATCCACCGATGTTTTTCACTAACTTGTTCTTCTTTTATTCGTATTGGTACCCAGATTTCTGTAGCTTGTGTTCATAGGTAGCATAACGTATGGATCTGAACTGTTCTTTTTACAAGTGGCTATATCTGTATGTAATACAGTCATTGCCAAGTTATCAGCTAATGCTGGATGGCTTGGTTAGAAAGCCTGATTCAGAAATACACATATTAAAAAATACTACAGCTTCACTCACCAAAACTAAAGCACAGACTTCCAGTTAAAGGACTGTACCACACAGCAAAACATAATATTAGTCAGACAATTCATTAAAAATGACCTAAAGGGCACAAAGAGCACACACGTGGTAGAAAGGTCCAGTCTAACGGCTCAAACCAGTGCCCATGAAGCCGAGCAGGCTCCAACTGCCACTGTTATCACACCTAGAGCTTTCATTACCAGTTAGCAAAAGCTCACCTAGTTGTGGCCATATACTATCCACTATGTTTAAACTGCACCAGTAACAATCGTGCTCTCTCAGGATAGTTTCACTTTGCGATTCGATTGGCTGGTGCTGGTACTAGAATTTCAAAAGGCTTCTCAACTCTTCTTCCCAGCACAAACAAAGCAAAGAAAGTGAACCATAGTATCACCCCATTCTAAGTAAATGAGAAGTCTGGAATCCATATGTGCTGTGTCCTTGAAAACGTTAAACATAGCACTAAAAGAATCCCCAAGCACAACAATGCACAACTGCTTATCAACTATAACAAATATATATGTATAAACACTACATCAAAATACAACAACCAGCAAAGATCATAAACTCAGTTTAGGTGTAACCAAAATGTCTTGACCCTGAGCAGAGACAGCACAATAAAGCAACCACTTAACAATTACCGCAGTCTGATGAACTCACAGGACACAGGCCTTTGTTCTGCACTCACTATATTAATGACAAGGATGCACAAGATAGATCAACAGCTGGACTTGCAAAATCAATAAAATATTCAGCCTGCAGCTCCACACTCAGCTGAGCAGCATAGGTGTCCTAGTTGCTTATTCAGAGGAGCAGCAGCATGTTTGTCCATAATGAGCTTCCTCATTAAGGTATGGAGGGATGGACCGGGAGACCGACTTTGTGTCAGAGGGCAGGTGTGTGGATGCGGAGTAAAAGCGAGGGAGAGAGGCTGCAGATAGGTGGGTTTGGTGCGCGTTTGTGCCGTCTAGCTTTGGCATGTTGTATTGTGTGAGCAAATGTTTGGACTCGCAACAATTTGGAGGTGATTAGAGTTAGCCCAGAGCCAAAACACTGATGCTGGACTACATGAATGCTCCAAAGTCTGCCAAATTCTGTGGTCCAAAAAACTATTCCACTCTTCTTCTAGTAATTGTGTAATAAATTTAGCCTGTTGGATTCATTTTGCTTGTTTGTTTGTTTAAGGCCACACAGAAGCTTTCTTCTGTCTGTCCTTGAGATATATAGCATTAAAAAAAAAAAACAACTCTACGGCAGGGGTCCCCAATCCCAGTCCGCGAGGGCCGGTGTCCCTGCAGGTTTTAGATCTCACCCTGGGTCAACACACCTGAATCACATGATTAGTTCATTACCAGGCTTCTGAAGAACTTCAAGACATGTTGAGAAGGTAATTTATCCATTTAAATCAGCTGTGATGGATCACGGACACATCTAAAACCTGCAGGGACACCGGCCCTTGTGGACTGGGATTGGGGACCCCTGCTCTACGGTAACAAGCAGGACTTTAATGTGTCAATAAACCTTTAAATAAAATCAGGTATCATTTATTAGCACTTGTTATCACTCAGCTTAAATGCTGGTCAGACCTTTCACTCTGTTTTTATATCTAATATAATGACAGGTAAAATGAGGTAAAAGCATGCATCACTGACTTTTTTCTTCCCCTCATTTACATTTAATGGCACTTCTATTTCCTGTTCAATATTCTGACTTCCCCTCACATTCTTCCTCAGTCTCTTTGTTTACACGCGTTTCTCTTTGTTTCACTCGCTCTTGTCTCTGTTTTTGGTACCCCCTTTCCCCTTCATTCTGACAGTCAGTCTTTTGGGATGATGTAGGGGTTGAGAGAGAGGGCGGGGAGTCCAGCAGTGAGGGGGAATCGATTGCTAAGTGGTGAAAAGACAAGCAACCAAGTGGGGCTATATACAAGCAAAATTACTCTTGCAGCAGTGGGGGAGCATTTGGAATACCGTCCTGCTAAAAACCACTCGACACAATGATATATACCTACCCATAACACACAAACAGCATTCAAGGACAGTTTTACCAGTAGGAGAATGGAATGTGCAGCATTGAAGACAGCAGAAGGATAAATCCATGAACTACAAGGGATTTGTTTTTTCCCTTAAGCATCTCTGAGCTAATACACAATGCAGGTTTACGTCAGCCAAGCTTAAAAAAAAAAAAAAAAAAAAAAAAAAAAAAAAAAAAAAATATATATATATATATATATATATATATATATATATATATATATATATATATATATATATATATATATATATATATATATGTGCATGTCATATTCAGACAGACAAAAACCAGCAGTAATCCAATGAGAAAATCTGACACCTCCTACGCAGTTATAAACAAGCAGGTCAGAGGTCAAACCATCAGAGAGCAGGAAAAACCTGCTCCACTCTTCAGTCACATTTTCTGAGGCGCTGAAAGTAGGCTAGCAAGGTCTATAAGGGATTCCAAGGCTATCTATAGTGAGAGTGTAATGATAAGCCACCATTTAATAAACTCTATTCCAGGAGGTCTTACAGGGTGGATTTCATAAGGGAAATTAGTCGTTTTGACCACAGCTCTATCTGCTTTTTGCTCTCTGAAGAGGTTCTCCTTTTGTGCCTCAGCCACTGTTTCTTGCTCTGTCACTTTGACGTATGCAAAAGATCATTTTTATTGAAGTAAAAAGAAAAAAAAGATGGCACTGCATTTTCCCACTTGTTACAGGGCTGGTTCCTTCAAAAAACGAAGAAAAAAAAATCTATGTACTCTATATACGCATTTCACTACTACCAGGTTTTAGAAATTTTAAAAATCCCTAAGATATTCTGTAACAGTAATCTTACAGGCAGCACTTCTCTGCCTGGCTCTTAACAGAACTGCCAAATAGTCTCTCGTAGGTTTACAGTAGTACTAATTTTACATTTTTGAATACTGGAATTCTAAAATATGCACAGTACTTATCCCTGTTAAGTAAACCAAGAGAGCCAGGGTGAGCATTATCCTGTAAGACTGCATTCATGTATACAAGCACCATAGAGTCAGTTATAAACTAGAAAACACAGCGGTTATAATTAACAAGGCCATCTTCCATCAGCCTCGAGCAGCAGACAGTGAGTGCTGACGGACACGGTGTCTCTATTTTAGATGTTCGCATCAGCAGTTTCAGCGCTTTGTGCCAACGTTGCCAAGCATTTAGCTGCAAGACTTTAAAGGGCTTTTTTTTAAAGATGCAAGCCTTCACTACCCAGAACTCTTTCTTTGTTAAAAATCAGTGCAGCAATATTCTGTTATAAAATCTTTCTGTCTGTGCATTTGTTTGTCTATTTGTCCCTGAACTTGAGTTGAACAACCAAACTCGTGGGTAAATCTAACGCCCCTGTAGGATCTTATCTAAATAATATATTACAAAGTCATAATGTTCTCTAGCAATCCAACAAAAAATGGCTAAATGTCCCATTTTAGTATTTATGCATCTTTAACACTTTTTGGATGAATTCATCATTTTAATTTCACACCAAGAACATCTCATTTACAGTATTACCTTAAATGCAGAGTGATAGATTATTACACACATCACACTGCTTGCCAAGTACTTACCAATGGACTAAAATGACCTATTTTCAGTATACAAACAACATTATTAGCCATTAAGTGTATCAGTTTGCCAACAGGAAAAACAGTTCAAACAGAACTGGATTGAGGGCGTATGTTAGTTAGCAAAATGTACTTTCTGTTAGCAGAGTCGTTTTTTTTCTAAGGCTAGTTAGCTTATGAAACACTTTGGAGCTACTGGTTTTAATTCATATAAAAGTTTGCAGAACCCAGTATTCATTACAGCTGTGTAATTATGCATCACACTAGTGCCAATATTCATTGCCAGTGCAGGAAGCTAAGTGGTCAATGCAATGTGGACAGTGGAGGTGTGGAGGTCAGGGAAGTAGATTGCAGTACATCAGACATCAATGCAGAGATTTCAATTTGTGTCCCAC
This sequence comes from Rhamphochromis sp. 'chilingali', assembly GCF_963969265.1. Classification (NCBI taxonomy): domain Eukaryota; kingdom Metazoa; phylum Chordata; class Actinopteri; order Cichliformes; family Cichlidae; genus Rhamphochromis; species Rhamphochromis sp. 'chilingali'. The sequence goes on along the minus strand of NC_137930.1, from coordinate 33,248,570 downwards.
CTCATCCTTTTTAATGACATCAAACACGGGTCATATTGATTCGTGTGCATATAAGATGTACATATAAATATGGGAAAAATGACAAATTTCTTGGAAGTACCAGATTTGTTCAGTTAAGCACCACCAGCAGGTTTGTGGGTTAGTGAAATTTTTCCCAGATGGCTTTTGTAAAGTTTGGTGATTTTAAAACCACCATCATCTGGTCAATATGTTCTTTTGTAATACTTGTGCTTTTAGGGTTTGTTAGGGTCTTTTTTGTTGTTGTTTTGTTGTGTGTGTGTGTGTGTGTGTGTGTGTGTGTGTGTGTGTGTGTGTGTGTGTGTGTGTGTGAGTGAGTGAGGGGGGGGGGGGGGGGGGGGGGGTAGCTGCCTGATGTTTCAAAACCTTGGAAATAGGAATGTTAATGGCAAACGACCTATCTAAACGTCGCCATAGTTAGAATAATCAGTATTGTAGAACCCATCGGCATTCTACTCTTGTGTCAGTTTAAAATAACAAAAGTTCTGCATTCATATCATTTTGTCCAAAATAATCCCAAGTGGGACTTTATCTTCCAAATATTTTCTACATGAATTGTGTGAACAGCAGAAGCGTTGGCAGCAGGCAGGAGGCTGTTTTGTCGTCACGGGACCACTGAAAGCATAAAAATAAAATAAAAAAGAAAAAAGATTCACTCTCAGGAGCTTTGTTTGAATCATTCCAATTAGAAATGTTATATCTCCTGGAAGACGAGGCTGTGTATTTCAGCGTTAGAGGTGGAGATGGAAGTACGTCTGCTCTCTGACAGTCTGGTGAATTCCAGGTAATCCCAGGAGGAAGAGGCACAGGAGAAACTGAGACTTTCAAGCTGACAAGAGTCAATATGGGATGCTGTCTGCCACCTTGACAGGTCACAGCTCTGTTCTCCACAGCCCAGAGATGGATGTCAGGGAGAAAAACTCACTAGATTTAGATGGCTTGTATATAGAACTAGTGTCAGTATATAGAGTAAAAATTCAAAAGTATAAATAATTCATAATTGATCCCTAAAAGGTGGAAGAATATGATACCTTGGGGTTTTTTGTCCTTTCCTTCCCATTTGGCTAGACATCAGTGTTATTTTGGTGTTTTAATTTGCCTGCATACTGCAGGCCTCAATTAGCTGCAGCAAGATGCACCTTAATAACAGAGGCATTGTTGCTGCTTGGCATCTATAACCTAACTCTGACACTGAGCACAGATGATGTTTTAAATGAGGAAGGACATGCAAAAGAGAAAAATAATAACAGCAGGTGTTGATTGATTTGTGTTTCCGTAGCACATTGCCACCCTGCACCAACTTACATCAAGCAGGCAGCAGGGCGGTGATGGCATCATTCTGCCGCACTGGTTTGGCAAATTGTGGCCTGCTACAGACGCACAGTGCTGCCCTTGGGTTACAACAGTGTGCTGAACGTGTTTTCCTGCCAATGATTTGCTGTCCAGTGTGTGAGAAAAGAAATTATGTGGCTTCTTTGATTTACTTTGATTTTCTTTTTTGTTCTTTACTTCAAATCTGACGACAGCCCCTCGAATACAAATCTGTTCTTCCATTTTGTTTTGTTTTTCAAATTTTACTGAGCTACAGCAATTTACAGAAACACCCACGAATGTTTGCAGGGCATCTTTTTGCAAAGAGAGTGCGGTGACCTTGGACACATACAGATAGAGTAGTTATAGTGTTGACAACTTTGTAAGTTTTTTTCTTTCTTTTTCTGTCTCCTTCTAGCGTGCTGACCCGCAGCTGTCTCATGACTCATCCTGTCCCTCTGATTTGTCTCTGATGTGATGGTGTGATGGTGCATTAGCCTCACCGCTGTGTTTGCTTGATGTCATGTCCTGTCCTCTATGCTGCATTACATCTGACTCCGCAGCGGCCCATTAGGTCTTACCGTCTCCCACATTATATGTAATGTGAATCTAGTAGTGCATATCAGTATCAGTCTGTGTCGTAGGCATTCTGTTTTACACCTGTGATTAAGCGACGACCCTCATTAAAATCCTTTCTTGCAGCAACGACAGCCAGAGCCCAGAATAATGATGATCGCATCTTTTTTTTCCCCTCCTCGCCCCATTCAAGAATTTCTAGAGCTCTATGTGAACAGAGATAAAATATTTAACAAGAGAGTATCACAAATAATAAAATGGAGAAGGAGTAATCAGCTACACATGACAGTAGTGAGCCGTAGTTATGAATAATCCCATTTTATCTGATCAAAAGCAAAAAAGGACAGAAAAAAATCTTATCATTAAATAGAGGTGGAAGCAAATAATAGGCGTCATTTTGGCACAAGTCAGCTGACTGCTACTTTGGCCATCTGGCTTGGCAAATTAAGGTAGATAAACTCTGTTGAAATTTTCATCACCTTGGAATTTATTGTAATGACAAGGACTGAATGAGTATGAAAGGACAAATCCCTTTTTCATGAGTACTTCTACATGTAATCTATTCAGCCACAGTAATCGCTTAATACCTTTCTAAAAACCTGTGCTGTATTATATTAATGATGCCCCAGAGACAGGGGCACTGGTTCAACAGAGGCAGGAGTTGTAATAGTGCCAGTTAATGAAGCTGAAAGGTGTCTGCATCAAACACATCTCCAACTTATTTCTCTCCACTTCCTCTTTGTGTCCCCTACTCTCAGTTTGGATTAGTATCTTCTAATCACCCAGTCCTTACTACAGAGGCTGGCATCGCCTCTTTTGTTCTCGCTGTGTGGCGACATTCATACCATCAACTTTGTTTTCATTAAAGATCAAATCAAAAAAGTGCCTCCGTAATAAATACACACTGAGTGAATTATTGCCTTCGCCCATGAGGAGAGACGCATTGTGACAAATGAGATCTGCTAAATGCGACAGAGACAGTGGACTAAAAGGTCTGTGAGCCGTCTGGTGTCTGTGGTGGATCCGCTCAGTAGGAAGGCACCCTGGAGGGCTATTTGACTGACTTATGGAGATTGATCTTCCTCGGACTGATGCTTAGAAAGAACAAAGCAGGTGAGGCATTGACTTGTACTGGAACTTCAGGATCATGACTTTATCACTGATCTATAATGGATCAAAACCTCAAAGGAGGAAAAGTAAGCTACATGTAAAAAAAAGAGTAACAATAAGAAAGTGGGAAAAGAAAAAGAATGAGCATAATTGAAAGTGATTACTGTAGACAATAGATGTCTGTGTCGCAGATTTACAAGGACTATATAATGGTTTTGTATGTTTAATGCAATAAACTGCAAATTGCAAATTATACCCTCAAGACATCCAGTAAATGTCTAGATTGGTAACCTACAGCCTAGCTATGCTACTTGTTTTAATATCCTATAAAAATGAACTTTCAAAATTGAACCATAGCTGAGACTAATTATTTGTCGCTGTGAATGTGCAGCCCCCCACCCCACTTCAATATTGAAACTTTGAGACTGTTTACAATCACTCGGCTGCAGTTAGTCAGCCCTAAAAGTTGACATTTTAACCATGAGTAACCCTGTGATCATCTTCTGACATCTTTGCAGCAGGAAAATCGAATCATCTGTCACACTGCCAAGAATGACTTCTGTCACTGAAGGTCACGGCGAGGAGCGCAAAAGACGGCTGCAAAAAATACAATCTTAGGGAGTACTAACCAACACGAATAAACGCAGTTCAAACTATTTAGACTGCGTCCAAAAAGAGACACTGAAAAAGAGTGAGTGACTTTCCAGAAACTCACTAGAATCATGAGACATATATATTAACAGAAAAGGGGCTAGAAACAGGACATCTGGGGGTTTTGCTTCCTAACTAAACCCAGATGATTGATGCAGTCATAAAAGTTCTGCTTTGAGTACCCGTTATTTAACCGATCTATCAATCATATGTACCCGTGAACAATATATTTGAATAGATGTAAATTATTGGATAAATAAGACAAATAAACCCCTTTATGCATGATGTACAAAAGTGTATTTTTGATTTAAAAACATTAAACGTTCTACACTTCGTCTAGAATGTCGATAACATGACAACAGTGTCAACTGCTGTGTGTGTGTGTGTTGCTGTGTGGTACACCTGAACACGCGATTTCTTACTGAGATGCAGGGCAATGGTAATTTAACTGGAAGAGCATGTTCAGGTGTTTATTGAAAAAAGATGATATCCATCCCAAATGGGGAAGACACGGTGGATTTTAAAGCATTTCCTCCATCGTACATCAAATTGATTACCATTCATCTCAGTGTGAGTGAGTGGAATAGGCAGAGAGCTTGCACTGCATCTTACACACCCTAAGCGATCGATTCGGCCATAAGCTGACGGATGGGGGAGAAAAACACAGAAAGGGTGGCGGCTGGGAGCTTAATTGCTGAGAGGCTGCTTGAAAAGACAACATGCCTGGTACAGTTGGAGGAAAAGAGAGATGTAAAAGAACAAAGTAAAAAGTTGGAGGACATTAAAAACTGCTGAAGCTTTTAACCAGGCCTGCAGAGTGGCAGCAAGCTAGCCACTCCATTAGCGCCTGTACTAAAGCACTAATGACTGTGAAGATGTCACATAGCACACCTTCACACCAGGAAAAATGTGCTGCTGTGTAATAGTTACACTGAGCAAGATATAGACTTCAGCTTGCAGATGGTGGATTCAAAGCAGAAGGCAACATTAGGACTAATTTAAACTGCGCGCTAAATCAAATTGAGTCTGCTCATATCATTAGCCTAGAGTAATTGCAATTATACAACAATTGTGCTGTTTATGTGATTGTGTTCTAAAATGTATACACACACACACACACACACACACATATATATATACATACATACACATACACACACACACACACACACACACACACACACACACACACATATATATACATACATGTATATATACACATATACATACATATACAGACCCCTGCACGTAGCGCTGTTCGATATAACGATATATATCGGATGACGATATAAAAACGTCTATCGTTTCATTTTACGCTATCGTTTGTTTCGTGGTGTCGAAATAAACTGAATCACGTGAAAAAGCAGATTATTTACGGATGAGAATTAAAAAAGAGCCGCCAGGTGCTAAAAAATAAACCTTAGGCTCAAACGTTAGAACAGGCTTTCCCCCGCAGCACGCTGTGTAATAAATACTCACAAAGAAAACGTGGCCTTTACAACTTATGTCTAAAAATGTATAGTTTCATGCATCGATTAAAACACTCGACTCCAGCTACATGACGCGCAGCTGGAAACACTTCCCGCAAGACGAGCTGCCCGAGATTCACAGAATTTACAGAAAATGTTACATTTTTATGTAAATTTTATGCAAAATGTTATCGGGACGATAGAATTCTTATATCGGGATATGAGATTTTCGTCATATCGCACAGCCCTATCTGCGCGGTATGTACCACCGGCAGATAGAGGAGGTGGCTGATATCCAGAAATCCTACCAGTGGCTGGACAAAGCTGGACTGAAAGACAGCACAGAGGCTTCTTCCCCTTATCCAAGCCCTGTGGCAATTGGAGTCTATTCCAGGACAGGTACTACCTGGACAGGTTGCCAGTCTGTCAGAGAGACTGCCAACCTTTCACAAACCTTTCACACTCCCAATCACCATTTAACCTAACCCCATTTACTGCATGTCTTCGAACTGTGAGAAAAGGCTGGATTAGCCTATGGAGAGAACCCACACTGACACAGAGACAACATGCAAACTCCACACAGAAAGGCCCTGGTCAGACGGTGGTTTAAAACTCAGGTCCTTCTTACTGTGAGGCAACAGCAATGATGCAGCAGTACCTGATGCAGCTTATACATTTAAATTATTTAATCTGTTAACAATTTAAAAATTCATTTATTAGACTGTTGTGTTTTCAAACTGTAAAAGAGCAGCTTTCTAGTCAAACAGAAAGCTGAACAGAGTGAAAACACAACAGGAATAAGCCACTCTTGGGGGTGGGGGAGTGCATCTTGTTTATCTGGACTCTTTGCCCTTGTGCATCTGTGCTTGATATTCGCTTAATCACCCAATTCTCTTTGTGGGACTGTACTCGTCAGACTTTTTCCTTTTCATCTTTTTATCATCTCACTTTCCAGTCTCTCAGCTAACATTCATCAAACATAGATGGCTTGTTTCATGCTACATCATTAGTCTGACTTTACGCCCATCTATCTTTGTACTACTTCTCTTCCTCTCCCATCTCCCTCTGTCTTACCCAAACAGTTTGACTTGATTTAGGTGAACAAGGCAGGCCTGAAACAGACAGCTCAGAGAGCTTTTCGACTTTGCTGTAAATCCATTATTCAATCACATACATTCAATTAACACGGCGTGGCCAGAGCACCATCTTGGAATAACATCGCCTGATAATTAATGGAGTCATTATTTTAGAAGAGACCACTCTCAGCAGCTGTAGATTGGTGGTTTCTAGTCGCCATGATGATAAACATCTGAGGAACATGATCATATGACTCTGCGTGTGACTGGGATTGTAATTAATGAGCCTAAACTGACAGTGTTCTACAGGTATATCCATTATTTTGCATAACTGTATGCTCTAGGCAGTGGGTTTAAATAATGTGTTTAAAAATGCATGTATTTTAAATCACAGTTAAAAGCTGAAAAATATGTGCCCACCAGCTATTTGTTTTCAGGAAAGCCTTGCAGGTGTGCGTGCCTGAGGCATGGTGAGTGCAGCGATTTTTTCTCCCCCGGACTGGGCCATGTGTCAGCTAGCGAAGGGATTATGGTGGCTGCTCTTGACATGATATCATATCTCAGGTCATAAAAAAGAGAAACAGAGTCCCCAGCTACTCATAATGTAGAACAAGGAACAAATTGGCCTCAGTCAACACTTCCTGCTCACTGCAATCCGTCAGATTATATCATGGAAACAAAGATAATTTCCAAAAAGGCGTGTGTCATGTGTGCATGTTTAATAAAGGAAATAGTTCTTGGGAGAAAGACTTAGGGGAAAAAGAAAAGTGGCAGAAGAAGTTAAGTTGTGATGCTGCACACTGGGTCAAATCTCAGAAAGGCAGAGCAAATCAAATCAAATCACATCAAATCACTTTTTATTGTCACATCACATGTGCAGGCACACTGGCACAGCACATGCGAGTGAAATTCTTGTGTGCGAGCCCCACAAGCAACAGAGATGTGCAAACACAACAACACAAACGAGCAAAATACAAGAATGGCCAACCTGAAACTAATAAATATATGTACAATATATAATAGTGTATGCATTTCTGGATGTGTATACTAAATATTTTCCTACGTGTGTGTGTGTGTGTGTGTGTGTGTGTGTGTGTGTGTGTGTGTGTGTGTGTGTGTGTGTGTGTGTGTGTGTGTGTATACACATTTTTACAAATTAAATAGTAAAAAAATAAAATAAAATAATAATAATAATAATAATAATAATAAAATATATAAAATATACAGAGTTGAATATGTGCAAAACAAGTGGCATTTATATACAGTGTGGAGTGCATAATGTTGAAGTTCCAGTAGTGAAGCTGAGGTGTCTATGACGAGGGAAATTAAAAAAGAAAAAAAGGAACTGGAAAGGGTATTAAAAGTTGAGTTTGCACGGTGCTCGATTAAATATTACTGATTAACTGGACAATGTAAGCACTCTGAGGCTGTGCAGGTGCTAAGCATGTCAAGGAGAGAGCCTGTTGGTTTGCCATTGTCTGGTTTGTAACAGCAGTAAAACATATACTCCTCCATACTTCTAAACACCCAAGCTGCCTTTAAAAATGCTAAAAATCATGGAATACAGTTTGGTTTTGTGTTAATTGAAATTCTCTGTGCTTCCACTTTCTGTCTGCCTCCCTCTGTTGAGATCCTACAGAAAAAAAGTTTTCTCATTGGTACAAATAGAATTGTGAATGCTCAGCCTTATGTGCCTCACAGCAGACAGCAATGCTTTGATGCACATACTCCAAAAAACAGATTGTGTGCGCTGATAAATCTTAACTGTCAGACTGCCTGTTTGTGTCTATGTGTCTACTGTTTCTTTCGTCTCCAATTATCATAATATTCTCAATTACAGTATTATTTGGGACTTACTGCCATGCTGTTCTGCTAATCGTTGAAGCTTAATGTTATACAGAGCCTAAGCCCAGACTGCAATCAACATAATCTCCAAAAATATGATATTGACTGGGGCCATTAGGGTTTCTGTTTGACACATTTACAGATCATAGTTTAATCTTTGTAGTTTTATCTCCCTCGCCCATACAGCCAAACCCACCGTCCCCTTATACAGTACAATTATTATTCCCTCGCAAACACAACCTCAGTGATCCATTATCATTATTGCATGCACGCACAACACCCTTTCCTCTTAAATAAGCATGCAACAAAACAAATAAAACAAATAACCTCAGCAAATCAATTAAAGAGTGCTTTGTTCATGACTGTCAGGGTATGCTTGCTTGTTTGTTTTAGTGCTGTATTACTCTAATAGGTCACTGAGATTATCTCGCTATCGCGGGTCATTTATGTGTTAATCCTGAATCAACACGAGCCCAAAGAGGCAGTCAACATGCAGAAGGACTCAGACTTACTTGACTAGTTACACAAAAGCTGCAGGCATAAATGTAGCAGGTCTTTCTAAATCCACTAACACACTGCATACCAACTTTTGAGCTTGTAGTTCAAAACAAATGCTTTTTTATATGCTTCCATAACGTTTCCACAAGTTTGTGATAAAGTTTTAGCCTTCGAGCTCCAGTTTCAAAGGAATAGTCTGCAGAGTCTACATTGGAGAATGATTCTGGCAAGTTTGCATACAGGGTATCCAACTCTATTCCTGCCTTTATATAGACAGATTCAAAATATATTTGCACTCAAAAATACATATTTGTGAGTTTATTTGTTGTTTCTTCTTAATATTGTCTATCAACTTCTTTCTCACTGCTCAGTTACTATTAATAGCGGACATCCCCTTAAGAAGACAAGGACTGCTTTCCTGTTAAATCCAGTGCTTGTGTTTGTTTGATACCAAAAATAACTGTTTTACATTCAAAACTCGGTGTAGCTACTGTGACATTACCATTTGGCTTGTAACATCCCATTTCAAAAGCCTGGAGTGTAAGAATTTGTGGATGATGCCATGTTCATGTTTTGGAGGGAAAAATGCCCATAGAAGGACTAAAAAGTGGAGGGCTAGGTTATTAGCCAAGCCTTCTTGCAGTCTATGGATGGGTAGTGGTGCATCTAGCAATAGACTAGCTAGTCAAAAACTGGAGGGCAGATTTTCTTGAAGGGATATTTTTACAAAGTTGTGCAAAATTAGCCAAGACAAAGCATCCACCTGTAGGTCAATTCAGCTGTGCCCCAAATTGTGGTTGACTTATAGTCTTATAGTCTGCACACACAATTTAAAGACTGTAAATTTTAAAAAAAAAAAAATCACCCCTTCAGGATAAAAATTGATGAGACCCATTGTGAGCCAACCAGTCGACAGCCATGGCATGGCTGGTGTCATTAAAAAGCAGACATGTCTGAGAAAAACACGTGATTTCCACTCCCATGTGAAACCAGCTGTCAACAAACAGCCGTCATCGCATGCAGCGTGATGATGGCGCATTAGGCCCTCTGGGAAAATGCAATAAGAGCGATGACCATCACAGTTATGCGGGTGACAAGGGCACAACGGATTATACAGCTGAAACTATACTGGCTTGTTTCCCTGAAGACAGAAGTGGGGCTGAACTTGGTACTTGCTCTCTGACAAGGACATGCCCCATGTGGGAAGACATCCTTCCTGTACTCCTGGGGTACCATTACAGCTTTCTAAGACAGAACCAGGACACTGACTGAATGTGCATTCATATAAACACAGAAACCTAGAAACGCAGCAGGAAAAGCTTCACAAAGGAAATAAACTTAATGATATACCGTAAGTGGCTGGACTTTTGCACCAGAGATGTCAAAAATAATAAAGGTAACTTAATTACCTCTTAAATGTTATCATGTAACTGCTTTGCCACACCTCTTCGTGTGAACTACTTCCAACCTGTTTTCAGATATGTGTTTAAAGGTCCTTCTGATAAAAGTAAAGAAACGAAGGAAAAAAAACACATTAGTTAAGGCTTCCAATAATGTTTTGATGACAAGAAGATTGATCTAAAAGGATCTTTTCTTGGGGCTGCAAATTATAGCCCGCCATTTATTCCCATTTTATGGTCCTGCACAGACAATGGCTTTTTTTGCTCAGGCACAAAGAAAATATATAAATGAAAGTAAATGAAAACAAATGCTGCCACTGTGTTGTGTGTTTAAGCCTGAGGTTATCGCTTCTCGGGGAGATATTTCTATTCATCTTTATGCAGGAGGAGCCTCACAAATCACAATCTCACACAGGGCAGCAAATAAACAGCCAACACAAATTCATTCACACACACTGATAAGACCTGCTCTTTGTTCTCATAATCTCCAAGATCCCACAGTGTCCAATCTAATCAGTATTTAAGTTATGGACTTCATAAGGGTGGCGCTGAAGCCAACAAGAGCTGAGTTTTATGGAGGACAAACAGGAGAATCAAAGTTTAAACGATAGCGTTCTACTTCACAGTAGGGCTATTTAAAACCTGTTAATAAGTGCGGCTTCTTCGTTTTGCACAAAAATCATCATCTATATTTAAGCAAGAATATTAGAATAAAATGAGGATCTTGGCTTTTCATTAACCTCTTTGTGCAATTGTGACATCTTCCTCCCTGATTACTTCCGTGCCATCGCAATATAAACGCACAGCTACTCATGTGATGAGTGAAAGACACGCACACGGAGGCGAAAGCTGGAGCATGAAATTAAGCATGATTGTTTACTTGTATTCAGTATGGCTGAATCAAGTTCAGCATGCGCACACAAGCGTGTCTCCCTCTGTTTAATATATACGCATCTGTATACTGCTGTATGCACATGTGGACGTGCCTCTGTGCATGGGCAGTCGCATTATATGGAGCATATGCTGTCCGGAAGGCAGTGTCACTGACATGCCTCTCGCCATAATCTGTCCTCTTGCTTCTGCTTTGAGACTGACCCTGACAGAAACAACTTCCCACTATCGTTTCCACCCCTCTCAGATTTAGGCTACAGAGTCAGACCTCTTGCAAACCCTGCCACCTCTACTCTAACCTTCCTCAGAGTCAAAAGCATAAGAGGGATTCCAGCTGAGGAATTCTAGGAAAGGTTAAAGACAGCTAAATTAGGATCTGTAACTGGCAATTTACAGGGGCTAGTGTTAGCTGACAAATCTGTCAGTACACTGTCAACCCGAGAGGGCTTTACTTTAATCAGCATCCCTCTGTTAGATAGTAGGTGGCTCTGAGAATCCCTAAAGGTTTATCCTCTTCAGTCTGCTCAAGAAAGTTGACTTCTGTGAAGGACACAGAATCCATCCATCTATTCCTTTCTATCTTCTTCTCTTATGCAATTCAGGGTCCTTCAGGGTCACAGAGGGCTAGAGCCTATCCCAGCTGGCAGGATACACCCTGGACAGGTCAAAAATACAGCCAACCATGCACACCTATTAAGCCAACCCCATTAATTGCATTAACTGTCGGATAAAGCTGGAGTACACCCCCACAGATAAGTGGAGAACATGCAAACTTTACACCAGCCAGATGGGGGATTCAAACCTGTGAGGCAACAGTGCTAACCACAGTACAGACAATCCATTTCACCAGTGACCATGTCTCTCTCCTTTGGACAAAGAACCAATGTTTGAAGACCATGGATTTTTGTGGCAGCACCACTTGGAATGATTTTTCCTCCTTCAGGCTACAATGCTACTCAGTGCTTTTGCATGTTGCTTCTATCAGCTTTTGAGTTATTATCCCTAGGTTATGCATTTAAATTACTTCAGACCTCCCTTGAGGTTGTGCCTAACGCTATGCTGAGATTGAAGTATATGTTTACATTCAATAGAATATCAATATCAGGTCAAAGTTTTTATAGGACAAAGTTCCGTTATTGTGACTAAACATTAAAATGTTTGTGTGCAAAATTGTATTTTATATATGACTAATCTAAAGTTAATATAATTAATATAAAGAATTACATGAACATTTTTTATAATTACTGAAAATGTATCTTTTGTGCAGCATGGAGAGCGACCTTTGTAAAACGTGTAATCAATTGATAACCATTTTTACATTCCTGCTAACACTGTAAAAGAAAGAGGTGAGAACAAATCCTTTTTTTAGCCTCATTAAAAGCTCCACCTGCCAGCCCACGATTAGCATTACGGTGCTAATTGTCTGGTACTGTAGGTAAATACAGCAACATCGCCTCTGCCATCCACTTCTAGTCTCATTATACCACAAAATTAGAAGGCCAATTACAGGGCATTACCTTGACAGCAGGAGAGCGGAAACCTTTCCAGTGTTAGATTACACATAATAGTACCACCCTGTTAGCTTCAAAGGATACAAAGAGCAATCTACGTACCATAGATGCTATTAGTTCAATGGCTCAAGCCAATTAGCTTTCTAAGCACAAAATCACACTGTTGAAAGTCTGTTGAAATTACTCATTCCTGCTAAATAATGCAGCTCTTATGAAACACTGGCACAATAAAACTGTGTTTAGCACTGTCAGATCACATCAAGAATGCTCCTCAGTTAAAACTCCCATAATCTATAGACATGCATTTAGGTATCGTAGGTAGGTAAACATCCACATGAGAGGCACAGTTACTGTACAAGTTCACAGATTTTCTGATTTTCTCTCACTTAAACAAATCTATGCTTGATTGCAGTACCAGAAAATACAATAATATAAAACTGTTTAAGTTCTGCAGCTTGCTGAAGATAATCTAACCAAAAGAAGAAGACATAAATAAGAAAAAATGACTGGACTGCAATGATGAGAGAGGTCACTCATGGTGACCAAATTCTTCATTAAATCACCAGTTGCAGGAATAGATGGACTGGGAGGTGGTGGACAAAGCAAATAGGCAATTCAGAGGGAGACAGAGAGCATAGTCAGGTCCCCCGGGAGCACTATTAACAGACAGATAAGATGAACAAAGGATGATGTGGCAGCTCTGGTCAGGTGAGGTCATATGGAGGACAACAAAGACACCCTTAGGCATAGCAAGTATGCATCTCAAACTGACTGAAGTACGATCTTTGCCCTCTGCCTGGGTCATTTAAGCTGTTGTATAACTTGAATGTGTTTATTTTGCTGTTTCATCATTTTAAAACCCATTATACTATCTAGGTTACATTTTTGTGTTTTTTAATATCTGGTGTATCTCATGTGGTTTCATATTGCTGCTCAATAAGATAAATTGTTTTACTTTCAAGAAGGTTAGTGAGTAAATTTTAGTTACATGCTGTAAGCCACACTGGGATTTATTCCCCTAAATAATGAATTATGCATTTATTTGTTGAGCTTTTTTATGGTTTTCTCTCGATTGGCTTCTTTAACCAAAACTTCAGATAATGCAGGTAAAACCAATCCAATTTTCTTTCTGGGCCTCAGAGTTTCAGTCAAACTTTACTTTTTCCTTTAACTTGGAAGTTCATCTTACCTCAGTCACTGCGATTGGCCAAGTCCTTTAGCTTTGACACATTACTTTTACGTGGGGGATCAATTTATAACTGCAAGTTTAAAAAACTTTGCACCAATCATGTTATTGGTGACACTGGAGCTACTGCATGATACCTTCTGTTTTCTTTTTTATATTCAGAGTCTCTGTTCATTTAATAGTAGTTCTGCCTGTGGTTCTATAATGCAGTCGAACGATTATTTACTCCAAATCACAGCAAAAAATTAAGTAATTGAGCTGTCAACCTAATATTTAGCTTACAGTTAATATATGGTAATGGCAATTTTATTTATATAGCACATTTCATTAAATTTAAACCCAATGTGTTTGACACAGAAGATAAAAACGTAACATTTATGCAGGTTTAACAAAGTCTCGAGGCAGTGAAAACACTAAAACAAAGCATGGATATGAGGGAGGGTTTTGCAGGTGCAGATAATAATAAAAATGGGCTGAACATGTGCAATTCAGACTCTTAGTGTACACAGCCGAGTGAACAAGCGTTTGTGGGGCTGTTACAATATGCAGCCAGTGCTTCTGTTACACAACATTTCAATTCAAAAAGTCACGGTAACCCTAAAATCCTTGAACGGACCATAAGCTTTGCAAATAAAATTGCACACGGAAAGACCATTAATGCCACCAACATGAGCACACATGTGCACCACCTGCATAGCAATGCCTTTCTCTCTCTCTCTCTCTTTCTCTCTCTCTCTCTCTGCATTCAGCTGCGCTCATACTGTAGTTATTGAACTGACAGATTGTATCAGTGATCTATGGCTTGCTTCAGCTGCATCACCTCTAGCATTTTAAAAATCTCACTGCATGTTTTCCTTTCCATCTGGCCAAAGTCACACCTCCGCACAGCTAAAATCATCCATTCCCTGATATACATATGCACTGGTTTATTTTCTCTTTTTCATTTTTTGTTTAATTTCACAACAAAGACAGCCGAGTTAATCTGCTGTAGACAGATAAAGTTGTGTCACCGCAGATCAAGCACTAACAGAGAGGACCTGCACCATTTTATGCGTGTGTGTGTCTTTTTTGGGGGGTGGGAGTCTTAGTGCCTATCTGTCAGACCCTGATAAATGATTCCATGCTAAATATCTCCTCTAAATCTGCCTTTATCAGGCATAGAGGCCCGTTCAGCCCCACCATTAACATTGCAATTTATGGGACAGCTCCCAGGCTCAACAAATCAATTCCCAAGTGTACCTGGCCAATTCAGGCCAGATTAGTTGAAATTAGGCAGGGCAGGTTTTAATAATACATTTGATGATTACTGCAGCAATGAGATATCTTTGGTCACGCCTTGTTTCACACTCTCTGCTGATGGTTGGTAGCTTTAATAATGATGTCTGATGCAGCATTTTCTTTTATAGTTTGTAGTGCTTCAGAGCACAATAGATTTAGACTTTACGGCTAGTACTCGTACTCATCAGTATTACCTTTATGAACCCATGAATACCAATAATAAAATGAACTAATCAATTACAAAACGCCCCACCATATTGTCTGTGTTTGCTTTATATAACAATATCAGAGGAGGCTGCTTTGTGTGGCATGTTTCTTGAATCTGCCAGCTCCTATTTACAAAAGAAAAGATGTTGTCAGTAAGAGGAAGACAAAAACCTATCTGCCACCTCCTCAACCAGGATCCTTAGAAAACAACCCAATGCTTTTGTTGATTTTGAATTCATTTGTGTCAAAAACAACCCACTGGAGGCCTTATCTGTGGGTGCGAGTTTTTGTGCATCTAAGGAAAAACACATGTATCTCAGTCAGAAAGAATGAGGGGAGGTGGCTTCCTTTTTTTAGTTTCTTTGGCTCTCTTTTGGCCTTGTATCATCTCATTTATTTTCCTGTTGCATCTCACCATTACTCTCTGCCTGCCTCTAGATGTACAGAATTTATACAGATGGGACAACCTGGAGGTGGATGGCATTTGTGGAAATCAGACAGTTCTGTGCAGTTCTGTTAGACCATTCAGATACATTACAATAAATCTTGCACACATGCTAAGACGGTTTCCTATAAACCCCTTTTTTAATGCTTTAAAAAAAAAGGGGTTTATAAAGTTTTCCAAAAAAAAAAAAGACAGATGTTTCAAATACCAGATTTTCAGATACATTTTTAATCCAACTATTTTATTTCATGTAATCTTTATTTATAAACGCAGTCACATTACAAGAGACCCATTTCAGGCAAACATATTAAAATTACAACGATCAAAGAAACAATAAAATACCTACAACTGTCTAATGTGAATTAGGCTAATAAGCACAGCAGGTAGAGTGCAGTCAGTACTCTGTCGCCAATGTAGTTAGTCTGAACACAACACACAGGCAAAATAATGAACTGGCTTAAGAGTGGATAAGATTTCAGTGACCATTGTTTTCTCTAGTTGACTAGAACTCTACATCCAGAAACTTAACAATAATAAATGATAAAGAAGAGCCAGACAAGCTGTGAGAAATGATTGGCCTTTAAATGGGAAGATGGTACAGGGCTCTTTAAGGTTAAGAATTTTCTTGACCAAGCAGGGGCAAATTCAGAACATCAGAGGCCAGGGGTTATACAAACAGAAAGCATTCCTTTGTTGGCAGGAAGAACGAGCAGATGAGGAAAAGGCAACATCCTCTTCCGTCCCTCGCTCAAGTGAAAAGTCCAGAGAACTGTAAATAAATTTCACCACAACATCTCCTCTCCCCGCAGAGCTTTCCTCTTGCGCAGCACTTTCACACGAGATGACATGTACACACAGTGCTAAAAAAGCACTCAGACGTCAGCTTGATGAGCCAATGTGCATACTTCTGTTTGCACAAGTATTTGTTTGTATGAGTTTTTGTAAGGTTTTGCACACAAGAAACTTCTATTAAGGTCAAGGGCTCGGGGAAAATGAGGGATAAAGAAGTAAAAAGGCAAAGATGAAGAAGAAAAAACAGAAAAAAGTGTTAATGTGAATCTGCAGCGTTTTGAGATGTGCGCTGTCTCTTTGTTTCTCGTCACTGTCAGCGAAGTCTGTGTCACTGCTGTCTTTAGCATCCAACATTCTCAGTGAGACAGAACTGCTCCTAGCAATCACTCTGACACACTTGATAGCCACTAACATTATTAACATCATGCCTGTGCAGCATATCAGCATGCAAATGTTACTAATCCATTTCCCACTGCCGAAATACTTATCATAATTAGAAAACACTTGGTCTGACTGATAGGACATTTAAGCTTACCACTATTCTCAATATATATACCTTCTACATGGGCCTCATTTTCGGGTTAGGGTGATTTTTGTGGCAGAAGATGTACAAATGTGAAGCATTATTACTAATCTGAACTTACTGTACCATAGGAGAATTTGCAACATCAACTACATTATTAATATAACGTTACTCATTTGAATAACTGTTTTGCCTGGAAAAAACATTTTAAAATGTAGAACTTCCTGTTAATTTACATACAGGATGCAGCAGAACTTAAACTAAAATAAACCTGAACACTGTATTACACAAGATTCCTCACATTAATGCGGAAAAAATAAATGTGAAAATTATACAATGTGACAACAGTAAATAGTCTAAAGGTTGTTTTAAAAGGTACTCCTCTGAAAAGATACTATGGACTCCAAGTCCACTGTCTTTAGAGACCAGTTGTTCTTAGAGAGCAGATGGTAGCTATTATTCTGATCCACAGCCACCTGCTGCAGGTTCTGGTTAGACTGACTTTCCAGCTCAGAGTGCATCTCCAGAGCACAACAAGGATGACCACACCAGCTGCAAACAAGAAAGGTGGAGTTTGAGTCAGCCCGACCACAAGAAAGTCTCCAGAGAGCCACAACAGCAACTCCTCAGTCTGTCAGCAGGACAACAAAACAAAGGCTAGGGATACCTGACTAGAACTTTCACAGTAGTAAGGTTTGTGCACTACAAAGGTTTGCAGATTACTTTTTAATCCACTGGGTTTGGAGAGTGTGTATATGACCGTTCTAACTTTTGTAACAACCTCCTCAAAAGTATTATGCCTTCGCCCTAAACGGTGTAATGATTGTGTCATCCTTAGGAGATGGTAACTTCATCTTCACGCTCCAGACATTTAACTAAGAAACAAAAAGCAGCTGAAAGACATTCAGGCTAATTCAGCAAACCTGGTATACAGGACGATCAGAAAGTGTGTCGAGGTCATTCAGCGGGATGCTGAGACACCAGTGTGAGCTTCTTCTGACATACAGCTTTCCACATGGACATAGCTGCAGTGGGTCCTGACCTCTGGACAAGGGCCAGTTCCTACCCTACCTCAATATGCAGATTTTCTTAGCTCAACTGACCCAGGTCGGCCCCCTGCAAACACATGCAAAATGTCTTTGCAGCAATTTCTAGCTATACAAGGGCTACTAATACTGCAATGCATGCCCAGTTCATTCTTACCATGAGAAAAAGACAACATCTCGGTATAGAAATGCGTGATCTAGTGCTGTTCCGT
This sequence comes from Rhamphochromis sp. 'chilingali', assembly GCF_963969265.1. NCBI lineage: Eukaryota > Metazoa > Chordata > Actinopteri > Cichliformes > Cichlidae > Rhamphochromis > Rhamphochromis sp. 'chilingali'. Next base: position 33,230,525 of record NC_137930.1, on the reverse strand, counting down.
TCAAAAACACTTTCAAACATTCTCACAACTAAGATCATAATAAACCTGTCGCATAATTAGCTATCACAGTTGTTAGAATGAATTACAAAAAAACCTTAGCCCCATCTAAAGGGACTAAAAGGAAAAGACCTTTAGTCAGCCTCAAAACCCTAAACTTTATGAATAAATCCTCACTCAACTACTTTCAGCAGAGCACATTATGGGGTGGGGGTGGGGGGGGCAGGAGTGAAAGAAGTTATGTAAAAGAAACAAGAAATAAAAGGAGAGATAGCACCACAGCACAATACTCAAAAACAAGAAGTCGGGACTTTGAAACACCTAAAAGCGCTTCATTTCTCAGAGCTACAATCTCATTATTTTCCCCAACAGTGCCTCAGCATATAAGGTGAAATATTACTGCATTTTAAATCAAAGCGCTGAGCATCACAAAGGAATCTGTGCTGTTGTTCAAGACAAATGAAAATAGTTCACATAGCAACTCTGATATGAGTCTCTGAATAGATTAACTTTTCTCTTGGTTAATTTATTGAACATTTTAAAAAAAATGTGGGAAGGGTTCAGGTTTGAGTTAGACGGATATCCCAAACTTTCAAACAGTAGGGAATTTCTTCTACTTCCAGCTTAGTGGCAGATGAGTATTAGCTATCATACTAGTCCTCAGTAATTAAATTTCTAAATTGTGCCATTTTTGCCCAAAGGAAATGTGTGGTATTCATTTCAAGAAGGAATGAGCTGAGGTCAGCAGTAGGAGTTTCTGTTCTACTGAGGCTTATTGAAGACTTTACGACTATGCTAGCAGCTTTGGATGGCTTTGCTAGTGTTTCCTGGTGTCAATGTTAACATGCTAAAGCACAGAAAATCTATCTAATAGCTAAGGCTGAGGTGAACATCATTCATATTATAGGTGCCAAAGAAGCAAAGGAGTGCACAATGTTGATGGTAATGATGTTGACTTATTAAGCTGTATTAACTAATGAACATGACTGTGAGAAAAAGAGATAATTCACTGCAAAAAAACAAACTCCAAACTCATGGCTGAGAAGAGGAAAAGTCATAGTAAAATGGTAATGGTAAATGGCTTTACTAGTCCCTAAGGACCCCAAAGCGCTTTACACATCCAGTCATCCACCCATTCACGCACACTGGCGATGGCAAGCTATATTGTAGCCACAGCCACCCTGGGGTGCACTGAAAGAGGAGAGGCTGCCGGACACTGGCGCCACCAGACGCTCTGACAACCACCAGTAGGCAACGGGTGAAGTGTCTTGCCCACTTGACCGAGACTGTCCAAGCCAGGGCTCGAACCGGCAACCTTCCGATTACAAGGCAAACTCCCAACTATTGAGCCATGATCGCCCCATGGTACTCCCAAAACCAGCAGGATGGCATTCCACACTCATTCCATTTGAGATATTCCAGTTTGGGCCAAAGCAATGGAAAGAGTAATACCTGCCATGTAACTGTACTGAATATATAGGCACAATGACTTGCATTTTGTGAAAAAGAATAATAATAAAAGTGGGTTTTAAAGAACTTCCTGTCAATATTCAAATGTCCTCTCAAGTAATTTTAGTCTGCATATAGTGTAAGGGTTAATTCCTCCTCCTTTTGTTTCAGCTTCCTCTTGCAAACTGCCACATGGTGTCAAATGGTAAATTCTTCAACTCCTAGTTAGTGTGCCTACAAGCTCCCTATTCTCCACCGCTAACAATATACAAAGAGACCTTTCCTTGTTGTTCACACACTAACACACACTTGAGGCTACAGACATCATGTTCGCGACAGCTGAGTCACTTGAGTCACATTAAATCTTGTCAAAAGCAGTAAGTCAGAGAGTGAATGGATGAATTCCTTCCTTCCATATGAGAACATATCACTGCAACCAAATTAAATCCAGCTACTTAATGTGCGTACAGCGTGTCTGTTTCTGTTGCGCTGTGCTTTCCAAGTCTGTGTGTGCCCCTGTGCTTATGAGCCATAGCATCACCCCTCTGCCTCTGCTCTGGCTACAACTTGTGCAGTGTGGATGCCTGGGGAGCGAGATCAATGCCACAACTTTCACACTGAGGGGGAAAAAGGAAACAACTCTCTATGGTCCATCAGACTTTTCTGCACTAGAATGACTTTCCATTTCTGGGAGCACGGCTGAACCTACAATAAAAAAAAGAAAAGAAAGAATGATCCGGCCTTTTCAGATGCTGTTAGGTTTCCCTCAGTGCAGCACCGAATGAGCTCAGAAACCCTTTTGAAAACAACAGAACCAATACTGGAAAAGCCAGAAGGAGGTGATATATTAAACTGCCAACAGAACAGTGCAGCATTGCTACTTGTTCCCTTTCTAGAAAAAAGAACATGTGAGTGGCAGAGACTTGGCTTTAGGGAGCCTCTGTAATTTCTTTAGTTTCTTTATAATGTGCACACTAACAGTGCAAGATTTAGTAGAGTTGTCTCCTTTTCTTTTCGCAAAAGACTGAATGCTTGGATCGTGTTTGTGGTTTCTCAGTACAACCTGCATGTAAAAGAGTTCCAATGCATTTTATTTATTTTATTCCAGCTACAGTCCAAAGCTCCAAAACAGGGAGTCACTCCAGTTTCAGAACATGAACTTGTTTTTCTTTTTTTTTCCCAGACTGTGAGGATTGTCTACAACCATCTCTCTGCGATGAATACAATCCAGTGTGACTATTAACTGCATGCATGTGTCCACACAATGCTGCAACCACACACACAACGACCACACTGTGTTAGTCAGGGTGGAAACATGCTGTACCGGGAAGTCTGACTGTGCCAGCGAGCTAACAAAGTCTCCAGTGTGTGTGTGTACGTGAGAGAGTGTGTTGGCCTTCTAAAAACACTCTGGTGTCCATATTGAGCAGTGCTGCAGGTGTGGGCAGTCGGCAATTTCACTTTGACCTTTAATATTGCGCACAGCTTGGCACCTTTGGCTGCATAGTGCAAACCCCACTGTGCTGAACTCACCAACCAAATGCGTCTCCATCTAAGGAAATTGGACTACATGAATAACTCTGGCTGGAATTTTTTATACCCCACAGAAAGTGTGACTGCAAACTAATAACTGCAGGGGCTACTTGGAGTTAATTTTGGAGGGTCTTGCCTTAAAGTCCATTCTAAACTTCAGTTGCAACCACCTATTTTCATAGTCTCGCGGTTTTCAGGTTTTGGGGTGGGGTTTTTTTTTTTTTTTTAGCAATTAGGACACTGGTGGCTTGAGGACACAAACAGTAAAATTGTGATGGGCCAGCAAACCTGTTTTGTGGAGTAAAATCATTGGGCTTACTATTTAATAAAAGTATGGGGAAAATAATGTTAGGCTTTTAAGCGTTTGGAAATAAATCTGGCCTGGCCCCAGTTATATAACGAGTCAAACATATACAGGAAAAACTGTTTTATGCAGTGTATGTAGAAAATGAGAACATACAGAAAGCCACAATCACACCAGCTCAGGCTCCAGGCTCCCAAGGTAAAAACTAAGGGGATTATTGATTGTTACCATTAAGGCTGACACAGGTCCAGTCTGGCCATTAGCTTTCTATCTTCCCACCACTGAAACCACTCTCCTTTATCACAAAGGGCACTAAGGTACCCAGCTGAGTGAATAAACTCCAACCACAACAGGAATGATAGCAATGTCACTCTTCATTTCAAATCTTTTTTCTTTTACATTCTAGAATCCATCTTCATCATCTCTTTAAATGCATACCTCCAACACTGGAGTTTTTCAGACATTATTTTCTCCAACACTTGACCTCTGTCTGCCAGAATTTTCGTCTCTATGCCTGCCTGCGCCAAGTCTGCGACCCTCCGTTCTCTGCGGGTGTCCTCTCACGTCATCACTCTATCCGTCTGATTGCGTAGTCAGATGACTTGTCTCATCGAGCTCACAGAAGCCTGGAGAAACCCCCGCTCAAAAGGAAATTCTGAAAAATGTTTATAACATTTAAAATACAACCTTTTTTTTCTGAGCTTCCAATAAAAGCGCAAAGAATTTTGAATAAAATCCCAAATTACTGTTTAAGATGAAATCATAAAAATAAAAAAAAAGACGCAACTCTGAAGTCAGTGACTGACATGTTTGACAGGATTAGTCTGTTTCTGTCCCTCACTCCATTTCGGCCTCTTTTTTTTTTTCACACACACCCCCCCCCCCCCCCAATCCTAATCCTGCTTTTCCCCCTACTTCTCCTTGAGCTTGAGCCTTACAGGAGCATCCAGAAGCAAACTAATATCCATTCTCTGAACTTACTGCTCACATCGAGCCTGTCTCCTTCCCCTTTGTCAAGCTTTCACCCTAATCTCCATAATGCAGTCTCTGGCAGGAGCTGCTGTATGTGCTTTGTCCAGGGCTGGGCCCTGGCTCTGGGTTGATGAGCAGGTAGCTATATGGGCACTTTCTCTGCTGGTAATTGCAGCCAAGGCAGACAGAGCACAGCATGGGGGAAAGGCGTGTAGGTGTGCATACACACTCACATCCAAAAGAAGCTAAGAATTATGTTCAGGAGTGTGTCTCACTACATCAGATATGGAAGTAAATGTCAGAAATGGGCTTAGACTCCTGAATTAATTCATCTTTTCTTCAAGTGTGACACATAAAGTAGCATTTAATAAAATTAAAAAAAAAAAATCCTCATTACTAATATTTCTACAGAAAATGTTTGCAATGGGAATATTTGACTTGACTAATTTTAGTCTTTTGTTTCATTGCTTTAGAGAACTCTGGCCCTTCATGAGCCTACTTTGACATTTCTAAATGCAAACTGCAGTGAACTCTAAGAGATTTGTGGAATATTAATTTGAAAACTCACACACTGTTCATCTACTGGAAAGTTTTTTAACCGGACACTTTTTTTGGCCTCCACTTATCTAGTGGGAATTTGGGAATCAACCACTATTTTATTCCTGTCAAATTGTCTTATTATTGGCATTTCTCATAGATTCAGCTAAAGAAATGCAAATAAATTATCTGTTCTTGTGACAGGCTGCTAGTAACAAAGTGCCTAAAAATACTATGTTCTTTGTTAAGTTTTCTGTTATGTTTACACACAACATTGGTCCCTTGAGTTAGATAGATTTATTACGCTTAAGGCTTCAGAGGTCAGTGTTACGTGGTTTAACAAACAAAAAACACATTCCTCTGAAAATGGTCAGGTACAAGGAATGGACTAAAAATAAGTGGAAAAAGCAACCTCATCCAACGTCTGACATCCAAAGAAAAGCTTTAATAGACCTTCAGAAAGCCTGGAGAACTATTGCTCAAAAGCATGTTAAAAAATAACAACAAAATCTTTCTGGAAACAAAATATTAAAAAAAAGATGTAGTGGTGGCTTGAGACTTTTGCCGAAAAAAAGACAAGCTGCACATTTTGCCATAAAAAATATTTTCATGTAATGAACATTTAGATTTTGTAAGTACAGTCTTTAGTCATCCAATCAAGCCAAAATTTATTTATTTATTTTTGGTTCCTGAGCCACTCCATGTTCCCTTAAGAAAGGGAACTTTTAGCTTTACCAGCACATCATGCAGTCCACCCAACAAGCCACATAAGGTCTGTGCATCTTTGCTACCTACAACAATGCCCCCGCAGAGAAATGAATGAACAGAAGCACAGAGGAGGGAATCAGTTTAGTGGTCGCTGCAGGGGGCATTTATAACACCTGGCAAGCTACCCAGCAGCACACAATAAGGATCCTGGCTGCTAGCTTTTTATCAACCATATCAAATTACCATGTGCCATGCTGAACACAAGGTACACCCACAGGTAAAAACACAATTATTTTGACCTACATGGATTAGAGGTGAGACACGGGTGGGGGAGAGGCAAGTGGGAACACTAGAATCTGGGAAAGAAAAAAAAAGAAAGACCATCTTGACCATATGCTGCAGAATCTGGCAGAGAAATGTGGTAGAACAGGAGGAAGGTGGTGTATTAATGGGATTAGTAAAAGGTAAGTGGGCTTGAGCATCTTGCCAATATCAGGCTGTCGCTATCACACTTAAATGTGTTGCTGTGACTTTCTATAATACATGCCGCAGGTAATGAGAAACTATGTCATCCACTCAGTCTAATTTCCATTTTACAACCCTTTGATAAGGGGAAATCAGAGAGCACGGGCTCCAGCAGAGACTTTATGGCCCTGAGCTTCAATCTGTGTGCGCATGTTTGTGCACAAATGTGCGGGTTTCAGTGTCCACCTACACACACTAGTGTGTATATGTGTGTGTGTGTCCTTCAGCACTTTGTGTTCCTGTTGATGAACTGGACCGTATAAAAGGCAATGACAAATTTAATGGCTTCCATAGACAGCACTGTTAACGTTCCAATTGAGTGAAGTGTTTTTTTCCACTTGTACAGTCATGCATGTCTGACACAGTGACTTTTTTTTTGGCAAAGCAAGTGATAAGCCCAAATTTAAAGTGCTCTAAATCTGTGCTTTAAATAGTGCAGAGGACTTGAGTTCTGAGTATAATTTTCTTTCTGGTCTGAGATTCTACTGACTTATACATTTGTCCCCAGAGATCAGAGGTTGGAGTGACTGCAGAATCCCTGAGGGTTACTCTTCAATGATACTAAAGGAAAGCTGATATCTAATCAATAGGGTGCAACCTTGCAAGAATTGTCTCTACTCTTACATATACAAATAGCCAATCATAAAAATATTTTCTGAATTAAATCTTCACTTTTAGTAATAAATCTGATCTTTGATTTCTATGTGACATGTGGGACAATGATGTCTTAACAGCGACCTGACATGCACAGTTAAGAAGAGTCCGTGTAGCTACATCTTTTCATCTTGTGTATAGTATGTACTTGAAATGATAATTCTCATTTAAAATCATTTAATTTGAAATATTAGATGTTTATATAGCCGAGATCTTCACTATTAGACCCCAAGCCGAACCCCAATGACCGACTTTTACTGTGCATCAGTAAACACGGGGTCCATTAACGCTGGTAGGATGCAACTAACTGGAAAAGCTTTTCCTTTTATTGGTGCCTCTGTCCCTTTATACCACTTAATACTGGTGTTGGAAGTGCAGAGAAAGAGTTTTTGCAGTTTTCCTAGTGATCCCACCTTGTTAACAAACAAATGAATCATTTTCTCTGACACACACTGCCATTCGTTAAACCTAATGGCTTTTTAAAAAGTAGCTTATTTCTCCTGCTTCTCTAAATCTACCTTGACATTCTGAGTGCCAAATGTCTCCTGAAATAATAAGGTGCTGAGTCATTGTTTATGCCATAACACTGAAGGTTTGGGAAATAATCATCAATTTGAGAGCAAGTATGTCACAATTACATAATGGAAAATATATATTGAAATCCAGTTTCAAATAAATATGATTTATATGAGCTCAGTGGGCTTGTATTTTAGTGCCATTTGTAAGTAATCGCTGTAATGAAGGGGTGAAAAATAGGACAGACAGCAGTTTTGGTGAGGTCTTTTTTTTTCATTCCAGTGACTATACCTCAGAGGATACCTGTCCATCACAGCTGTGCTTCTGAAGCCTCAGGGGTGGAAAAATTGGGGGAGGGGAAATAATGAGAGCTCACACCAGCTGCGATGAATTCAAGCAGCCTTGCTCTGTGGGGGCCCTTCCTATTTATCCCCTTAGTTTAGTCGTGCTGTGCTCCAAGACACCAATCTCGCAACAAGGACACACCCTCCAGTGACCAATGAATCACAGTTCGAACGCGAGAGAGAGTTGTGATCACACCTCAGCAGCCTTTTGGGTACTGAGCAATGCATAACAGTGAGCTGAGAATCTTCAAAAGGGCCAGGCTGAACACGAAGCTTGAGCCAAATCAAATCTTTTCTTTTTCCCTGTCAGTTTCTTTCTAGCAGCGTATAGTAACCTTCACTGCCACCCAAAACAAAAGAGGCCAATTATTTCCACAGTGGGATTCACACTAAACCGGGCTTTAAAAGTTCAATAAACGGTTTTAAAACAGCCCATCACTTTGCTTTTTTTCCTTCTCCCTTAGCGTGTGGTTTAAATGACACTCCTACTCAATGCTGTCAGAGGAAGAATAGTAGCAAAATAAATTGCAGAGGAAGAAAGGAACAAAGACAAAACACTTAAGCTATGTGAGATATTGCCACTGATGCAGAAAGGTATTGTCGCTTTAGTTTCAGCATTTGAATAGCATTAAGATTTTCTTTCTTTCTTTGTGATTGCAACAACAGAATTTCATAAAACAAAACAAAAAATAAATATAGTTTCAAGTAAGCATCGTTGTCACTGTTGAAGAGAATGTGAATTCAACATGAATTCGTGACAGAGTTTCTTTATAACTACCTGGTGCTAACTTAGTTATTGACTAATAAATTAAGTAGACATCAACAGTTCCACATCATTACTCAGTATGGTACTTTCCTGTGGATGTTTTTGGTCCTAGCCTCAGAATCATTACACCCCTCCGCTGAACCACCTGTTCTGACGGGTGTGGCAATAACGAGCTGCAGAAGTAATGAGGCTGTGGGAGTGTAGCACGGGAAGGAGAGACAGAAGGGGGTCTAAACACATGAAGAGGGAGGAAGTTTTCATTTATAATTAATGTTAGGAGAAATATCATCAGCACCGTGGCATTTACAATGAATTATTCATTTCTATCTAGGAAGCTTTATGTAAAAACTTGCAGTCGGGGGGTCTTGATGGACAGTCGGTGAAGAGGGATAGCACAGGGATGGAAAGAGCAGCCACAAACCTGTCTGCTGAGGCAGGAGGGAGTGTTTTCACTGAAGGTTATAAGGATAGATTCTTTCTTCTGGGAGCAGTAGGGGTAATCCTGGATCAAGGGATATTTTGTTGGTGGATAGGCTGTGGTAGATGAGGAATTTAGATCAAGTAAAAGCAGAAGTAACACAACGCATCCTACTAATGCTGAAATATCTCTATTATGATACTGATGCATTACATGTAAGTAGTAATAATCTAACGTCAGCATAAGCGATCTTTCTTTTAGGTTCTTTTAGGTGATAAAATGTTGCATAAAACTTCAAGGTGAAGATTTCCCTGTAGTTCCCACGAACAGTTAAGGCAGCAAAACGCCCCTGTTTGATGCTCAATCTTAGCCAATATACAATATTGAGGTACTTTTTGTGTGACTGTAACTGGAAGCTAAATGCTAAAGAATGCCAAGAAACATCAGAATAATTTAAAAAAAAACAAATCTCCCCCCCCCCAGAGTGTCTTAGAGATCAACTTTATCATTCAACTATAAGCACAAGTGATTGCACTGCCTCGAAACTAGCCCAGTTGCACCAACAAACATTCACAAGCATATATTTTGCAAGAAATACAGAAAGCCTTATCTCCTTCACAAGGATGAGGTAACTGAGAATGTTAGCTTTGAAAATCCACTTAGTCCCTGACAGGTAAAGGACAGTTGCTGAGGATGGGGCCACTAATGGAAGTTGACGCATTCACCCGAGTTGCCAACATTGGCTACTTGACCCTTAAACCTCCCTCTATCACTTACTACACTCTCTCCAGCCTGAACCTGACAGGCACAGATCACAACCCATTTCGCAGTTTTGTGAATCAATACCAATAATGCACCAAGCATGGAAGCCTGCACACTAAGTGGAGAATTCAGCCTTATATAATTTCCATTGCTAAACAAAAACACAAGCTTTCAGCGGATAATTAACCTCAGGAACTTCTTTGTAACTCCAGCTTTGGTGAAAATTAAAATAAATAAATAAAAACACCTATGATGTCAGAGCAAACACATTATATGAATTCTCCAAATGCACAATAACTTTCCTTCATGCACATGAGTTGTAATGTTAGTGACATTAAGCAGCAAATCAAGTCTTACCTATCATTTCTTTTACTCAAATCTACTAGAAATGAAGCAAAATAATTCCATAAGCTAGGCAATTTCTGAGTAGTTTAACTTATCATAACAAAATAATGCACAGAGTACATGAAATGCAGCAAGCCTGCTAATACAATGAAAACAATTGCAAAGAGCTCCTAGGGTTAGAATGTATATTTTATACTGTATGACATGTTCACAAACTGGCTACAAATGAGCACAAGGGTGTGTAACTGAGGTTAAAACATACTTCAGTAAATAGCATTCAGGCAAGTGGCCAGCAGTGGTTGAGGCACGTTCCAGATGTTAGTAGCACTGGGCGTGGATGCTAAGCAACTAGCTATTTTCAGCCACAGAGCGCAGAAAGGAAATGAAAGGAGCAGAGTTCAGTGTGCAGAGATTTCAGGGCAGCAGACAGGGTAATCAAACACCGCCGACCATTGGCAATCATGGCGTCCCGACACAATTGTGGCTCGCCTGCAGCTAGCTAAGTCTTATCACAACACACTCACAGTGAAAGTGGTGTGAGATGAATGAGTGGGAAAGGAGGACAGTGAGGAAGGGAAATCAGAAAGGGGTTTATTGCCAAATGTTGAGCAGGTTTACAACATTAGGAAATTGCTGCGGTGCTTCAGTGCAAACATAGTGTTCATAAATAGCACTTAAATAGACATGAAAAAATAAAAGTAGGGATAAGAATTAAAAGTGCTATGTAGAAAGATATGTGCATGAGCTATACATGAGATATATACATGAGAATAAGAATTAAGAGTGCTACGTTGAAAGATATATACATGAGTGCAGGTGGTGATCAGTGCCAAACATAGAATGATGCAGTGAACACAGCGTAGGGTCATGTGTTAGTAGCGGGAACAGTCATATGGTTATTGTTCATCTGTCCAACAGCAGAGGGGAAGAAACTGTTCTTATGGCGAGAGGTTCTGGTGCGAATGGACCGGAGCCTCCTGCCTGAGGGGAGCAGGTCAAACAGACTGTGTCCAGGGTGAGAAGGGTCAGCTGAGATCCGAGCTGCACGCCGCAATGTCCTGGAGGTGTACAGGTCCTGCAAAGATGGGAGTCTGCAGCCAATCACCTTCTCAGCAGAGCGCACAACACGCTGCAGTCTCTGTTTGTCCCTGATAGTGGCTCCAGCGTACCACACGGTGATGGAGGAGGTGAGGATGGACTCGATGATTGCAGTGTAGAACTGCATCATCGTCCGTGTTGGCAGGTTGAATTTCTTCAGCTGCCTCAGGAAGTACATCCTCTGCTGGGCTTTCTTAATGACGGAGGTGATGGTGGGCTCCCACTTCAGGTCCTGGGTGATGGTGGTACCCAGGAAGCGGAATGAGTCCACAGAGGTGATGGGGGTGTCAGTCAGGATGATGGGGGGGAGTGGGGCTGTGTGCTTCCTGAAGTCCACAATAATCTCCACTGTCTTCTGGGCATTCAGCACCAGGTTGTTGTGGCTGCACCAGGACACCAGACGTTCAACCTCCCTCCTGTAGGCAGACTCATCCCCGTCCGAGATGAGTCCAATAACGGTGGTGTCATCTGCAAACTTGATTAGCTTGACAGACTGGTGGGTGGAGGTGCAGCAGTTGGTGTACAGGGAGAAGAGCAGAGGAGAAAGAAAGGCTGCTGGAAAAAGGAGCAGTTGGTACAAATGAAATGGGGAGACTGGTGCGTGTTTGTGCTGGGATTCCTTCACATTACTGCTCTCCATCTGTTTCAAGGTTTGTATTGTGTATTTGACATTAGATTAGGCTATAGCCTCCGATGCTGTCCAAATATCTGTGCTATCCTACTATGAAATGTAGGATTTATTCTAAAGCACATTAAATTCAAGCAAATTTCAAGCATAAATACTTTTCCAAAGTTCTAAAGTGGATAATTTAACTTGGTGGAAAATGAGCACAAAGTTACTGTTAGCACACTGAAAAATGTGCTCGCTGTCATCTGAATAACCCTGCAAAGTGGTATCTGATTCATATAAACACAAACTCACACTGTGTCATGTGTCACTGTGTGGCAGACAGGCTTGTGGACCCAGAACACAGACACAGGGCTGGAATCACTGGAGCTTTATTGCTAAACTTCCAAGAATACACAGAACTGGCAGGTAGAGCAGGGCGATATGGCCAAAAACATTTATCACGATATATATTTGAAAATTTGCGATAACGATATAACCGACGATATAATTGATGCGAGACAAAATACAACTCCACAACATTACTAGCGCAAAAAGACAACCTTCCATTTATTTTCACTTAAACAAGAAGCTGGTTTTTATGTACATTAAAGCTTTATAAAAATGTAACAGTGCAAATGCAAATTCCTTGCTGAAATTAACCAAAAGGCATTTCCAGTAGAAATGGGCTGACATATCCTGAGCATAACCATATATAATATCCACTGAAGTTAAAAATAGGTGCTTTGCAACATTAAACTGCAGTGTGCAGTACGCATTTTTCGGACCATAAAATGCACGGGATTATAAGGCACATTAAGCGAAACAAAGCAGTCAGATAAATCAAACTTTATTAAACTCATTCTTCTTGCTTCCTCCACTTCTGTACCATTGATTCATTAATGTTGAATTCTCTGGCAGCGGCTCTATTCCCATGTTGTTGCAGTATATTAATGACTAACCTCGTATTGTGGATGGATTATCTCAGTTGTTCTCCTGACTGAAGTTTGGTCCGTTTACAGCATCCTGCCATGCGATTGCATTTGTCTCTAACCATGAAGAACCTTCACGTTAACTTTTATAAGTGGAAAAGTGTTAGTGTTCGTCCTCCAGCTTCACTGTTTATGTTATGCTAACATAGCTGTATCGCTAGCGATCACGTAGCACATCATTATATACCAGCTAGCCCAACTTCAGTAACCCTACAAACATCACTGCTGTTTAGTTTCCTGTCTTCATTTATGTTGGAAGTGATAGCAGAGCTGTACGTTTGATTTTTTTCAGAAATCTCTCGGTCAGAACATGCAATATCATGCTTAGGTAACTAGCGAAACTAGCGAGCTAACTTCCGCTAGCTTCCTGCTAACTTCTAACTCCGTTAAATGTAATAACTTTTGTTTTCATGGATGCCTGGAAGTTAAACTTTATAGTTACACCTGGTAAAGCAGCAATGCTGATCGTTTTATTAAAGATGAAAGAATTTAGACAGTTTTTAACTCTAAGTGATGCTGCAGTGTTGTTTGACCTGAAAGATACGGAGTTTAGGACCCAGATTACTCCCAGATTTAAGAGCATCTTAGTCCGACAAATATGACAATAACAACGGCCGCTTGCATGTTCTGCAAAAAAATGTGCTTTGTTGTGTATCTGACGGACAAACACCAAACCAGTTCCACATCACGGAAGTTGCACCATTTTTACAAACCAATTCTGGTTCATCTGTTTCACTCAACAATCGGCCATGTGCATATGAAAACAAAGGCACTGCGCATGCGCGTTTTACTCCCATTCTATCGCGATATTTCATTTTCCTATCGTTGCCTAACATTATACCGGTATTACCGTGAACGGTATAATATGGCCCAGCCCTACTGGCAGGTACCAGAGCACATTAGCGAGAACCACTGAACAGAACGCCCACACAGCATTGCGGTAGATTGCGACGAGGAACAGAGGGAAATGCAGCTAATAAATAGACACAGGGAATGAGGGCAGAGGGGAAACACCCGGGGAACACGGCTGGGTATAATCTAATTGACAGACAGGGAAAGGAAAACGAAACATGATGCAGCACACAATGATGGACAAGTGACTATCAGAATAAAACAGGAAGTACGAGAAACATAACAAAGCTGAAAGACTGAGAGACCCAGCGAGCTAGAGACAAGAGAAAGAGCTAGAGAGTTAGGGACAGGAGTGGGAGAGAGAGGGACACTGAGAAACCAGAAAGACACAGAGAGACAGACAAAGACAACTGGGGAAACAAAGGTAAATAAACATAGAAACAAGACTGACTTCCACAGGAGATGCCGAGGACAAGACACAGAGATGAAACAAAGACATAAAAGGACCCTAATATCAAACAAGACACCATGAACTAGAAATATAGATAAACTCAGAGACACTCAAAAGAACTAAAGTCAGGACTAAATTCAAAGCTTGAACTTAAATTGTCTTCTTAATGCAATGGTATGAAACCACAACAAAACTCAAAACACTAGGTTAAAAACGGGGGACCATGACGTACTGAACATCCACTTTCCATTCAAATGCAGCCTACAAGTGAAATTCACCTTGACACTTCACTATCAAGTCACTGAGCATTACTTTTATAGCTTTACACTTCACAAGTCCCTCAGTCATGGATCCAAGGCTATTTCAATCTAGAAATGGATCCAAGCAACTCTGGCTGCATCTCAAATAAATGACGCCATTTCCTTTAATGAAGACAGCAAATCTGTCAGAAAGCTTCCTTCCTCCACTGCTCTCCAGTCACACATGGAAAATTACCAAACTGTTGATAGATGGTTAACAGGTGCAGGCTAATTATGCTAATCATGGCAACAGCCAAATAAACTGATTACCATGTTCATTTAAATGACAGCAATGTTCCTTTGGTGGCTAATTAAAATAGGTTGGGAGAAAGGATCGAGGCGGCTGGGTTCGGATGGAGGGAGGTGTTTAAATAAAAGCGTTCTCTGGGGTCTACTGTAATAAGCTGTATTTCATTGGTTTAATGATGTCATAATGAATTTCTAATGATGGGGGATGGGTTAGAGCGCAAAGAATCAAAGTGTGGCGATATGTGCATGAAAGCATACAAGGGCTTCACAAAACAAGCGAGCATAAGCCGAAGTTGGATGTGGCCAAAGGTGTCTTGGGATGAAATTACTTTGATTATTAAAAATAAGAAAAGTCGGTAGAAAACATCGAGTTGGTTATTTGCTTCATCTGTTTCAATACCAGCCCCGCTGGAAAACGTAGCGGGGAGGTTTTGGAGGCACAATTACTTTGTAATAGCATTGGGCTCTTTTGGCCTTGAATCTCTCTGCCTGTGACCTGCGGAAAGCCATCATTAGAGGAAGAGATGGTGACCAGAGGCCAAGGGAGATGAACTCTGGGTCCCCTGGCAGCAAATGTGGAGGTATGAAAGGTGGATGGGGGCTGATTAATGTTTATAGAAGCTCTGCCACCAAAAAAAAAAAAAAAAACCCTCTCCCCAAACCCATCTGGTTTAATTCCACTCTTAAATTATAGCTTTCACTGTAGTTCCAACCAACCATTAGGGCTGTACTTAGCAGAATGCCCTGTTTGTTACTCTGATCCCAAGCATTTTCAACAAAAATTAGTACAGAAAGAAGGGAAGAATGAGATATTTTCACTGTATCCTATTCACATATTTAGGACCTAATTCATAATGTCCCATTGTTCTGTATCAGACGTGGACACGACATTTTTTGCGTCAAGGTAACAAAAGAGGATGGCTCATATAAACTGCAAGAATAAAACGTCCCTCTTTATCTTCCGTTTATGAGGCATGCTCACTATTTAAATGTATGTCACATTAGTGGGGATCTGCTCAATTCAATATATTATAATGTGATGTTTGGCCCTTAATGGAAAATCAATAGTGAGACAAGCCTGCCACCACTGAGACCATACAAAAGCAATTTCTAAATTGACATATGGAGGGCCTATGTGATTGATTCTGACTGCCGTTGGATTTTAATACCATTCACTGAAAGCTCATTGACTCTCAGATATCGTCTTGTGGTTTATCTACAAACTGCCAAATGAGTCCTTGTCTCCTTTAACTTTCCTTTCATTCCTTTTTTCCTCTTCTTTCATTGGGCCTATATTTTTCAGCCCACAGCAGGATGAGCGAGCGTGTTTAAGATCTGGAATTTAATAGATTAATGAGTAGATAACATTCCTCATTGTCATCATTCAAAAATGATGTAATATAGTTTATTCATACATCACCTCTACAGAATATTCTCCAGGCTTCAGTATAAATACAGCTTTTTCAATCAGCTGAAAGGCTACAGTATTAACATCACATAAACATGTACCACATAAGTCTTGGCACAATGGCATGAGCTGCCACCATCTAATTTATGAACATCATGCATTACATGCAGCCTGTTTTAACAGCCGAAAAGAAGCCAAGGCTCACTCTGTAGCCACACACGGTGCAGTCAAAGCTATTACATCTTCAGCAGCTGAAACCAACACGATATGTTGACCATGGCATGATTGTCTTGTTATACAACAGACACACTAGAGAAAACCATGGTTGCAGACTAGTATCTGATCAAAATTATTATCACAGGGCAACCACATTTTTTTTCTAGCCAAAGAGGTTGCCATCCCGTTTTTACTTTTTGACTAAGCTAACCAGCGAGAGATGCATGGAAAAAAGTCATATTTAAAAGCAGTGCTGTATGTTGATATTTTTAATGATATATAAACCTGGAGTTAAACCAGCTGATTTGATGATAAATTTTTTCAGGACCAGATGAAAGAAAGTAACCAGAAGTGTTTTCCCCCAGGTATGTACAACAGCTGGGTGCATCCTAAGGTATTCCCAGTTCTGGTAGAAAAATATAATCCCCTCCTGAGTTTTCTGGATCAACAAATTGGTAGAAGTGCTAAGATCATCTTCAAAGAAATCCTGATTTGATGTTAAACCACCTCGAGTGTTTTTCTTTCCTAGATGTCTGGCTGTCAAGCCAGGTACAAGGAGCCAACATGTAGCTTTGCAGTCTGCCTAAATTTTCACATTTAGGAAATTCCTCTGAGGGTCTCTGGTTAACCACTAAATACGTTTTTAAAAGTCCACTTTAATATTGCACAAAACAAATGTTCATTAAACTCTTCATCAGCTAATACTATGCACAAGTGAGTCAGACATCTTCACTGTTGGGCCAACACACATATCCCACCTTACTGTAGGCACAGATTGCAGAATGTTAGGAAAGAGTATTGCACTTAACTCTCGTCACTTAGTGACACGAGATGAGATTGCTGACCCTGAGGTGCTACACACCAAATGCTCAGCTGAGCTCTCAGCTCCACAATGACAGCTAATGTAACCAGCTGACCAGTTTGACTTTGAACTACCTTTAAACTCATGCAAGCCTTACAGGCATGCTGCACTATAATGCACATGTCTTCTACACATGCTTTTCACATTATATTGAGGGCAAAATGAGTATTCATAAGTTCCAAACAAGCAGTAGTAACAGCAGAAGAAAAACGAGTATCATGTGATAAACGCAGCAAATTCCACATTTCAAAGCTGAAAAATGTCCAGACTCAAACTCCAGCCTGTAGAACAAGATCTAATCAGAAAAATGCCACATCTTGAATGTTGTAGCCTGATTGATATTATCAGAAACACAAGCAACATCATGTCTCTAAGTAGCCAGCGCAGTTAAAGTGGGCAGTACTGTTTCTGTCCCATGCAATGTCAAAGGACATTTTGGAGACTAAACAGCTGAACATGAATCCATGTTTTGTAATGTTTAACTCACCTTGCCAAAGTCTCTGACATCAAAGAGGTCGAACGGGTCAAAGAGTTCACTGTTACGGAGCCCAAACTTGTCATGACACACCTTCAGAAATGTCCGGATGTTCTTCAAACACAGGAACTAAAACCAGAAAAAAAAAGGAAATAAATAATATCATTTAATTATAAATTCACAAAACAATATGAAAGCAAAAAAACAACAACACACTCACAAAAAAAACACATCTTGGACTCATTTAGGTGTTTATCAACATGACTAAACAAGAAGTATGTTTTCCTTGGAAACATGTTGTCAGTTTAATATTATAATTCAGTGCCACAGCATTCTTGGAAATAGATAATTTCCTGGTTAATGATGGCCAGGCTGCCCCAGTTTATCCCTTCCCAATGTGTTTGTGTTGGTTTTCAGCACCAAATATGAAACTGATGATTGCTTCTCCTGAGTTTGATGGGCTGTTCCTCAGACTGAAATAAGGAGTGCAAAGAGAGGAGACAAGGTGTCCTTGGACAAGCCCAGCAGCAAAGACCTGCTCCGAGGTACACTCGACCTGATGGCTTCTGACATTTACCTCATACTGAAAGGTCTCAAAGAGTGTCCAACAACAATTACACAAATTCCTTTTAAAATGCCATGTGCAACTTACAAATTTTACAGAAATGTGAATATTCCAATGTTCAGCGTATATACAGGTAGAGACACAGTCTTACAAGTCCATGCAGTTAATGATGTTGTCTCTGAATTGCTAGGAAAGCATTCAGCTTCTTAATCTGTTCATTTTTTTTATATAAAAAGGAGGACCACACACACACACACACACACACACACACACACACACACACACACACACACACCACCCCCTCCACAAAAAAGGTAGGATTTAAAAGTTGATCTCAACACAATGGCCCATTTTTCTCCCATTTTCCCTTTAAAAAAAAAATTGATCCAATTAAACACTTTTTTTTAAATTGCAAAAGTGCACACTTTGTGGTTTTTGGTGGGGGGTTTAACCACAATAATATTCTAATAGCATTAATGCTACTAACAGTACAGTCAAGAAGACTGGTAATTGAAATTCTAGTATTTTATCTGTGACCTATGGGCAATGGACCATACAGTTGATTCATACACCTTTGCTAACCAAATTCATCGACCTGTTATATAAAGAGTATATGCATAAAACATCTCTAAACTACACACTTTAAGCAAGATCCACTGATGCTGTAACGTAAAACTACCCTGCAGACCGCTAAACTACCCTGGCCAGTATGCCAGTCTAAATTAATGCATGACAGTCAGGCACCCTCTGTTTTTACACTGGCAGTAAAAAAAATAAATAAATTGCTGAACACTGTTTCAAGATCACAAGTTAGTGATCTTGAGACTGAAGAGCCATTTGGGGGCAATGGTTGGGAACCTACAGCAGGCAAAGGATGCTCATAATAAACTGCATAATACCCTCCTGCCACGAATATTGATGGTCTCAGTCCCCAAAATACGCCATCACACAGATAAACCTTGAGGGCTGAGGCACAGACCAATAACCGCAGTATTGAAATATTAATAAGCATAACTGCCTCCCATCTACCATCTTTCTGTGTGAAGAACAAATTACCTAGCATGCAAATCCAGATGCTGCTTAGATATGCCCTTTCAATTTTCTGCATGCAAGCGATATAAACTGATGGCCATGGAAGCAGAAAGAACACACAAAAGGAGACATAAATGAGTGAGTATGTATGAAACAAAAAACTTGATTGCTTTGATTCTAGTAAAAGCGTTGACAACATACTCCATCTTTGTAATAGCTGTTGGATAAAACCAGTAAATTAACCAGAAGCCTTGCAAGTCACACTTGATGTCTAGTTAATGTTAAAATCCTTTCAAAGGCAGCAACAATAAGCTCCAGTGGGTTTTCAGGTGCAGTATTATCCATTTTCCAGGCACTGAGAGGTGTGCATTGTGCCTTTCTGCAGCTTGATGAGCTATAGTGTGTCCTGGTGCTGCGCCTGGTCATCACCTTCTTCAGCCTTGGTTTTCACCCTGAAGGGATTGGGGGGGGGGGTGTTTGTTTTTGCAGAGCACATCGTGTTTGTTGCTATTATCTCTTTGATAATCTTTCATCTGTCAAGTATTTCTGGCATTTGATGATATTTCAGCCAGCCTCTCCTGGTCAACAGTGAGAGCCCTGCTGACTCATTCTCATTCATGTGTGCACATCTGCTTAGTCCTGGTGTCACGGGTGTGCCCCCGTAAGAGAGCCACACTGGCCTGTGAAAAGAAATGCAACTGGCTAGCAAGCCACAGTGACATTTACAGTTCAGCAACCAAGGTTATCCTGTCTACAGATCCACACGTGCTGTGAATGGGGTGAAGAAAAAAAGCTTATTTTCCCAATTCAGATAAGAAAAGGTAACATTTGCTGGAGTGGTTTACAAACGAGAGAAAGAGAGAATCTACAGATATGGATCAGCAGGCGGGAGATGTGTCTGACATTCAAATGTATATTTGGCGATAAGAAAACCACTGTAGGAATAAGCACAGTTGCTATGATCGAAGTTAAAAATAATGATAAAAAAGTAAATAAATAGAATACATATACTTTTTCTCCTAGAGTGGGAAGAGTGGGTGCACTTGATAGAAAACAGAGTATGGTCATCCCCTTAAGCTGATGTAGCCCTCAGCACAATCTATCAAGTATTACCTCAGTGTCTGGAACAAATTCAAGGCAAAGCACAGAAAATCCTGAATTTTATTTAGAGGGTTGCAAGTGCATCTCGCATTGAGACACTGATAAAAAAGAAACATCAGAATTTTAATTAAAATTCACCAACTATGTATATTTTATTAATTTAAGGAGAATTCAAAGTTACATGAACTCAGAGCAATCGTATATCCATCATTTTTAACGTTTCCTGCACAATCTGGTGGTACTGGTCGTTGAATAATAATAACACCAGCAATCACACTGGTTGAATATAAGTGTCACGTTAGCCATGCAGTTCTGTTTGTGTGTGTGTGTCTGCCACCAGATGAAAGACTGGAGGACAGTGCTTTTGTTAGCCACTGATAGCCTTCCCCATGTTGTCGAAATATTGAATGGCGCAACAATCGGAGAAACTGTGAAAACTCTTCTGAGCAAACAAAAGACTCGGTGTTAAAGGAGGCAAAGAATGTGAGTTAGAGCGAAACCCTGGGCAGGCATTCACACCATGGAGAAAACTTCGGGACTTGAGTTTGTTGAAAAAGCGGCTTTACGTTGGCATTATTCCCACCAGTCAGGTATGTAACAAAATATAATAATAATAGAACTAATACAAGCAGATGCTTTAGAAACTGAAAATGTCTTGTGTGTGGGAAGCCTGAAGGTAAGCAGTCACTTTAACTGTCTGGAACCAGGAATCTTTGGTGTCTCAGGCAACTGTATTAACCACTATAACATGGAGCCACTACCAAACAACATTACCTTTATGCTCTAGGGCCTCTATGATAAGCATCTGTCACTATTTTCCAGCATAGACTCATTAAAGACATATTCACTGATTATGAAGTCTACTTCCAAAACTTTACTAACAAAAAGAAGATAACTCCCACGTGTGGCTGTATGACTAAAACAATGGCTGTTATCGTGCTTGTTCTGCTGCGTGCACCTGATGTCTAAGAATTCTTCAAACCTACAAAACACTCTTTTTACATGGAGAAAAAAAAAGATGGAAATAGAGACGTGGTATTTTGCATAAATACCTCCCCCACATACCAGGAAAAAAAAACGCAACTGTGAACAAACAAATGAGCTTGTGTGCATTTCTGTTGAGCACACAAGTGTGTTTATTGTTTGCTTTGAGTCTTTGCCACCTGAAGGCAACGTGGTGTCAACCCAGTACTCCTCTTACTTCACTTTAGTTTGAAAATCGTGCTTCTAAAGGTGTTCAATCTAGAAGCAAGTTCAGTAATAATCTGATTCAGGCATCAGTGCAAGTATTTCAACTAAATCACATGTTTAGAAGATAGAAAGTGAAAGTCTAGGAGCAACGGAAAGTGAAAAGCAAAACAGATATGGCAAAGTTAAATACGATTTTTGAGAAAGAGAGGGAGAGAGATGGGATGAGGCTTTTTACAAGGTGGTGTGTGTGCACCACTGGAGCAATGTTCTGATTTTGACTTCTCAGTCAAACAGCAAACAGCTCTTTAAAGAGGCACACTTGTCAGGAAGGCATGGAGGAGTGCCGAGATAGAAGGCAAGAGGAAGGAGAAAAAAAAAGGAAAAAGTCAGGTAACAAAGACCCATCACATCCTTGACAAGCCCTTCCACCATATCACCACGCTACATCACACAGAGAATAATGCATTATTCCTGTGGGAGGGTGGTCCTTATCTGCACACACCCACTACATGCTCATATCTAA
Source organism: Rhamphochromis sp. 'chilingali' (assembly GCF_963969265.1). Lineage (NCBI taxonomy): Eukaryota > Metazoa > Chordata > Actinopteri > Cichliformes > Cichlidae > Rhamphochromis > Rhamphochromis sp. 'chilingali'. The sequence continues at coordinate 33,208,774 of NC_137930.1, read as the reverse complement.
GAAGATACAAATTAGAACTTCCTCCTGGAACCGCACAACATCAAATTAGAGAAATGGGATGCAGAAAAGTGTGCAAATGAATATGGAAGGAGAGAGGAAGTGTAACAGGGAACTGTGACTTGTTTTTTGCTTCCCCCCCAAAAGAAAAAAAAAAACTAGCTCTTTGGTGTCTGGGAAAAGGGGGAATGAGGTGGGGCAGATCACAGCCCACGGGGAAGAAATAACAAAAAAGAGAGGAGGTTGTATGTAAGGCTTAGAATTTAGAAGAACTGCTTCCAAATTGATCTGATCAGAACCAGTTTCCTGAATCAATTAGCCCCTATCGCTTCACAAATTAGATGCAAATTTACAAACAAAACATTAGAAAGAAAGAAAGAAAGAAAGAAAGAAAGAAAGAAAGAAAGAAAGAAAGAAAGAAAGAAAGAAAGAAAGAAAGAAAGAAAGAAAGAAAGAAAGAAAGAAAGAAAGAAAGAAAGAAAGAAACTTTGTTTCTGGTACCAGATGTGTCTGGCAAGAGTTCCCATTAAGCAAAGACAGTGACATCAGTGAAACCAAAACAACAGTAATAGTATTTTATATAAATCTAAATGTATTTTAACAGAACCATTATGATATAACAAAGAAGAGAATACAGTTTAAACAAATGAAAAAAAGTGTATGAAGAAAAAACTGTTTCTAATAAACTTGGCAGTGTATGCAGCAAGGCACATCTAACAAGTCCAGGGTGCGTTCAAAAACAACGCAATGCAGTAGGTTGTTCAGATAAACTATTTTGTCCAGACACGATAACAAGCACTAGGTATAGCTTGCAGATAAGGTTGCAAACACAGTATCGTGCATTTGGCTCACCTTATTTCCAAAGGTAGTGATTATATTTTCATTTCACTAGAGTATACTTTTCACTGTTGGACATTTTAGAACCGTTACCCTTGGGGAAACATAACTTTACCAATACATGCACTTTCAGAAGAAGAGCAATAATTAGCACGTAAAGCAATTGAAGTCAAATAAGAGGGGAACTAAATGGTGAGAGGAGAGGAGAGGGCTTTATAAGCAGCAGACTGAGGTGAGTCAGATCAGATCATCAGATACTCAGACAGTCAGTCACAGAACTGCAGTCAATGAAAGAGACTGATGCCTGTCTGGGAGCTGGGAGCCCCATGTTGTGACTAGAGGCTGTGAATCATTCTGTATCTTTACAACAGCAGGAAGAGAGCCATCAGCAGGTGAGGGAGAGCAGCAAAAAGGAGCTCAGAAAGACTAAAGCATAAGGCTGACTAAGCTGTCTAAACACACACATTTGCACACCTACCAAGATGCACGTGCATGCATCCAAACGCAAAGGTGATCATGGATCTCAAATATTTTGTTAATGATGCAAGCAAGGGAGGCAAATGCTTTCTGGTAATGAGTGGTCTATGCTTTGTAGTGATCAGCACTCAGTCTTCCCAAATATGCCTCATCCAAGTGCTAAACTCGAGACATAAAATCTCCATTACACCAGCTGTGTAATAACCCCATTCAGCCTAAATCACTAGCCAACAAAGGAACAAGGTGAGGGGAAAAAGAGCTTCAAAAATTCACAAAACATTTCTACCAGATTGCTAGTGCTGTGAAATGATAAATTAATATTTGTAAAATATTTGACATATATTACTAGATTTAGTAGATATTAATAATATATGATGGATGGTTATGACTATAACCTAAAAACAACCAGAAGGGTCAGACAAAGTTAATACTTTCAGCCTAGTACAAGCAGCATAAGCACATGCATGTTACATAATGCTCATAATTCATAATTCTCAGCGCTGTATTCATTTGCACATGCTGTTTATACCAAACATTTTGAGCCACTCATTAGCAATACAAAACAATGCTCTTTTTTCTTTTTGCACATTAAAACACCGCTGCAGCACATTCACAGGCAGACTCTGGTCAATGATCTACCAAAAGCCTATTTGGCAAATCACAAATGCACGACAGAGTAAAAGTTTAACAGTTTTACTACTGTTTATGTTAACAGCTGCCATCTAAGATTGGCAGTTGGGGTGTTCTGACTTTCAGAGTTTAAAATTCAACCTGAGAGGCTGTTCCAATTGAAAATGATGATTTCCAACTACAAGTAGAAAGAAACTGAAAACCAGGAAACACCCGGTGTCAGTGGTATCTTTATTATTACTGGTTATTTACCTAAAATAAAAGGTAACAAAGAAAACTGATATATTCTACTTTAGTTAGAAAACTTGCATGCTGTTATTTTTAATTGACTGCTCATATTGGGTATATAATTGGCAGTCTTTAACAGCTTTTACATCTAATTTTGTAAAGTCACTTTGAGGTGATCTCCAGCTTGTTGTGTTGAGCCATTTTTTAAATCCCATAATTTTCAGCGTAATTACCAGTTTAGCAAATTGCAAAGATATTACATCGCTAGCTGGCTTTATCAAAAAACTACTTATCTGTTATGTGGAAACTGAATACCAAATAGTCTTTAGCATTTGCCCCACAAATTATCATGAGGTCTTACCAGTGTCAACGCCAGTGAGTTAAGCTCTCATTCTTGTCAGGCTATCATGTTGTATCTATTCTCTTTTAAATGCGCAAAAAAGGAACAAACAAAATCAATATGAACACGAGTGCAAAGTTCCTCTCTGTGTTCTTGGGACTTCCTTATTTGTGATCAATGTCTGCTTTGATGAACATTAAAAGAGCCAATGATTCATCTGAGTTTCCAGGGCTGCAGACATGCAACGGATGCAAAATGAAAGTTACATTTAAAAATAAAATTGAATAAATGCATTAGGAATACTTGGACAATATGTTTAAGTAAACCATAGTTTTATCTCAAATTGCAACAGTTTTTCCAATCCACACCCTAGTGCACATGGCTGGCTGAGCTATAGTAAGTACCAAGCTAATACAAGGGTGGCACGTGCCAGGTGACACTAAGAGTGGATTGATAGGCACTGGGGCTCTTTTGCTTCACTTCCAGGTCACCCAGATGTTAAAGTGAATGAGGAGACAGGCCCTGCTCCTGCAAATTAGAGAAGAGGACACTGCATGAATAATTCATGGCAATAGTATGCAAATGTGTTAATCTTATCCTATTACCCCTAAAAGCCTGTAAGCAGGGAAGGATTGACCACAGTTTTAAATCTTGTACAACCCTTAGCAGTCGAGGCAGAACTGCTTCGTTAGTGAGGCTCACGTGGCCCATGTTAAAATATGGAAGTTAAATAGGCTACGTACATTTTTTTAGTGAGGTTAATCTCCATTACAAAGGAAGATAATTCAGCTTAGAGCATCATAGACTCCAGTGGAAGAAAGTCACCACAGCTGTAGAGCATAATTTAATCAAGTCTACCTTCACCCTTACACTGGCTACTCATAAAAACACAAGCACTAACACTGGGTATGAGATCAGAAGCACACAGTGTGAGGAAGAATGCATTAGTTGCACAAGCGTAACAAGCCATCAGTAACATGCTTCCCACATGAAAGTAGTGAACCTGAAGATAACAACAACAAAAGAGTCATCTTCATGGGAATGAAAAGCCTTTTTCAATGGGAGAGAGTTAAAGGTAATGTTGAAAAAAGGAGGAATGGTGTGTCTTAACGTACTGTACTTTCCTCCTTTTTACCTTTTGATGTGGAAATGACCAACGCTAGGAACAAAGAGCATGCTCTCATGGATAATTATGTGGGAAAGGAAATGGGACCTTAACTACAACTTATGAATGAGTTAAAATTACTAGTAGCAGTGCAAGATGGGATACTATTCTTTATGGATTATCACGTCATTATGTTAATTTTATATATAAAAAAAGATAAAATTCCCCTCTCGTTCATTTGGGCGGTCTATCCTTCGAGCTCAGGTCCTGTACCAGAGGCCTGGGAGCTTGAGGGTCCTGCACTCTTCTGGAGAGTGATCTAGGATGTTGTTCCTGGGATCTGCTGGAGCCACTTGCCTAGCTTGGGAGTCACTGCACCTAGTGCTCCGATTACCACTCGGACCACTGCTACCTTCACCCTCCACATCTTCTTGAGCTCTTCTCTGAGTCCTTGGTACTTCTCAAGTTTCTCGTGTTCCTTCTTCCTGATGTTGCTGTATCACTATGGTATCACTATGTTCATAACAGTGGTCTGTTCAGTAGTCACATGGTTAACCACTCTCATCTAGACTGTTGCATGTATATAACTATTTCAAGAATTGTGATTTTATAGAGAATGAAATTAATGTTTTTACTGATTCCTTCACTAGAACTACAGGTCAGGTCTTCCTCTGGAACATCTCCTGAATGGACTGCCACAATTTTTGTACATATATTCTCAAATCCCAGATGGAGCACTGCAAACAAAGTCGGCAACAAGAAGAGAACTCCTTAAAGCAGCAATGTGCAACAATGAACACTGTTGACAACTGAAATGCAGGGCAATAAAACTGAAGTTTATTGTTGGAACGAGAGGCTCGTTCTTTGCTTTCACCTGTATTTGCAACCAGCTCAACTTGTATGTGCCTTCAGAGTTAAAAACTTTGTATGAATATAATGATTGGCATCAACACAACTTGATTATGAAGTCATCAGCACTGTCACTTTGCAGTGACAACTCTGCCACTGATTGCATTTGTCACAAAAATTGCTCAAAGACTATTGCAGAGGAAATGAAAACACATGTGATTGGCGCAGAGCTGACAGAGAAAATGGAAATGAGTTAAGGAACAAATGCATTTGCCACTTAATTCTACATTACCTGAATTTCCTATTTCAGATTTTCTTCTTAACCTCCCAAATGTGATTCAAACAGATTCAAGATATGTTTTCTTATATTTTCTTATGTTTTAAGTTTCAAAGAATCAGGCAGACAGGAGGCTTTCTTCCTCCTTTCTGCAGGTGTTGTTCAAACTGTTTTACGCGTATGAAAAGTGTCTTCTCAATACTAAACCAAAAATCTAACACAGGCCAAGATGTTCAAACATCTTGGTGCATTATGCAGCCCTCCAGGTACAATCTTCTCTTCATATAAATACAAATCTGTGTTGTATCTAAGCAACAGGCCATGTTGCTGACCCTCCGGAGAGGAGTGTGTGTTTGAGGCATTAGCTGCAGACTTAAAGCTTGATGAATGTGTGGAGGAGGTCCACCGAGAATCTTAGACACCCATGGATCAATGGCCAGGTAATTTATGACACGAGGCCATGGAGAGGAGAACTGCATCTATTCTTTTTCCCCTGTGAGTTTCCCTCACAACGTGAGACTCATTGCGGTGATTTAGATTCACAGTAAGATAAATTACCCATTAGCTCTCTCCACACAAAACAAAGGCTCAAAACAAATACTCATTTTAAATGCATAGTTTAGACAAAATGATCCTAACTTAACCGAACATGGCTACATTCGTTAGGCTCATTAAGTCACTGCCTTGTATAATATGATGCAGAGCTGCATTTCCTTAAGGCTGACTCAAAGAAGGCTGAAAAAATAACTATGAATTGAAATCTGTATAGACTTTTTTTTTTCCCCTTCCATTTTTTTTTTTTTTTTTTTTTACATAGCACACATACAACGACTTTAACATTCTCTTAACATTTCAGATTCATCATAAGTAACTTAATTAAAAACACTTCTGTGGCCCCAAAACAAATTATGCTTGTAGTGAAAAACAGAATCAGATACAGATGAATCATATTTCACTGGAAGCCAAAATCACCATATGAGCTTCTGGCAACCAATCCGAACAGATGAGAGTGTGAAACACACTGATAAGCTTTGATATGTCTCTATATTTTTCCAAATTACAGACTGTTAGTCACACATGCAACGAATCCCAGAATAACAAAAGAAAAAAAGGAAAAATAAATTGCAGAACTCTATGCAGTCATGTGTTCTCTATGATCATCATCAAGCATGGCCACCTATACAAAAGCTAAAAATTTGGCAGTTTTCTGGTCTGGAGCATTCAGGTATGAGTTAACACGAAGAAAGCTAGGTCAGAGTGTGCAGAGAAATGTCAACAAAAAAACCATCGCAGACTCTATAGGCCTAAGTTAGCATGTTTTGTTTTTTAAGAAACACTGAAAAAGTATGGATTGGTAGGAGAAAGCCTATTCTCTCTAAAAAGAACATGGTTAAATGGCTTAGGTTTGCCAAGTTACATCTGAACAAACTACAGGACCTCTGGAACAATGTCCTTTGCACAGACAAACACAAAGACAACTTGTTTGCCTGCAATGTACAGAGGCACGTTTAGAGAAAGCCAAACTCGATATATCAGCACAAACACCCTATACCAACCATTAAGCACACTGGTGGTTTGGGCTTTTGCAGCTACAGGGTCTGAGCACCTTAAAGGCACTGATCTCTCTGAACTCCTCTTCATTCCAAAGTATTAGAGTATAATATGAGGTCGTGTGTTGACAGCTAAGACTGTCTTATGCAACAGAACAATGACCCGAGTACACCAACAATCTACAACGGTGGCTGAAAAAAAACCTGTTGCACTAACCCAATCAAATTCCAGACCTCAACACTATTGAAATCATGGGCAGGAGATGGAGAACAAACAATGTGAGAGACTGATAAAATCAAACAGAAAACTATTACCTCAAGTTATTGCTACTAAAGGTGGTTCTACTGTACAAGCTACTTAATCATGAATTGTACTTAGTGTTTCACAGGATTTAAGTTTTGATTTTCACATGGCTGCAGGTGTATTTGAGAACACAAATGTCAAACAAGGTTTTCTCAAAGATTAAATAGTCCTGTACTATTCCTTTTGCAGACTGGGGCAGCCAGGGATCCACCAACCTTCCAATTAGTACAAATAAAGAAATACATTATGCCAAAAGTCAACAAGCTAGTGCTGTCTATTTGTCAGCTCTTTGTTTAAGGAGGCTATCAGGTACACTGAGGGGCTGCGGCTCTGTGCTCTAGATGCCTGTGATTATCTCCAAGGTGACTAATGCTATTAACATGGAGAACAGCCTGTTAATTATCCAACTGGCTGTGGGACCGAGCTCAGCCCGCTTCAATCATCATACAGCTTAGATGTGACACACAATGCACCAATCAGCCAATTTACAGATTAGGTGATTGGACGGGTGGATGCTGTAAGATATAGTTTATATACTATCAGTGATATACTGGACAATGGTGACCTAAAACTGCAATGAGGTGTCCATTACCTAGGAGGTAGAGCACGTCATCTACTAATTGGAAGCTTGGTGGATCCCTGGCTGCTCTAGACTTTATGCTAAAGTAACTTGCACTACATAAGAAGCACTCCCGTTACAACAACAGGCTTAACAAAAAGCTGTCTGAACAGCAAACAACTCGTTCACATAATGCATGCATCTAATCAGTCAGTCCGTATCCAATGTAAATTTATATTCTTCATGAAAAAGCCATAGAAAAATATGGTACTCATATAGTGCTTTTCGACTTTATTTAAGCACTCAAATTGCTTTCTTACCACAAGCCTCATTTATCCATGCACACATCCATTTTTTTTCTCTGTCTCAGTGCGATTAACCTAATGCTCACACACTCACACAGATGCATTAGGGGTAACTCAGGGTTTAGTATCTTACCCAAGACTAGAGGGTCCGAGGATGGAACCATCAATTCTGGTATGCGAGCTGTTGCTCTATATAAAATACCAGACCTTCAGCATCCATTATACTTTTTTCCCTTGAAATTTCCAATGTCTTTATTAGGATAATAGGAAATAATTACTCTCAGCTTAAAGTCACACCTATTTATGATTGCCCAACTTTGATAAATAGATTATTATTTAGACTCAGCAGAAGGAAAGGCGCATTGCTTCTTACTGCAAAGTATTTTTGGCCTCTGCTTTGCCCATTACCGTCTGAATAAGGACTGAATATTAACAGCCTTTTCATTCAGACAGAAAGATTGCTCCTGATAAACACTGAGTGTTGTTTTCTATCAAAAATGTATATAATATATACATTTTTGATCTATATGATGTCCGGTTTGCTACTTTAAACAAAGTTATGTCACAGAAAAAAAAAACTAACATTTATAAATATTTATAAATATTACTGTAACTGTAACTTGTATTTTTCACTTCTACAGTTCCTTTGTATAGTCCACCTGATCTTATATAATATTCTGTAATAACAGCGTTTATTTATTTCAACAAATATTAAAAGCAACGTGACAAGTGTCAATACAAATTAATCACAGTTAGCTTGGATTTCAAGAGCTGCTTACAATCCTATAATTACTGCCTACATTGAAAGGGCGTTATTTCTTTTTTGGGGGTGGCTTTCCTCAACTTAGTCACGCAACCATCAGGCCTTAATGAAGCAACTCTGTTTACACTTTAGCTTGACAGCTTAAGGTCAGTGAATCCTGTCCTCTGTCACAATGTATCACAATGACATCAAACTTTTTTGGCCCTGATCACCCTGTGTAGTTGAGTCAACAACATTATGTATTGGGAGCACACTTCCTGTTTACATCTCTGCTGCAAATTACAAAGGAAAGCTTGTTGGCACTGTCCCTCACAATTAATCATGAACAACACTGTCACAGCGGTAAGAAAAACACAGACAAAAAAGCCCTTACAAAGCATGCAAGTCATCGCCTGCTATGTTTTTATATATTTCTGAGCTTTGCTGCTTGAGAAAACCCGTCACTTCATGACAGTTAATTATCCATTTACACTGCTCGTTCTACATTATCAAAGGAAACAGTCATAAGTTATCAACAACTGTCTTTATGATCTTCGATGCTCCATTCCAGTTAAAATTGAATTAACTTTTTGCATATCTGTGATCCACCTGTCCTGGGTCCTTCGAGGTAGACCGGAGCTAAATCTGAGACATCAAAAAGCAGACAGCAAAAGGGCTTAACTTATCTTTTTTTTTAAACACAGTCAGAGCAAGAAAGAGAGACGTCTGGAAGAGTAAAAGAAACAAAGAGCCTTGTCAGACGGATACAGCAATGGTGGATAGCAAGGCAGGATCAAACGTCCAGTTTCTGCCGGTAATCCTCCTAAAGAGGAGAAGCAGGGGAGGTGGGAGATAGGGCAGGAGAGGTGGAACGGAGAAGAGAGGAAGCTGGTTGCTGTGCCACGGAAAGCAAATGTTACTGGCTTTTTCATCCAGCAGGCGAGGCGACGCCAGCCCCTCCACAGCTCTCCAGACTGTCTGGCACACGGGCCACAGGAGGAAACCTTTGGAAAGATCACAGCCCAAAGCCTCAAGCGTGGAAAGACTATGTGTATATTATGTGTGTGTGGGTGTGTGTGAGAGTGAGAGGGAAAGAGAAAGAGAGAGTGTGCATGGCCATATGTAGCTGCTTATGCCTTTCAGATGTAACACTGTGGCTGTCTCTTAATTGGAGGCTTTAGCCCACGTACAGTGTCTGTAATCCACAACATGGCAGCAGTATAAACAGACCCCAAAAATACAAGGTTACACCTCTTTTCATGGCTCAAAAGATATGAATATGAGTGGTCTATTTCTGTACCACTGTATGGGCGCAGTGCACTTCATGTGAAATGCTATAAAATATTTCATGTTAGCTTTAAAAATGTACCAGAAACAGAACATTAAGACAAATCAATCTCTTTCCTTCACATTTTAACAGCTTCTACAGATTTTTCATGATCACACTTCACCATGAATGTATGTGCATTTAAAATACCAATCTAGTTGAACTTACATGCATTAATCCGGTGTACAATGACTCAGTGTACACTCAGTGTAGACATGGATTGACATATGCTTCCATCTAGATTACATCTTTCTTTTCCTCCAGTTAAGTACTGCTTATTTCAGCAAGACAGTGCTAAATAACATTGATCATCAGCAATAGGATGGGGCAGCTGTGGCTCAGAAGGTAGAGAAGGTAGAGTTACTGATCCAGGAGTGCAAGTGTTTGTACATTTATGTGCAAAAAACACTTATGTGCATGCGATTAGTAGTAAGAAAGCGATTTGAGTGCTTGAATTGACTAGAAAAGTGCTACTTAAGAACCAGTCCATTTAAAAGATTGCACTCTAAACCTGCCTGTCTTCATTCGACAATCACCGGGAAAAAATTATATTGAGTCACAAGCAAAAAAAATGTTTTTTATTTCTTTCCTTTGAAGTTACTCAGGTTCTGAGGCTTTAACCTGGCTATGCTTCTTTTTCTTATTAACTGCTTTTAAAACAGCAAAAACTGAAACTATCACAAATGAACACCCAAGGCATTACATTTTTTTGAGAGAATTGTTGACACCTCTCTCTATAACCATCAGAAACATTAACATTACAAACGGCTACATAGGCGCATTCAGCTGTCTTACAACAGAGGCTCTCAGTGACTGACACAAGCCCTCTCCCCAAAAAATGATTCTCCTGAAACTAAGTGACTCTGTGGCACTAACATGCCATTATATGCTCTACAATTTACTGCAAACTAGCACAGAATTAAATTTCAGCCAGTTTTAAATATTATTTTCATCAAATCCATTTGTGCTGACCCTCAAAAATCACAAAAAACAGAAATCCCAGAGGAACTGACTGAATGTCTATGAAAAAGGAATAGTTTAGTGTTATTTAATTGACTGATGCATAACAGAAGTATGGCCAAGAAAATGAAAGCAGTGAAAGAGCAACACAGCCGATCGCAAACTGAGAAAAGCGATGCTATGACCTATGGTCTCAGAAGCATCCCTCAGGGCAGAGGTGAGAGAATCTGAGAGGCAGAAGCAGCTTGATAAACCAGCTCTCTCCACTCCATCTCCCACATAGCTGGACACTGCCTGCAGCATATCTTTAAAAATAGGAGGGAGAAAAAGCTGTCACTTGGATTTAGCCTACTTTTCAACATGTGCATTAATTTCAAAGCAGATGGCAAAAAAGGAGAGTGGGTTGAAGGGAGGGGCATCTCCTAAGCTGTTGAATGACAGAGTGAAGTGCTTCACATGAAAGAGGGAACGGAGAGTGTGGCGACCTAAGAAAACAGGGACAGAAATTGTTTAGAGGCACATTACAGCCTTATCATGTAAAGATGATATTCTGTATCGTTTACTGCTATTAGATGTCAGCATATCCAGCTCAGGTTAGCAACATCAAAGGAGCAAGTTAAGATAAGATAAGATAAGATAGAACTTTATTAATCCCTCGGGTGGGTTCCTCTGGGAAATTCGACTTCCAAAAAAAGCACAGCAACGACCAAAGTTACAGTTACAGAACTGTTATATATATATATATATATATATATATATATATATATATATATATATATATATATATATATATATATATATATATATATATATATATATATATATACATACACACATACACACACACACACACACATATATAAATACAGAGACAAATATAAATAAAATATACAAAGGGGATAAATAGAATAAATAGGAATAAAAATAAAAATACAAGTGAATTGCACATTTCAAGTATTGAGTCTATTGCACTGTTGACTAGTTGTCAACAGTTGTCAACTAGTTGACTAGTTGTGTTCAGTAAGGAACTCACTGGAAGTATTACTCCACCAAACCTTTTATTGATCTGTGTATCTATATTTCACTTATAGGCACTTATCATCTAAGCCTGCCAGCGAGATTTGCGAGCTAAAAGGATCCAGGTATAAATCAAAGATATTTTCAAAAAAGGAATAAAAGAAGAGCAATTGAGAAATACATCTTAGTATAGATACTAGAGATGGACCGATCCGATATTACGTATCGGTATCGGTCCGATACTGACCTAAATGACTGGATCGGATATCGGAGAAAAATAAAAAATGTAATCCGATCCATTAAATATCACAAAAGCACCTCACAAAACTTGCAACACGCCGTAACTCACCTCAGAACGTTAGCACGTCGGAGCAGTATGCATCACGTGATAGAGCAGCTGTGGCATGCGGGACCTGTGGTCTGGATAGCATTTGGAGCTTCGCTAGCAACCCGGCATTTCATCTCCGACAAAGTTATCCCCGAGAGAAGTAAAGCAAGTGTGTAAGTCCATCTCTGAATGTTTGTAAAGCATTCCTGCGTTAAGCTTAACGAGCGACTGCCTCTCGCTCTCCGGCTGCTACTTCAATCGTGAAACTGCTTAAATGATCAGCTGATCGGCTTTTCTGTCGCAAGTCCGTCTCTCTTGTTTGTTTTTGGCCCACTTTGCACCAGAAAGAGGAAACCAGCGGCTGAACAACAGCAGCACGTTTAAGCTTGATAAGCTGTTGTTAGAATTTATTTAATATTTCTTTCTACACCAGGATCTTTTTCTACGTAGCTGACGCTGGTAACTGTGCAGGGGCGGATCTAGCAAAGTTTAGCCAGGGGGGCCGTAGGGCATTAACTGGGAAAAGGGGGCACAAAGACATACTTTTCTTTCTTATTCTCATTTAAAATGTCTAGCTTTTAATAAATAATTATCTGACACACAAAGTTTTAATTTGATGTAAAATGAATAGAAGTCAATTACTGTATATAGTGACTATTAAGTCTAATATATATACCCTAGTAAGCTATAGTACTTTTTCCTTTGGGAAGGTACCATCTGTGCAGTCTGCAATTTTGTTGAAGAAAGATGTTGAATCTATTTAATATTTCTTGAAAAATAATTGATTTCTGTGCATTTTTTTTCACACTGCATCAAATTAAGGTTGATTACGTCGATTAAGCATCATGAGGTGGAGCGTGAGGGGTGGTTCCCTATTTTTTATTTATTTATTTTTGTTGTTGCTGGGAGTTGGAACCCTATTAGTTAGGTTGCTTAATATTTATGCTAAGTACTCTTTAAAATACCAGAATAGGGAGGATGGTGTAGGTTTAAGTTTATTAGATTGATCAGTATTGCTGAACTATGAAATATTTTTTTTGTATACAGGTATAACAGAATAGCTTTAGTGTAGTTGTTGTTTTAAACTTGAGTATGAACTTGCAGACTTGCAAAATGCAGCAAGATATTTTAAAAAACAGTTTTGTTGATTAAAAAACACTATATCGGATTCATATCGGTATCGGCAGATATCCAAATTTATGATATCGGTATCGGTATCGGACATAAAAAAGTGGTATCGTGCCATCTCTAATAGATACATCTCTAAAGAGAAACATCCCCTGCAGAAATTGCCAGCAGTAAACAGCTCAGCTATAAAGATCTCACAACCCCACACAGCGCTGATAAAACTGTTCCTATAAGCTGGGAGCAAGGTGAAGCAATCAACTCATCTGCAATCAGTCTATGTGTAATTAATTAACATGCAAGCCCGATGAGAGTTAAGCCTATGCACAGTCAGTTTGGTAAATCATATTACAAACAAGCTGTCCTCAAGGACAATCATTAATCATAAGATCAGCCATCATGACGAGTGTCCTTGAGGCATCTTTCCAACATGTGTTTGCTGGTCTGAATTACAGGCTTACCAGCTTCTCTAAATGCTTCCATAATGAGGTATCAAAATCAACACACCTATGGGAATTTCCTTATGTATTCATTTTTGAAAATTGCTAAAGCATGTTAGTTATTCTCATACACTGTTAAGAGAGGATCTGTCTGCTTCGGAGAGGAAAGGGGCAATGAACTCGGAGAAAGAGCATGGAGAAGTGCATCTGATGGGAGAGATGAAGGTGAAGAAATCGGTTTCTTTGTCCCAATCTAAAACAATGTGACACCACATCCAACATGCTATGAAAACCTGAGAGAAAGAGAGGAACTGAGAGCAATCTTAAAACAAACAAATAAGCCTATAAAGTGATGCAACTGTCTCCAAAGGCAGAAAACAGCTATACTCTTTAAGGGTAGAAAGCTAGCCAATTGAGGCAGAAGGCCCACAGGCAACAAGTGAAACCAACTGCAAACTGTGCCATCACCACAAAAAAGAAAAAAGAAAGAAAACAAAACAATTTCCATCTTCACTCACAATAAAACCGACTTACTGTAAAATTCACTTTCCTACATAATTGTTAGGAAGCAACACACCTAAAAGAAGTAGATTACACTGGCATGTGTATTCAAACTAAGTAGACTTACAAATCTGAATAGGTCAATTGTACTTTAATCAGCTTACAAAGATAAGAAACTCACTCTTTTGTAGTCTAAAGGTTCTTGTCAGGGAAAAAGGTCTCTGAAGAAAAATAAGCTCCACACGATCTTCTATGACTAACCAAATGTTTGATTCGTCAAACCTAGATTGATCTGTGCACAAAGATGCAACGAAAAGAGGACAGTTAAACTGAACTGTGCATTTTGAACGGCCAGAATTGTTTCTTGGTTTGACCCAACCCAAAACCAAACAAACAACAACAAAAAAAAAACACCTGATAGAAATAATGTAATAAGATGACCTTTAAACTCTTGAGCAAGAGTTGCCTGAAGATTTCTGCATTAAGATCAATAAAATGTCATTTTGAATAAATTCCTCTCCACTTTGCTGAAAAGCTTCTACAAAGCAAATCATCAACAGTACATAGCAATTTAAAAATATAAATAAATAAAGAAAACCTGATGCAAAACAATATTGCTCTTCGAGCTCTGACAGATGGATGTTGGCATTCTCTGAATAAACCATGATGAAACAATAATTTCCATCAACCCGCTGTACACACTGGGTGTCACACCACCAGCTAAAACTGGAGCTGCAGCGGGTAGATGTGGAGAGAGGCAATTATTTGGATACTGTTGTGAGAGAGTGGGAGTGTTAACAGTCTAATACTATTTGAACATGGATATGGTCCACTCTATTACATGCAGGGGAGCAGGCAGAGTAATGGAATATTTGATCAGCACAGAAAGCACAACAGCTCAAACACTCTGGCTATAATATCTAGATGTCAGACAAGTCAACCATCTTTTCTTTTTTTTCTATTTTAATCAACCTGATGTAGGGAAACGGAGAGAAAATTTTTATTGAGCATACAGTGTGCGTGATTTTTTTTTCCTTTTTGTCTGGCCAGATTTGCTTTTTTTGCATATAAGGGACCTGAGGAGGTGAAAGAAATAAGTTCTCACCAAGATGTTCCTTCTCCTTTCCCATTGATGTGTAACATATCTGACAGGCTGACAGCTGATAAGAAAAATAATAAAAAATCAACTTGTTTACTGAGGTCCTGTTACTTGCCTTACACCATCCACTCATGCCAGCGATGACTGGATGATATGGTTGAAATCTACAGTGCAGTGCAAAAGTCTTGAGTTACTCCCATTTATTTGTACTTTGATAGGAAAATGGTAAAACCTAGGATATTCCAAAGAGCTTCTCTGTCAAGATGATCCTACACTGCCTTAATAATGCTGAGATCCAAGTTCCCGTGAGGCCACTCCATGACTGACAGGGTTCCACTGTGTTTTTCTATCTAGGTTTGCTTTTACTGCATTGTCATGCTGAAAAATGAAGCCTTTTTCAACAAGATGACTTCCAGCTGGAATATGGTAGATCGAAATCTAATGGTACTTCATTTACAGTTCCATGAACCTGATGTAGGGATGAATTTTGACATGATCCCCAATACTCTGGGGTTGCATTTAAGCCCCAAACTATGACAGAGCCTTCAAAGTTTGTCACAGACAGCTGTAGACACTCTCTGATTTTCCCCTCATCCAATCTCTATACATATTGATGACAATTTGAACCAGTTTTTTAAAATCTGGATTCATCTCTCCATAAGACCTGTTTTCAATCCAGTTCTTATGTAATTTGGAATACCTCAGCCTTTCCTTCTGGCTTCTTTACAGGCACCGTTGCACTGAAACATTTCTGATGAGGC
This sequence comes from Rhamphochromis sp. 'chilingali', assembly GCF_963969265.1. Classification (NCBI taxonomy): domain Eukaryota; kingdom Metazoa; phylum Chordata; class Actinopteri; order Cichliformes; family Cichlidae; genus Rhamphochromis; species Rhamphochromis sp. 'chilingali'. The sequence goes on along the minus strand of NC_137930.1, from coordinate 33,193,016 downwards.
TTCCACGAAGAGCAAATGAATCAACTGAAGTGCCAAACATGTCTCTCAGGTCCCGTGTCGGGGTTTTGATCTTTCCTTTCCTATTCCTTAAGGTTATGATTTTAAGATACTGCTCATTTGCTATATATGTTTTTAGGCCTGACACTTATAGTGTTGTCTTCCACTTGTCCAGTTTCCTTAAATCTTATGAAGAATTTTAAAGGACACACTTCATACCAGGTTTTTGGCTAACAGCTCAGGGAGACCTGCCTAATGTAGTATCCAAACTAACTCAAAACAGCTAAATAATGGAAGTCCTTTTTTTTTTTTCTTAGAATAAAAAATAAAGCAAGATTTCACACTCAGCTTCTTAACATTAGCAATGTGTACATGAACCTCTCACTTATCCGCATACCCAAATACTTCTATGCATGTACGCTTTCAATGGATCTGCTATTAGATGAAACAAAAAGTCTAAACAAAAACGAATTAACTATGTTTTTAAAATGTAATATAAAGGGACTTGTACATGCTATTGGTAACAGTAATGAAGTAAAATCTCCCTTGTGACTGGGGCTATTCAGGATAAAAGAAAAACAAAAAAACAGGTGTGTTTGACATCACAAATATCTCATTGTCTGCTCAGCCTTCACAGCACTTCCCGACAAAATTCGGTGGAATTTTCATACCAGGTTACCTCACTATTAACAGACACATTAGCCATTTGAATAACCTCCTGTGCGATCTAAACAAATCAGACATAGTGAGATTCACATCCTGGGTTACAACAGCTTTTGGATGCCTATTAAATGAGTTCAAGTGACTGAGCTCATGTTTTAAAATCAGATTTAACCATACAACAATCTCATCTTAACCATGTGCCTGCCCACACACAAACAGACAATCACTAATATTGTTGCTAGGATTCTATAATGTAAGGGTATGAAGAAAGAAGAAATGTCATGTCATGGATAGTTTTTGTTCATCATACTCACATACAAACGTCATACTCATCATTACTTGGTATATTTACAAACGCACCGGTACTTCGAGGTACATTAGCGCAATCTTTTTCAAGGTGTCTTGGTGGTTATGCCACAATTCTTCTCTGTAGTGGCTGTGTAAGTTGCTCCAGTTTCTTAGAGTGACTACACAATGTTGACATCAGGACCCAAAGGGGCATCAAATATGTTCCAGAACTCTACTAGTTGTAAAACTAGCTCACTATGACTCTTGCTGTTTCTTTGGGCTTGTTGACACTGCAGAATGATTTTGGGACTTCCTGGTGGTATAAGCAGATAAAATACTAAATATTTAAAGTGACCAAAATGTTTGCATAGCTGTGCTTGATCTTCAGCATCAGCCACTGGTAACTGGCAGTCAGAACAAATGTTATGTTCATCTATAAAAATGTGTCAAATGTTGGCCAATATGCATATTGTACACTTTCATCAATGAGAATAACCTAATTTAAGTCTTGGCTTCAGCATCTTGGTTCGATTTTTAAATAATCTAATTAAAATTCATCTTGTGCGACTGATTAATTTTTTTGGGCTGTCTGCCCAAATTTCTAAAAAATGTCTGGAATCACTGCCCTGAATGCCCTGTCTCCAAGTGTGATTGAGTGAGTGTGTTTTGTCTGCCTTTGTCGTCAAGTGTGTATGTGCATACAGATCTGTCCACACAAGTACAGTATGTGTGTCCAATGTGATGTGACTGACTGAGATAACAAAGGAGACAAACGGTCCATTTAGCATTATCTAAGACTTTATCGCGCTGACTAAGAGAAAATGTATACAGGCAAATAAACCCCAGATACTATCTCAATATAGCTACACACTCCACTTGGCAAACTTTTATCCCTCTTTACACGTGGTGCAGACACAGCCCTCAAGGCGACTCTACTCTTTAATGACTCAATAGAATGGTCGATATACTACGGGAACATGTAAACTCAGGTGAGCTGAGCTGGCAAACTGAACATAGAGTTTAGTTTATAGCCCTCATTGTGATAGTTAAGGTAGCAAAACCTGAGGCAAAATGCTGCAAAAGATCACCTCTACAATTTAGAGATCAAGTGCACACTATGACACTTGAATCGGCATACAGTCACAGCTTCTTTTTTTTAAAATTATACACAAGGAAATATGTTACGTATGTACTAAATGGTTATCCACAGTGTCTCAACGTACAACCAAAAGTGAGGCTCTAACCCCAAGTAGTACCAACTATACCATGGGATTCTCTGTGTCATCCAAAATATCAGTACAGTGCCAGACATCCACACTTCTCACTAAAGGAATGAGAATAAAATGTAACTGAAAAATACAAACACTAAAGAGCAGCAAGTGAATACTGGAACCAGAGGAAGATCTTTTGTCTTGAATGCCTTTGATTCCTTGGAAGTAAAGAAACACAGACCAGCCAAGGGCCAAATATAGCCTACGTGCCTACATAAAAAGACTGCATGCACCGTATTGTACAAAGAAAGCTATTTTTAAAAGAACTATGTGAATGTGGATACCTCGGAGCATGCTTTTCTCTAGGCTTTTTTCACTCTGTCCAATATCAGCAACGAGAAAGCCATTTTCCCCTCTACAGTCAGGTTTAGATTGCTTTCAATTCATTTTCTTATCACTATATCCAGTGGCTGGGTCTTTGATCTGTGCTAGCGTCTAAGATTAGCAAGCTAAAAGCATGTCAAAATAATTTCTTACATTGCTTCATCACTCCTGTGAACTGAACCCTGATTTTCATGTATCTGGCCTACATTAGGATGACGGATCTGAGATGACATCCATCGAAGGGCTTCAGTACAACGTCATGGTGACGGTGGTATATTGCACTAAGTGACTACAAGGAAAGCAGTACACTGTGTTCATAGTTACAGTTAATTTTGTGAATCTTATCACTGGCTAAAGAGTTGTCAATCATAAGTCCTTAGTCTGTGACCACACCCCCTGATAATCCTCCAATGACAGTTTCGCAGTCAGATCTGCTACTGCTTTGTTACATCTGGTTTAAGAACACCAAGATGATGATAGTGAAAACCTGCATCTCAAGGCTTCAAAACAGGAGTTCACAAACCAACCGGTTACATCACAGCTACAACCATTTTTTATACTTTTCAAACAAAATGTCTTCCTAGGGAGCGAGACATATCATAATTGTTGAGCATAGCATTTTTATATTTATTTCTATGTGGGTCAAAATGCCCCAGCTTGGCAGATGCAGGTATAAATGGTCTTTGTTTTTTATCCCACTTACTCTAAAATACACTATACAGTGGCTAAGCTCATTTTAGAAGAAGTCATGAAAGAAGAGATGGCCAGAGATTGTCTGACTTTAACAGATCTTAAGTGCAAAATAGCAGTAGAGTTATCTAAATCAACAGAATTGCAATCAGCAAGCGATTATAAATTAACTGTAATGTTCTCAACTATGAGGACTTCTATGAAAGACAGACAGTCATCTCCATATTGGCTTAGCCTAACAGCAGGAAGATAGCTATTCGCTGATAAAGGCTTGCAGTAATAAGAATCTCCATTACAGCAGGCTTTTCTCTCCAGGAGGTTAATGACAATTAGATGTATACTACTGTCCATCCATCTATCACGCGGCATGAAGTCAAACAGTTAACCTTAAGAGCTCTATGAGTGTGTCTTCTTTTTTAAGACACAGAGAAACACAAAATCTCAAAGTCATTTACGTGGTATGGTGCGCAGATCAAGGCAGGCAAATTTGATGGTTATACACATACAGCAATCCTAGGATTGCTGATGTGCACATATAAAAAATATACATCCCAGGTAATATCTTTTGATGACCAAGGCTTCGTCTTTTCTATGGATTTATGCTGAACTTACATATTCAGTCCTACTAATCTTTTTTTTATTGCAATGAACTGCAATAAGCATCCATAAACACAGCATCTTATACTTGAAGCCAGAACTCTTGTGAACTTCTATTTTGATGCTAATTACATAGGAAGTCTCAGGTTTCTCTGCAGCAGCCAGTCATTATTCCACTCAATACTGCACATCCAAAGGCCATCACTCACAAAAGTCACAACAGTCACTAGCAAATTAACTTCCTGATGAACGCAGTCACTGGACAAGCTAATTCACCCATCATCTAAAGGAATCACAATTTCCTCCTTTACTCCTTTACTCCTTTCTTATCCACAATTTCCTCAACTTCCCAGCATCAAACTGGAGCATTCAGCTTCAGACTGTTCCATTTTTTTGGAGCACAGACAAGGTTCATTACACTTCGAGTAACAGATAGTTAAATGCATGTTATTGTAGTTAATTAAGTACATTTGTATGGTTTTAATTGTTAGACAATTGGCAGAGGGGAAGGAAAATCTGGGGAAATATGAAGAAACATAAAAGATGTGATTGTTCATATTGCTCAGCATCACCCACTTGGGCTGTTGTTTCATATTGCACAATCTGAGATGCAACTCCAGGGCGCAATGCCTATTGAGTGAGAACATATTACAAACCAGCATGGTGGCACGCTGTTTACTGAGGAAATTACACATTATGCCGCTGTGTCCCATAAGGAAATTATTCAATTACACTTCCATTGCATTTGTTGATTCGAGTTTGCCTGAAAATGAATCTTAATGGCAGTTGGGAATAAAGCATTAATAGAAGTAAAGAGAGGAAAAAGGAAAAGGAGAAGAAGGAGAAGAAAATGCACAGATGGAGGTCAAGTATCTTTATTTTTATGTTGACTTACAAAATGTGACTAGCGAGGGGAGATTTACAGAGTGGTGAAAGATGTGGAAAAATAAGTGATGCATACACTTGTGGAGGGGGCTAAGGGATGATAAGGAAAGATGGATGGATGATAAGGAAGATGAGCAAAAGTGTGAAAGAGTAAATAAATGGAGGGGGGGCCTTATTGGTGATGTTTGTGCTGTGTGACAAGCCATGGAGCTCCTGTTCTCAGCACTTCACTGAAACATTACACTCGACTATGAACCGGATCTGCATCGCTATGGGAATATTAACCATCTCTCAGGTTTTTCAGGAAAGAATTACAGAGTTTTTAACTTCGTGCCTTAAAGCAAGCAAGATGAGCTACTATGCACTTAGAAAACTTTCAGAACTTTTAACATTTTAATGTTTAAACAGTTCTCATTTAAGAATCTAGGTCAAAATAAGGCTGCTGGTTTGGCCACTGAAATGAGATACACAGCAGTTAAAGCTAAGAATGTACTTCACCATTCTTAGTTGTTTTATTATATATGATTTTATTTTTATATCTATCAGCTGCAAAATAACCTGTACAAAAATGCCTTATCTAGTTTAATAAGGCCCTTTTCTCAAGCTAACAAATAAAGAGTTCACCTGCTATTGCTGACTCTGGAAATAAGTATAACCTTATATTTTGTTGGTAGTGAAAACCTTTGTGGCACACTACGTCCTTCACTAATAATCATCAAGCTGACACAAGCTGATCTTTGGCTACGTCCACACTAGACTGGATAGATTTGAAAATGGCATTTTCATCTGAAAACGCTCCGCGTCCACACTAGCGCTTTCAGTCATTTTCACAGAGTTGTGCGTCCACATTGTAATGGCCGAAAACGCTTATGTTCCAGTACTGGACACCCGTCCACTCTCTTAACACATACAAACACGCAGATATTCCCATATATTTGCTAATATTTTTCTGCAACACATAAAAAAAAGACTTATAATAAAATAGATAATATATAATTATATAATATGTAATTTTCATTTAATCAGTTGTTGGAAATACCAACACTGCCAGACTGGCAAATAACTAATATCAGCCTGTCAGTAAATCAGAAGGACTGACAGAAATCAGAGGAAACATAGTCCTTAGCTGAACTGTTCAGCTATGAACAATTCAAACACATGCATATTCCTTCTGTTTGTTACTTGTTTATTACTAATGTAAAACCTCCTCCAACTAAATGAATCAGTATTTATTTTACTTTTATTCTCTGTATCTAAATTTGCCTTTACAATCACTATTTTTGTTACATCCAAAGACTCGAGCCTGCAACCTACAAGTTACTGATCAGCTGCTCTAACCCACAGTCTTTTATTTTTTTACTCAAGTAACCATGTATTATTTTTAGCTGCTCTTCCAGATATAATACACTAGATCTGATCCTTGTAGGGAACCACCAACCACCTGCAAATCCACAGCTGTTTGCAAGATTTTCTTCAACTACAATATGCTGCCACAATGAAAACTTGTCTTTGTGACACAATATACCTTGGTAAGACTAAAAATATACCATTACCACACAATTTTGGATTTTGGGAGGTGAGGTAAGGATTTTAAATACTTTCTGGGATTGACTGAGGGGCTGATTGCTCCTGAAAACAATGCTTGTTTAAAACCTGACTGGCTAACCTGAAAAATTTACCCTGGCACGCTACTGGCTTGAGTGTTACAGCAATTTACTGTTGTACTTAGTGTAAGTGATTTAGTACCATAGACATGCTGAAATGGCCCAATTTGTCTGGCTTTAAGAGTATACCCACCACTTAAGCCTTGACTGAACTGTGCATTGTACTGTGAACGTAGTGGTTTGTTGCAGCTTAGGAAATGTTGCAATAAATCCATTCTTCTCCTTCTCGTGGCTCTTGCCCAGATATCTGGATGTTGCTAAGCTTTAACAAACAGGCTCCCTCTGCTATCAGCCCTAGTTATCAGCCCGTCACACTGTATGGGGAAGATAAATCTAGGCAATTAAAATTTAAATTGCTATGTGCAGTGCCGAGACTTCCTTCTTTCTGTGTATCTCCAGATCTCTCTCTCTCTCCGGCACTTGGCTGGAGTGGTTCAGACTGCTTATGTCAGGAACAAAAACCAGGTGTAATCCTGGAAACTGCATCTCAAACACAGAAACATCTCACTTGAGAGGAGATTTTGGGGTTAAAAACCTAATAAAAATCTAATGACAAAAATGTAATTAAATTGCATAAATAAAATAACTAGTAACACCTCAGTGCAACCAATATTAGATCAAAGATGCTCTGGAGGCAAGAGACTTTTTTTTTACCCCAGACAGCTTTTAAAAAGAAGTCCCACAAGGCTCTTCAGTCATCTTAATGGAGCAGTTTTCCCAGCTGGCCAGAGTAACCAGCCAGTCCTCATTTGGTTAGAGAAGCTCTGAGACGGGTCAGAGGATGAAAATAGCAATAGCATGTAGGGTAATTCAGTACCTCTGGCAACATCAGAGCAACACCTTTCCCTTTTCTGAAAACCTGGATCACAGCAGTGGAGAGAAGAAAGGTAGAAGTGATAGAGACAAAAGGGTTTTGAGAACAAAGAAGACAGCTCCACGTGACAAGTGCTCCTTACTGGTTCTTGTGTAAATGATAGGTTGAGTCAACTCACTTGTGTAGGGACATGACTGAAGGTAACTGCTGGAGCCAAAGACGAAAGGACACTTTTTTTTTTTTTCATCATATCTGTATTTAAGCTACAAAAACCTGACTCGCACTTGTTTTACCTAACCTAATCCAAAGTTTAAAGATGACTGACTGTAATGATTCCTTCTTTTAAATAGTTTATTATTCATCTCACTCCACTGACTAAATAACTGATTCAATTTGTCACGAATCATCTGCCAGTTGATTCTAGCCCTAGTAATGAAAATCTGAAATCCATAGTTGTTAACAATATTTTAAAGTGAAATATTGTTAAAATCTACCTCCTGGCTGAGTGATATTAGTTGGAAAGCTACAGGGTACAAAACGGATTCCTGACTGTGGTTGATCCTGCTTGCCAAAGCAGATGTGTCTCTAACTCGCTGATCAATTGCAATGGATCTAACACCAGGGGTGCTTTCACTGATATCAGTGCACATATTGACAAGGTGTTGGATCGGCATCGGGAGCCAATTCGGGCGCAAGAGTCAACATTATTAAATTGTTGAGGGTAATGCACATGTACTTTGATGAGGGTATTAGAGTTACTTAGAGTACTTGAATAAATAGGTCTGAATGGTTTTAATGGGTGTGAACTCTGCCTTTTTAAACCAGTCTGCTTTGAAATTGTCTATTTGCTCCTTTGTAAATAGGCCAGAGGAATAAAACCCAAGTTAGACATTACAGCATTTTTAGAACCCATACTCATCTCTCTCTCTTTCTCCCGCTCTCTCTCTCACACACACACACACACACACACACACACACACACACACACACACACACACACACACACACACACACACACACACACACACACACACACACAATTGCCTAAAAGCCTCAGGGAAGGCAAAGCTCCGACAATTTTCATGCGTCCATTTGCTTTAACTGCTACTCCATCATCACAAAGACAATCTTTGATCTTTGATCCATGACAATGGTTTGGCCTTTCCTTGTCCCTCCTCCTACACCCTGCCCCTTTACACTGTATCCATCTATGTGGAACAACAACAGTAACATCTCCCTGCCAGAAAACAGCAAATCCAACACAATGCAGTAGCTGTGCCCAGATAATGCAAATGACCAGATAAGAATTAGAGTGATAACCTCACACCCATATGAGCACACACACACACACACACACACACACACACACACACACACACGCGCACACACACACACACACACACACACACACTACTGCCGGATGGTTTGCATCTTTAAGATAGGTGCACCACACAGGGCCCACATGAGGCAGAAGATATGAGGATGATGAGTCTCAGACATGTGGTGGGGCTCTGTTATAATTGAAGATCTTGTCCACCAGCTGGAGGAAGGGCTGAGAGTGCAGGCATGACTCAGCTGCAAAGGCCACGCCCAGGAAGAAAAAGCATATGCAAACACAAGAGAGTCATTGAATGAATGGAAGCATGCTGATCAAAAAAGAGACATCCCTCATTTTTCACACATTGCTCTGGCTTCGTGATAAATCCTCATCCAGTTTGCAACAATCCATCTTTCTAATGGTACTACTCTCTTATCCAAACTGCTATGGAAATATAATCCATTATATCAGTTCGGTAGCAGAGGCAACAGTGTTTGTACTGCTGCGTATGTGCATGTTCACGTATGTGTCGGATGATGTGTACTCTGTGTGTGTCTTTGTTTGCACAATAAAGCAGAGCAGTAAAGCAGAGCAAATGGTTTCATAAAGGCCACTGTGGTTCAGAGCTCTTCCACCTGATTTAGTTTACAGGCGCAGATGATACATACTACCATTACCGTTAATATACAATAAAACGCAGATCATCTAAAGTGGCCCAGAGGAAAATGAATCAAACCTGAAAAACAATTTGACTGAGAACCTTCACAGACAATTTGAGTGTATATTTTCCTTTGTCCACTAATCCTTCAGAGGAGGTCTCTGCACTGCACTATATAGCACTCTTGCCAATCAGTGAGCTACTGAATGCTAATTGAAAACAAAGTGTGTGCTTTTTGTCACAGAGGCAAATCTGTCTAGGCGTGACTGCCTGTGTGGTACCCTCAATTTAAACATGCAGAACTCCCAGCTTGAGTTCCCTTATCTTATCAGAGCCAAAATAAATAAATAAATAAAAAATAGGAATCGAGCCCACACCTTTGCAGATATTTCACTCCTGCTAGAAGAGTTTGGGTTAATGTGGTTTTATTTTTTTCTGCTTTGCTGAATAACAATCACTCAAAGCTTTCTGTTCTTAATAAAGTGGTCATACATAAAAGGGCATTATCATGAAAAACTTAAATAAAAAAACTAGTAATACTGTCAGAAAAAAAAAAGAAAAGTAAAAACTAAATGAAAATCCAGGCAGTTCAAACAACCTCAGCTACAGAGAGGGGATTTTCCCATGAGCAAGCAATGCAAACTTTTACAGGCATAGTTCCTGTATACCAGCTACAGTTGAAAAGAAATGAGTAAAATGAGCAACTACCCTAGACACAAAATCAGTTGTGAAGCTTCCTCTGGCTGTTAGTCGACAGAGACAGAGAGGGGAAAGACCTCCCTGCCCTATAAATAAACAGCACTCGGTCCTGACTTCCTCTGCACTCATGCAAAAGAACCATTACAAAAGCCCGTCTGCAGTGCTGAAACTCACGGGTGACCAATAAACTTGCATACCCATAGGGATAAGCTTGGTTAATCACGTCTGAAAATAAGTTCTGAGAGCAAAGAACACCACAAGTCGCACTGCTGTCAACAAGCTGACCATCTGTCCTCACTTCTATGATACAGGCACGGGCCTGGGTAAGACTGAATTAAAAATAAGTTCTAAAATAAGAGGTCAAATAATCACTAATTTAATTTAAAATGCGGCAACCACCCAAACATCACTGTAAAATAACTGAAACGTCATAATATTTCAATACTATAACTTTTATTGATTGGGGTGGCTTGCTTCAAAGAACCTACTCAAACACAAAGATTAAACACAAACACAAAGAATTTCAAACTCGTGCAGCTAATCTGTTTGTGTTTGATTTGTTTGTTTTTAATAACCTTATTTCTGTGTTAATAATCTTATTTCTGTGTTAATAATCTTATTTCTGTGTTAATAATCTTATTTCTGTGTTAATTCTAATGGTCTTCTACTATCAAAATACTACAAAGTCTTTTTTAACCAAAGGAAATATCAAGTTTAGATGCATGAACATTCCTTATCCCATCCATTAGGCTTCATAGTAGAGTTACATCACAACTTCCTCCCAGTGGAGTTCCCTTGGTCACTCAGGGGAGTGTGTGTGTGTGTGTGTGTGTGTGTGTGTGTGTGTGTGTGTGTGTGTGTGTGTGTGTGTGTGTGTGTGTGTGTGTGTGTGTGCATGTTGTTGGGGAGGTAGGACACATCCCTTCCAGATTCCAACCCCATGGTTCAGCACGTCAACCTCTGCATCCCTACCAAACCGGAAACTGCCCCTCACCCCTATCCCTCCTCCCTGTTCGTGATTATTTTAGGATTACTTTAGAGGCTCAGCCATTAGATGTTGTTTTTCCTCCATATCCATTAAGAGACTTGTGCCTGCAGCAAGGGGACATGACTGGCAAGGAGGGAGTCACTCAGATAAAAGAAGAAAGGCACGCTGTGGGAACTCCCTTATTTATAGCTTATAATAGAATAAAGAGGGCTTCTTAACAAAAATGAGCAGATCTGCCTAATTACCTGCAGTGAAGTTACTGTAAAAAAAAAAGTAGCAGTGATGCAAGGCTCAAGAACCTTGTCTGATTACTCCAATTTTTGGTCATCAACAAGAAAGCAAGGATTTTTGTTAACATTATTTATCTTCTGACTATAGTTTTAATTGAATAGCAAGTCCTGGCTTTATAAGTACCTAAATAACATCTTCTGCTGCCAAAATAGTTAAATGTTTCAAAACCCAAAGATACAAAATACTAAATGTTGAATGACTTCAGAAAACAATCAAACAATTAAAAAAACTTATCAAATTGTACTTCATTTACATGATGTTGATTTAAACATTTCCACAGCCGGTACGCAGCAGAAAACCTATTTTCCCTGAACATAATAACAAGCAAGAAACCTACTGCAAGATGTTATGTTCATTTCCAACTCCATAATTGTATTCTTTGACTCTACAAGCATACCTTTGCAATATTCACTGTTCAAAATATCCTTATTCATCTTCTACTGAGCGAAAATGCAGTGTCTCAGTCCATGCATTGAAACATGTTATAATAGCACCTCTTCTCTTCTCTTAGAAGCAACAAGGGGATTGGCTGTCCTTCACAAACAAAGGACTGGAACAGGGCTTATGTGGGGTGCCTGTGCTCACGCGTGAAAGGACATTATTAAGGACATCTCCTCTCACTGTTAATATTATGATACAAAAATAGAAACATTAACGTCATTTTTTTAACCTTTGTCTATGATCATCCACCATTAATGTGTGGATAGCAATTTCGAACAAACTTGTATAACAGAAAAGAGACTATGTGGCAAAATATCTCAAATGTAGCTGCTGTAAAATGCAAGTTAGTTTAAATTCTGGACTGAAATCAACAATACTTTGCCTTCCTTTCTGACACTTCACTCGTTAAACAAAACAAACTATATTACATTTTACTGTATATATTTCCAGAAGGGCAGACACTAGTGCTGAGTCATCATCCACATTTAAATTATTCATTAAACCTTGAGCCGGATCTGCCCGGTCAGGCTTTCTGATCAATTTCCGCGTCTAACTGTGTCGTGAACAGCGTGCCTGCTTTCCTTCCTTTAACCAACAGCAACCAATCATCACGTTTACTTTCAGGCTTTAAACTATCCATCACAATCCGACACCATGCTAGTGATGTGCAGAAATCTTGAGCCACCCCCATTTCTTTGGGTTTTACTACCAAGGAATCAGACTTTTTAAGTGGTGTAGTGCAATAGCTCACCCGGCTTTGTGAAGGTCTTTCAAAGTCTTTTCTAAATAACTGGCAACTTTTTTCCACTTGTATTTAGGCTAGCCCTTGCACATTATCGTTTGTCACCAGTCACCAAACACATAATCTGTTCCCATTTCTTTAGTTAGATCTAACAGCTAAAATAATAGTTTGACAGGCATCAAACGAACAGTATCTGAGATTCCTGTCCTTAAGAAATAGGAAAAATTCAGTAAACTCGACAAGAAGACCTGAAAGATGTGCGTAGACTATTAAATGTTCCTGACGACTATTTTAAATAATTACAAGCTTACCTAAGGTGGTTCAACATAAAAGTGGTCATGCCAAATATTGACTTTAATGTCAGTTAGAACTGTGTTTTTGCCTTTTATAGTTCATTTTAGACTGCATTTGCATTCATGTTTGGACATGTCTGAATAAATTGGTGCAACTAGCTCCCATTTTCCTAGCAAAAAGAAATGAGGGGTGAATAAAAATTTTTGCACAGCTGAAATAAAAAGATAACTATGACTACGTTTGATATGGCTTTATCTTAAAGGAAGTCCATACTATGTTTATATTTGTTTTAAAGAGGCTGTATTGTAGTTCTTAGGTATGTTTTGCTGGATGAATTAAAAATAAATTAATCAACAAAAATAAATCTAAAAACATCTTAAGTTAAAATAAATAAATAAAATAAAATAAGATTTAGAGGTGGAAAGCAAAGGGTTGATAATAACTTTAACTAGGGTTAAGATTTACAGAAAATAAAACTCTGTGCATGGGTTAACACGCAGAACTCTCACGTTCACCCTGTCAAATGTCAGTATGCTATACTCACTCTAATCTAATTGGAGTGTTTGAGTGTTTTATGTGCTATGTAATGAATGACAAACACACTACACATCACAGGGGGATGTCCTGCAGAGGAAGCAAATGCCAACACATTGCTTTAATATTCAACAAATGAACAGTCAGATCTTTCACACGAGCACTTTGGTTGAGCCAAATAAGATAGAAATGCAAAATAGACAACAAGCCCACACTTGATTTGCTAAGGGCTGCAGTTAGCCTTAAACAAAGCACAGAAGAGAGCAGAAGTAAGGTGTGAATGGTTTGAAAATTTCCAAAACCAATAATACCTCGCTTTGTTCTTAAACTTTAATCTGTTACACTTCTGCCACTGCGACCGGTGAGTGCTCGAGCACCAGGCACACACAGCTGAAAATGTGCACTTACTGTATATCTAGAATTGCATAAACTCCCATTGTACCCTTTTAAAAAAAATGCATGGTCTTATTTTAAACACTGCTGAAGTTAGAACCAGAAGGCATTGCTGAAGAACAAAAAGTCAAATCAGCATCCAAGTTTGTGTAGTGGCGGGCTTACTTACACAGTCAGCACTTATTAATGTTTTTGAGAATAAACTTGAAAAGGTGGTTTGTGGTTCACACTGACTCTATGGACCACATTTATGACTGCAAGTCATCTAGCTGGCGTGTACATTAAAACCCTGCAGAATTTGCTTTGATGTAATTCATAGTTATAAACTAAAGGTTAAAGAGCTGGGATAGATTACATATATTTATTTTAAATAAGAAAAACATCCCATAAGGTATAGAGTATATAGAGTGTCCATAATACATAATCCCACCAACATTCTGTTTTCCTCTTACAATAAATAAATATATATTCTGAATAAAAAGCAATACTTTGACTACACTTTCTGATGGGTTTCATTTATAAAGCACTACTGTTGAAGCTTTCAATCATCTGCCATTTATTCATATGCACACGCTAACCTCGGCAGAACTGGTTTCAGTTGCCGTGCACCCTTCAATGGAAAGATTTGCTTCCGTGTAGCGAGCTATATTCCCCTTTGAGATCTAATCTAATCTAATGATTTGTGTACCCCTTTTATTATTTGTTGTTTTTTGTCTGTTAATTGGGTTCTTGTGAACATTTCTTGCTCTTGGGTCTCCCTTGGAAAAGAGTCTTAATGAGACTAATTGATTAAACAAAGATTAACGAAAATAAATGACCACTGCGGCATTCACTGAAGTGGTCCTCTACCCCACTTAGGTTCGTTATAAATTTGGCAGGTTAAAACCCCATCATCATCTAAATTTCCCCCCCTCACAGATACATTTCTTTGACACCTTCTGTTCACAGTTCCACTTGTCTGCCAGACACACAGTTTCACACCCCAAGTTTGGGTAAAAAATTAAATTAAATTAAAAAATGGTCATGTTACACAGCAGGGGGTGAGCTGTGTAGCTTCTTTGAAGCCCTGAAAATGAGAGAAAGTAAGCACATTCAATTTTTTAATGTTTTTTGAGATCATCGTGCATTTCCAGACTTTAAAAAAAATTATCAACACTGACCTTCTGAATGCCCTTAAAAAGCTATTTGCAGTGAGTTTATCTCATGATTTGGTTAGTGTGAAATCAAGATTTTTGTGTGAGGTATGATTTATACCACATTAACATACACTTGTCAGCCAGTAAGAATACTAATGTCATAACAAACAAGCAATAAACACTTAAGCTGTAAATAATTGAAAAACCCAAGAAACCTTCTGAGTAGTTATTAAAAATGACACTTTCCTAACTGCACACTATTCAATAACAAGTGAGCCTCAGACAGCTGTAATGACAGTTGTGATCCTTGCTATGTGCAAGCCAGTAACTGACCCAGTGATTCGTGGTAGCTGAATAATTTAGGGAGCATATGCTGCAGCGAAGAGTAAAGGCATGCAGTAAAAAGATTTTTCTAGGACGTTCTACCTTAATCAACAGTTTTGGGGACACAGATGTGTAAAACACAGCGGTGTGACTATCTCTGAACATGTTAGCTAAGTTTGAAGTTTCTTTGCCCTGGGCCATTGCTATAGAATGTGCTCCTAAAACCACATTAAGCCAAAATAGCCAATTAATCAAGTGTATCGTTAAAAGTCAGTATAAAACCCAATGGCAGGAAATCCTGTGTTCCCCATCACATTATGTTGTCTAGCAAGGCATCCTATTGTTTTTCTCATTACTGCGCTCTCATATGCCCTGAGGCATTAGGAACCTGGCATTAAGTAGATGAGAAAATGGAAATGTCTTCTTTTATTCTGCTAGTTTGATTGCACTTCTGAAAAGAAAAGTTCTGTGCAGAATCCCGTTTGTCCTCAGATCCTTGTGAACTCTTAATGAAGCACTTCAAGTTTTCAGTGGCTGTAGTGTTTATGTTCCTGCTTCTCTCAGTCTCTTTGTTTTTGCTTCATATCTCCACAAGACGCAAAGCAGAGCAGGTAATAATTGCTGTTGTCTCATAACCTTGATAAAAGTACACCTGCCACAAACAGCTCTGTGAAGAGCTGATTTGCTGCACTTGTGCATTTTTCATAGCTGCCATAAAAGGACACTCGTTTTGAAGCTTTATCATTTCTAATGGTGACTAAATAGCCTGTAATACTGCTGTCTGGATGCAGGCAATTTGGATCCAAAGCAGTGAATGTACAATACAAATCTTGCAACATGCGTATAAAGAATGACTGCCATATTAAAAGTGGATCCTCAATTTATTATTTTTTTGTTATCTGCCCATCAACTAAGAACTATAAATTTAGAGTTTTATGTGGTACTTTTAGATCGGAAAACTGTACATTTGGGAACACTTGTAAATATTTGAATATTCTCTCAGATCCCCTTAACCAGGGGTAATGTACAAGTACTCAACTTAAATATTTCAGTAGTCGTTCCTTTGCTGGCCAGTGATGGGAGCCAGGCCTCCTTTAATTAATGGAGGAGGAAGCACAAACGACAGGACTGTCAGCAGGGGTGCAAGGGGCTGGAGGCCTCTAACATTCAGCTGTCTGGTTTTATGAAGTTCTTCACAGAGGAAGTTTCCTTTGTCACCCTGAAAACCTTTACCCCCACTTATTGGCTCTTCTGGCAGTGTCAGAAATGTGGGGTGACAGGCAAACATCACCCTCATCCAAAGCTCCTCAGGGACTAGCTAACACATTTACAATGTCTCACATGTACTGACACCTTTGAGCACATAGGTGCTTAAAGAAACAGAGATACAAAAATACATTTGATTATTAAAATGGAGACGATTAAATAAAACTTTTTTTTTTTTTTTTTACTCATAGTTAATCCTTTTCACATTCATATTTGAGTTTTATCTGAGGCCAGGAATATGAGCAGGCTTTTGGTCAATCTAGTCAAATCTGCAACTTTTGTAGTCAGTGCATTGTGTGGGAGCCATGCACAATCTGATGGTGGTGCTACAGCACATGGCAGTGGATCACCAAAGTCAATAGCATCCATCCTCAGGGAAATATAAATCTTTGTACAAAATTTCCTGGCAATTCATCTTAAAGTTCTTTAGATATTTCAGTCTGGACCAAAAAGGTGGACCAGCTGACTAGCAGGTAGTGCCATCCATCAAACCAGCCGCTAGCATGGCTAGAGGTTCTCACAAATAAAAGCTTCTACTGGGCTGTCCTCAAATGTGACTCCAACATCAATGATCTCAATATTCAACCTTTGAGCGACAAACTGAAAAAAAATGCAATACGACTCAAGAACACAACATAGTATTATTTAAATGGAACTGTCTGCAGCACAAGGTGGTTAAAACCACACACATAACAGGATTTCCAGCGGATAAGAGCAATATTTACATGACCAAAATACTGAGACATGTAAACCAGCAGACTCTTATGGAAATTAGCTCAAGTCACACCACACAACTAGTGTGCTCTGGAATTGTAAATGCCATAATTAAATAATATTAATCCAATCAACCTTATTATTCATGAAAACCAGCCCCTGTATGCATGCTGAAAATAAATGACATGTTTAAATAACATGTTTTAGCTCAGTGGTGTACTATTTTGTTTACTACTACTACCCAACAAAGCCATGACTGACAGCCTGAAGCCCTAAGCAGATTTTTAGTTATCAATCAAAGCTGGGGTTTAACAATGCTGTTTTCTCAAAGGTTGCCTCTATGATTACACAAATTAAATTCCAGCAGGAGAAAAATACATCAGTTCTGCCAGTCAAACAGCCAATCAGCAGTGCCATTCAGTCAACTGGTTAAAAGTAAGCTCATTTAAGCCAGCGAGCCCTATAATGATCTCCCAATAGTGTCATCACTCGTGCTGACATTTAAAGACAATTAAATACCTGCGTCTAAATCCAATATGCTGTTTGGATTAAGTGGGAACACACTTCTAACAAGGCAGAACTTGGCTATAAACTCTATAGTCCTCGAGGATACTATAGAACAGTATGTGTATCATGTGCATGCACAACACACTAATTGGTATTCTACGAATAGCGGACCAAATAATTTGGAGAATGATTTGGAATAAAAAACCTAATATTTAGTTTTGTACCCGCTTAAATCTTTTATTTTCTCCCGACATGAAATGGAACAAAGATAACCCCAGAGAATGGGGTGTAGATCAACATGTATAACGAAAAGGAGGTGTATGTGGGAAAGATGAATGCCATCACGCAGTGTCGTTTATTATCTCAGAAGCCTGTCTGAAGGTTGTGGTCAGGGAAAATGCTATCTGCTACCACCCCCATATTCCACTGTCAAGGGCAAGTCATTTTGGAAAAACAACTGAAGAATGAGAAAGAGGAAGGAGCAATTCCAGAGGCAAAGAGGAACAGGTCAAACTCCACATACATTTAGTCTTAGCTAAGCCAAGTGCAATCCTGAAACACATTTTATAATAAAGCCTACAGCCTTGGCAAGGAAGGTGTTCCAAGGTAAGGACAATAGAAGGTTTCAGGAAATTTATCTTGTTGCACAAGCCTTTTCATCCAGTTAATGAATACATGATGGAGCACACAAGGGAGGCAACGACCCAGACCAATGTGAATGCAATGAGCTAGGATGTCTAAAACATGGTGGTTAAAGTTTAACCCTGGTTAAAAATAAATACATTTTTAACGTTAAAAATCCCACAGGACGATACTCACTAACTTTTTGTTGCTCATTATTCTTTCGTAACAGTAAAACTGAGCAACATTTAGATTTGGGATTGGGTGAAGAACATGTAGATGTTTAGTTACGTTGTAGTTATCTGGATCTTATAAACAGAATTACGCCCTTTTGAATAACCAAGAGTTAGAATTTAAGTTAGATACAGCTTTGCCTATAACTGTGTAATCAGCGCAATTAAACAGTGTCAAGTTCATCCCAGATGGATTATGTACAAAGTGAACAGTATACTGACAATATTTGTTAAAGGATAGGCTATAATAAAGTCAGGAATGCAAAATGTCGGCTCCAGTAGACTTTTTGGTATCAGTTAAGACCAAGTTATCAAATACCTTCTTTGAAAAAAACTGCCAAAGGGGAAACTATTCTCTAAAACCCAGCTTTAATACCCCAACAGGTTCCCAACAAATTAATAAGAATTAGCATTTCCAGTAGCTTAACCCTTTACGACCTACCATAGAACCAAGTCCACCAGAGCTTAGCTTTATATTTTTACATGCTGTAGTGTCATTTTTGGGAGCATTTCAAGTTGCTAGACATCAATACAACCGTTACAGCCCACATTTTAATAATATGTATGCATTAATTTTTTTTTTAACATATATTTCTAGTTAGAGAAATTTAAGAGGCTTATCCCTCAAAACTGTAAATACAAAAAAGCTGCACAAAATAGTTTCCAACCACAGGAAATTTATTTTGAGTGTCTTCATAGTTTTTTGCAAAAAAAACAGCATGTGCATCAAAATAAACTATGTCCAGCAGTGCAATTTAGGTTCCAGAAACAATACAGAAAAGCATAAAGTCAAACATAACTTTTAAAAACAGCAGTATAGGCTTATGAGGCCCTGAAGGAAAAAAAACTACATTTTCCGCAAAAATGACGTCACTTCCGGTTCCGGGCAGGTAATGGCGGACACGCGATAGTTCGCACTGATGTCTATTCCAACGTAGGAAGTGTTACAAACAGCTGATCGGATCGACAAAGCATGTTTCTGGAATATGCAATTTTTGCAAAGCTATGTGTGGACGGAAACCGTGACCTAGGACAAGCTAATGGCATAAGATGTAAGTACAACTCCTCCGGTTTCAAATGCAAAAAAAATTATTGCGCTAGCTGACACCATATGAACTACAATAATTATTGGCATGATGTATGCTCAATAACGCAGGTAAGGAAATCTCATAGCGTTTCTCTTACTGGAAAATGCCACGTCCCGATAAACAGATTTCTGGTACAACAATTATTCTACCCAGTATCAGAATATACAATTTTTTATGTATGTATTTTTAAAACTTGGCCTTTGCCACAATTACCATAACAGCTACTCTTTACCGCTATACAGCCCACATCTCTCAATAAAGCAGACATGGTAAATAATTTACATGAGATTGGGGAACTGTATCCCCAGCATCCAACCACTGTCTTGACATGGCAGGAAAGAGCAGAAACAGAAACAGACACAGCTGAATGAACAGGCAAATATTAAAGTCTTACAAAAGCAGAAGTTTGTCCACCTTATTCCACAGCTCTAATTCTGGCTATAGCACCTGCACTGCACACTCACATAAGACCGGTGATGTAGAAAACCTCTTTGTGGCATGAGTGCAGGTCTTTTAATGATAGAACTACAGGACAGAAAAATTGGGGATTTTTCTTTTAAGATAACTGGAAGCTTACAAAATAAAAGCTTGAGATTTAAAAATGAGTGCGAAAACACCTTAAAGGCTGATGACTCCTCTGGAAATAGATTTGGAGGATACCATGATGGAAATTTAAAGAGGAAAAGTAACACCTTTTGCCCCAGTCAGAGAAAGAAAATTATACATTTTGCACAACACTGAACAGCTGAAAACACCCACATATTCTTCTCAGAAATCAGCGAAGTTATGATAAGAATGCAACACTTGCACAGGGTTTGGTAGGATAACAGCACAGTGTCCAGACTCCAAGTGCGCAATCTGAGCCAAGCATTGTTGGACTCAGCCGAGGTGGGAATGGGTGCGTTCTGAACTCTCTGTTCTCTGTCCAGATGTTTCTTGTTGTCTGGCTAACTTGGGGGGAAAAGGGAGGGAATTATTCAGCTCTTTCTCTCACTCACTTTCTAAGCCACCAAGTGCTTATGCTAAGTAGAAAGTGGGAAGTGGTGCATGTCCTCAGAAAAGGAAAGACAAAAAAAAAAAGAAAAAGAAAAATGGGGAAACAGATAAAGACAGATAAATCAACCATGTCACTGCCAACAGAATTTCACAGCCATGTGTGTGTGTGTGTGTGGGGGGGGGGGACAAGCCCATAATAACATACAACATATAGGAGGCACCCATAATAATCAAGTGCAAATAAGCTCATTGCCTCAAACGATTGACTCTGATAAACAACAACATAAGTTTAAGTTCAGAACAATAACTGACTTCAGCTAACGACCTGGTTAAGTTCATTGGCTTCTGATTTATAGATGTTAACAAAGGAAAGAAAGGAATCAGTACTAATCAGTGTCTTGCTAACTACAGGTAAAGTTACAGTGAAAGATAATTTCACAAACAAACATTGAGAATTTGGTTTTGCTTAGTACAAAACCAAATTAGTACAAAGACATTTTTAAGAAAAGCTATTGACAACTAAGGGACCACCACAGTGCAGTTAAGACAAGTCTTTGTCTGCTAATGGAGGGTAAGTTGACCAGATGAGCGATGCACATCAGTGCGATGGATATGCTCAATTTGACAAGAGAAAGCCACTAAAAAGGTTCCTCTCAATCTGATTCTCTCTAGCTCTGCATTTTTTGTCCCTTTGTTTTCCCCAGCAGCTTCCGCCATTAATTCCAAATTGTTTAGCCTTCCATCTTCACACTCTGCTGCTTTCATTATGCTAACACCAAACTGGTGGCAGCTTTAATGTTTTCTTTCACCTCTTTAGATGGGATTGAGGACGCTCACCTGCCTTTCTTGCAACTGGCACTTATGAGAAATTGTTTTTTAGAAATATCATCAATCAAAGGACGATAGGATGACATGTCTGTGTTGCAAAAGCCACAGATATAGTCAATTTTGTTTGAAAGACAGAAGGAGAACCAGTCTCTTTTTTCACCAGCTAAACCATACAGTATGACTATACTTGCGAGAGTGATGATAAATGCAAAAAGAAGTGCGACTTTCAGAAAGCAAAAAAGCAGACATTAAATAAAAAGGCTGGAAACTATAAAACATTATTTCATCATGTTATGCAATGACTAACCATAACCAAAGCACAGCCCCAGAAGTCTTATTTTGCAGAAGTTTGAATTGCACAAATGCACCACAAATGTCAGTCTGACACAAAATGCATTATCTGCATTAAAGAAAACAACATGCGACTGCGGACTAAATATAAATACAAGTAATAACAAACAGCTCTGAGGAATTTATGTGAATGTCGCAACACCTTACAGTCCAACTGTATTCTGTCTCCTTTGGGCCTCGTGTGTTAGTTCCTGTCCCTAAAGCCTCTCTCATATTTCCTGCATTTCCGAAAATGTTATAAATCCCGCAAGATAACTTCCAAGGCTAATCAAAAACTATGGATCAGGTTTTCCTGGTCTTTGTTAAATGTGACAATTACAGTTTAATTTGTATGCAAGGCAGCAGCCCAGTTGTGATACATTAATATGAAAAAAAGAAAAAGACTAAAGAATTTTAGCGTCTCCAAACGCTGGTTTAAAATGTTCAGAATACAAATGAATGTCTGCTAAAGACAGACATGTTCTACTTTTGCTCTCTCTTTTCCACTGACCAGTGGTTGAACAGTACAACCTCCAACTGCACAACCTGTTTTAGTCCCTTCTGACAAGACTGCCTATCCTTGAGCATAACACTGGAGGCGTTCTCTTCCTGCGTGATATTATTAGATTTGTCTCTTTAAGCTTGTAATCACCTATCTGACTAATTTCATGTGTGGGAAACTGGACCAAATCCAATAACAAATTTTAATCCGCAGGCCCAGGCTCACACAGTGCAGTTAATTGGCGATGTGTTCATTAGTGCTAAAAAGACCAGATGATTAGTAGGACAAAAAGATAATATGTAATATCATGATTATTCCTTATTTTAATCAAGAAAACTGCAAATACTTTGTGAGTACGACTTATATACATATATACAAAAAATACATTTTCATTTTTATATAAGGAAAATGGGAGGGGCATTTTATACTTCAGGCTTATGAGTACTAACATAAGAGTGATACATAAGGGACTAAGCACTTAATTAAAAAGCAAATCAATTCACTAACCAATCAAGCGCAGCCCTAACAGAAATACTGTATGTTCAGCTGATCCTGATAGATAAAAATAAAACCACGTTTTTGAGAGATTATAATTGCAAAGCTGAAATTATGAGTCACGAAGCCATGCAACAGGAAATGATCACTTCCATGCTCTACAGCCCACAACACACTGTTCCACTTTGTTTGCATGATTAACAAGAGACTCAGCCGTGGAGAAGATCAATAAGTTTTATGGGACAGAGTCTAACATTGTAACCCTACCTTTGTGCCCTTCCTGTTCCAGAGCTAATTATGTGATATGATCAATACGCATCACTAATGGGATATTGGCGCTTCTTGTGGCGATTTCTGTGGCAAAGGCCTGAAAAAAAGTCTATAGACAGTGAAACTTTAAACACCTCGCCTCTGTTTAGCTGCCACCCAGTGATGGTGTGAGGTGGTAATGAGATGTGTGCCCAAAGCAGGAAGTGGAAAGCAGTGCATGTCCTGCAACCCAGCATGAAACAGAGCAGTTCTACCTCACAGTAACTCAGATAAGATTTCTGGCAATGATTCTGTTCTGACAGCAGCTCAACATGCAGCAGGCTAATGACACCAGCTGACAAAGCAATACGAAAGAGATGTTGCATCTTATATTTCAGTATGCAGTGTGATCAACTCATACAGCATAATGAGACATGTAAAATATCATATATTATAAGTTTTTATTCCCATTCTTTTCCATATGGTAAGACAGACGCCATCAGATTAACAACTAAAGACTTGATTAAAAAGAAAGATCTTCAGTGTCCGGGTTTCATCAGAAGAACTCCAGGGGAGAAATTCAGATATTCAGCCATCTGGCTAACCACTACAGAGGCAGAACTATGGCCTCCTCTTTCTCATTTCTCTGTGGAGTGATGGCGCCCAGCAGAGCATGGCTGGCTCAGAAAAGATTCAGGCGCCATTCCACTGCATGCCCGTGTTAATCACCCCCAACAACCACCATGAAGATGGAGCCTCTTTGGAAATCAGACGGTGACCATAAGGCTGCATGATCTCTTTGTCCATCTCTAGTGGAATGGCAAAACTGGCAATGTGTTGTCTGGGAGGATCTGGCTTCTCAAAGTGAAATGCATCCCTAAAGGTTAGTTAGGTAAGATAATTAGAGAGGATGCCAACAGAATAATTCCTGTCACCATAGGATTCATTTTCAGACAGAAGGATTTAAGGTAATTTTACTGTCAGTTATAAAAATGCTCTCAACTCTTGGGACTAAAATACTCTTGACAACAATTGCGGTAATCTGCCTCTACATGACATCACTTGAGTTCTCCCACTCAGTCAAAGATTAGGTCAACTTGGAGTTCCCCACATAAACGTTGCACTCACAATTCAGACTAAAAGCATTCCCCGAGGAACCCAAAAGAAAGGGAAAAGAGGCATATCATTGTTCCACATTGTTTAGGTGGAGCAGTTTTTGACTGTGCATGATAAAAAAAACTTAGAAGACTGGCTGACTCATGCTCAAGCAACTACAGAATACCAAATGTCGGAGGTGAAGCATAGCATTGCAGTGCAGTGCTATGAAAGTTTATTACTTTGCATCATGAAGCATTTGGTATAGTTTCAACTACTACAGCAAGCTAACAAGGTGGGTTTAAACCATTCTTACCATACATTCCATGCGGACCCCAAATGAGCTAATCAAAAGGCAAAGAAACTACATTCAAACAGTCAAGAAAAAGATTTATTACAATCCATATCACACGATACGATAAAGCACTGAATTCTAACTTGTAAAAAGCAGGCCTCTGCATTACCGATTTTCTCTGGCTATGTAAAAAGATAGCCCTTTTATAGCCCTATGGTGAAGCATATTAAACAACCATGAGATGCTAATCTAGAACTGATATAAAAATCCTCCCATTTCTTATCCACCCACAACACTTCATTTGCCTGTTTGTTAGTCGTGTGATCAATCAAACTGAGCGGCGAGATTAACACATGGTCACATCCCTATAACACACCTATTCTGGTGATTTTAGGACTTTGAAATTGAATACGCAGCCCCTGATATTTCTGCAGCAGCCTTTCCACTTGAATTGTCACACACACATTGCCCGCATTCAAAAAAGCTGAGTGCTCACAGTTTGCATTTGGATGCATACCATTTCAGCCCTTATAGTTCAGGGGAAGGGGTAATGCTGTGTATCAGTGAAGGAATAAAACTGGACTCTATAGAACAAAATTCTTAATTGAATTTATAACTATGATTACATAATACCGAATAATACAGGATCATGTGCAGCATTTCATCTTTGTAAAGTCCCACCGTATTGTAGTGCAGTGGTTTAAGTGTTGCAGTTATTCCAGGAGGTTTGTTATGGAGGATAATTTGCCTCTGGTAGGGTCTTCCTAGGGTAATTGGACCACTGGTGAAGAGCTAGATGGAGAGTGATCCCTATGATAACCTAAAGATCAAGTGACCAATTTACCCTGCCAGATCAGGTATACCAGGTCCCGTCCTAGGTTACTAGTCACAGGGTCTGCTCTTCTGTGTCCCCACCAACCACAGGATGAGCTTTAGGGGTTTGGTGTCTTGGGAGTTCTGGTACCAGTTTGCTATACAAAGACTGGCCTGTGTTCCACTTTGGAGTTCCCCAGGTGAAAATTGAATTGGATATATTTGTAATCTCCCCTCAGTTTGGTGCCTGTATTTTGGGGTTTTTCCCAATGAATGAGAGGACCCCTCCCAACAACTTCAGAGCGCATTTACACCCAATGACAGTTCAGAGTGCACAGCCTTCTTGGAGTCACTGGAATGAGGTGTTGAGGTTCTACATGGGGACTCTGTTGCCCTACTGGGGATCTTTAACATTCACATAGGCAATGACTGACTGACCTGGAAGGGTGTGATTGAGAGGAACAGCCTGCCTGAGTGCTGCCCCAAGCAGTGGAATTTAAGAGTTTGGTGGCGTTATTCAAAAGTGAGAGAGTGAGGGGAGAGTGGATTGCAAGACTAACAAACAAATTTGTGTAATCTGTTGTTGTGAAGAGGGAGCTCAGCATAAAACCCAAGCTGTCAATTTACCTGTGAACCTATGTTCCTACCCTTTCTACCTAGGGCACAACCTCTAGGTAGTTACTGGAAGAAAGAGATCACATATACAATGATGGCTACGATGGCTAGGCTCTCCCTTAGCGATAGGGTGAGTAGCTTGGACATTCAGAAGGAACTCAGAGTAAAACCGCTACTCCTCCACATCAAAAGGAGACAGGTGGTATGAAGACATGACTAGGGTGCCTCTTAGACGCCTCCTGGGTGAGGTATTTTGGGCATGTCCTGCTGGGAGGAGGCAGTGAGGCAAACCTAGGACATGCTGGAAAGATTACCTCTTCGATGGCTTGGAAAGCCAGCCCTAGATGAGCTGGAATAGGTAGACCCAAACACAGATAAGTGACAGAAAAAGATGGATAGATGGATGGATAATATTTATTTATTGTTAAGTCATATTTAACTCTAGATTTAAATATTTTAATGTCAGTTTATTCCCTGGAGTGACTTTTAAATGTTTGCGTTGTTCTGTAAGTGGCTTCATTACCACATTCTATTACAGCTGTGACTTCAGTTATACACAGTACTTGCAGATGTGCCAAGCAGCAACCGCATAAGCAGCAGGCCCACACACTTACAATGTGTATACATGTGACCATTCATTTGCACCTAATGAATATTGACCTCAACTACTATGGCATTTATTCATCTGCTGAATAATGCAAGTACTTAACTGTTTTCCTATTTATGACTCTCCTATGCTGCTATGCATTATTTCTCATGCAGCACTGCAAGTTGTATGCTTTTACTGCCTCATATTAATTTATTTATGAGAGTCTATAGCATACAGTGAGTTGTTATCCAATTAATGACTGTGAAGAAAAGCTCACCTTATGTGTTCCTTTTGTATGACTGTTCTTTTAGCTTTAAGCTATGTTTCAGAAAAATAATAAAAAAAATCTATCTCACAAAGAAAAAAAAAACTAATTGAGGGGTTTTTTTTTCCATCTGTGTCCAGTACTGTGCAAATGTCTTGGGTCACCTCTCACTTCTTCATATTCTGCCTCCAAGAAGCCAGACTTTCTTGCATTTTTTAAGTGGTCTTGATCAATAGTTCTCCAGGCTTTCTGGAGGTTTTTCAAAGTTTGTCTCTGCACACTGGCTGCTTTTTCACTTATATCAATCCAATCTTTGTACCTGACCATTGTCAGATACTTTCATTATTTGTAAATCCATAAACACTGACCTTTCTATTCACTCAATCATAAAAACGGCACCTAAAACAAGCAACAAGGGTTGTAGTTTCAAAGTAAACTATTTTCGTGTACCTCAGTTGCTCCCTTCATTTGCTAAATGTCATGCATTGTTTAAGTCAGCCCTGTAAGAATCCCTTTTGGGCCATTAGCAATATTCAGTTGCTTTTGTTTGTACAGCTGACGCATGGATTAACTTTAAGGCAATACATCTTTGCTAGCTCAGAAAAAAATTGTCCCAACTTGAAAAGGAACAGCTGGGCTGCAGCAAAATTTTAAATGGTCTCCATTTGTTTTTAAATTTGTTGCTTCTGTTTCCAAGTGAATGCCTGCTTTACAGAACAGCAGCCCAGGGAAATACTCAACAATAAAAACTTATTTTGCTGAGAATGAGGGATAATCCTAGCATGCACAAATGTATTGCTCTATTGCTGTCCACTCTGCTATATTGTCTGAAATATATAATACTTTCAGAAGTATTGTCATAGTTTTAAACAACATTTCTATAGTTCTAATATCACCGTTGTTAAACCACAGGTGGTGCAATATTACTAAAACAACATGGTCGTGACCACAAGAGTTCAACCGCCACATATATGAAGAAGAATTACACTTGCAAACGAAGAAAAACGTCCTGGAACTGATTCCATTCTTAATCTGACTTCAGGTTGATAAAATGCCCACATTTGTTAAGCTCCTCACACAATGACTCCTTTATCAAATCTTTCATTCACATTATCTCTGACACTACAGGCACTGGCAAGGAGGAAAAATGACCCATAGACAACGCTGTTCTGAACAAATGTAGATGACTGGCTTAAATGTTTCAGTGTTAATGACATATTTGTGGGAGTGATACTCTTGATAACTCGAAGGATGATTACTCAGCCAGCAATACTGTTCTGTGACCCTTAGGTAATCTGTTCACATAATTAAAAACAAGAATGACTGTAATTATTTTCTTTGTTTTGTTTTTATATCCTGCAGCTGCAGCACAAGATTACCTGACAGTCAAAGAAAAAAAAAAAGCCAGGTTAATGTACATCAAAGAGAAGCAACAATTGTTAGTAAAATGCTTTACAGCTTGTTAGTGCCGCACCAGTTTGGGCTGGTTTAAGTTGGGACGTTAGCTACCACTGTGTCTGTTTCATTCCTATCAGAACTAGATATTGTAACTTTTTTTATTTTTAACTAACAAGAACAAGATTTAGGTTCCACAAAAACAACAAGTACACTGGAATCTGTATCCAGTTTTGTGACAGGTCGAGACTAAGGCACGTCCAGTCCCTCCAGGAAATACATAAAAAAAACAAAATACTGTTTATAGGTCAGTCCTGCAAATGTCAGCGCTCAACCCACACAGACGTTAAAATTTTGAGGGGAATTTTGTGACCTCAGGAGTCGGATCACCTTACACAAAGGTTAGAATACACCGGCCCAGACCCATTCTCTCCTTGTCAATCCCATTAGCTTCCAGGGGCACAGTCTCAGCTGTTCAACCCAAGACATATCCCTAATGAGTTCCATTAGCAGTATTACCTGCATCCGGCGAGCGCTGAGGTCATGGGGTCAACAGTAGACCTAACACTGAGATTAAATTACTCCAGAGGGAGAAAAGGGTGGGTGGATAGGTTACTACCCCCCTACCCACTCTGGCCATAAACAGAGATTTCAGAGTAGAAAGTGCACTGACATTTAACATGCTGTTTGGTTCATACACTCCCGTTGATCTCATTTTTAACCACGCAGATCTGAGACAGGGCAATAAGTGTTGTAAGTTTGACCTACAGTGAACAATGAATGTATACTGTAATCACATGACTGATGAAGACAAAATGAAGCAGGGTTTGATTAGGGATTTCAATGCAGCTGTCCAGGTTTTGCCATGTCACAGAGAAGGAGCACAGAAAAAGAATGACAGATGCAAAAATGAATGAAGAAAAAGATAAGCAACAAACAGATTGCACAGGAAGTACCAAAATAACAACACCCTAGTCTGATGTACTACAACCTCTTTTATAGCCTTTTACCACTTTTCCTGCCCCATTAAACAGGTATAAAGTAGAAGAATGCAGATATTTTTAGCAAACATTTTTTTGGTAAACCCATTGTAGTCTTACAGATTAAGCTACATGTGCAAATCTCAGCACTAAGGAAAGGCTCTTAAAAATAGACATAAGCAACAAATTAGCTTACATATTTTGGATCTCATTACAGATAGCTTTATGTGAATTTCGCATGGTTTCCCCTATTTTGCCCCAGAGCACTTAAAAAAGAGATACTTAATCTAAAGTGCACCACTTCCTGGTTACAAGAAAGAAAAAAAGAAAAAAAAATCTTGTCTGAAGTAGGGCTGCCACAAACGATTATTTTGATAGTCGACTAGTCACCGATTATTTTTGCGATTAGTCGACTAATCAGATCATCATCCATTGGACGTACAGCGTACAGCTTATTGCACCAGCAGCATCTGCTCTTATATAACTATCATTAGCTTACAGTTTTAAGTGTTTAAGATCTGTGCTAACTAAAAATAAAGACAAGATGATAGTTTATTAAACTTCACCGAAACAATCTGCAAATTTCATTAAAGTTTAATAAACTCCTTGCTATCTAAAATATAACGGGACACCGGAGTATATTCTCCAGCATCTCACACTTCTGATAATCAGCTGTCTGCTTGACGTTTATTCAGCTGTGTAAAAACTATAACTTTAATCTCAGCCAAACCGATTTACTGAGGAACAAATAAAATACTAAAAAAAAGCCAAACAATAACATTTTTAAGTTATCTAAGTGACTTATATATCATGTTTAACCTGAGTAGCGAAAGACGGCGGTGGGTTTGAAAACGATTTGCCAGGAGTCCGGTGCTCTCACGGCGCTAGTGACCTAGCCCCCGGCTAGCTAGTGGGTAACAGACGTCTCCGAAAACGTCGGAGTGCTTTTGAAAATATGTGGTGTCTTGATAAACTGAGCAGATATTTGAGGTTTACACAGCTACATTCTCGCCTGAAAATATGTTAAACGTTTATTTTGTGACCCAGAAAGAATAATAAGAGTAACATTAAAACTAACTAGCTGCCGCCATTGTTGGAAGCTGCGCTGGGCTGCGCTATGAATTCTGGGACACAGCTTCTTCTTCTTCGGGGTTTAACGGCAGCTGGCGTCCTTGTACATGCAGTGCTGCCATCTTCTGTTTCAGTCCGTTATTACACTCTTAAATCCTACTACTCATTCCTGCGTCTTTTGTGATCTTACAAAGCATCAAACGACGCGTCGACTATTAAATCAGTTGTCGACGATTTTGATAGTCGACGTAATCGTGACTAGTCGACTAATCGTGGCAGCCCTAGTCTGAAGCTGAAGATCCAACTGTAAAGTCCTGCGTGCAACTGTTTAACACAGCATAGAAGCTGTTTTTTCTCAATGAAAAGTGGCTTTGAATCCTCTTATTTGTATGAAATTTCATTGGCCGGCATCAGTCTGTGAGCCCCTTAAAAAAAAAACAAAAGGATGTCTTTATACCACAAACCTCTTGTTGTTTACCCCGAGTCTACCTAGTTAGCATCAAACAGCATCTAGAAAAAGAAAGTTCACAAAGCTAGCCACATACTTTCCAAAGAGCTGATAGAGACAAAACAGGACCTACAAGGTGAATGAAAATACAATTTGTCAAGTGGCGAGAAAAACAAATAAATGCTAGGCAACTAACACGTTTTCCACATCAGCTGTTATCCCTGTGTCTGTTATTTATAGTTATTTCTAATCCTAGCAGCAAAAACATTTCAGTCAGTTTTCTATAGTGTGATTTTTAGAACCGGATGAATGATGCATAACACCAATATCATGGTAATCCAAGTTTGCAGGAATGGCAGAATTAAAAAAAAAAAAAAAAAAAAAAAAAAAGAATTCAGATCTGATCCGGTTACTTTCCATCAGCAGCCAATATTTCTGGTGGGAGCTGGACAAAGAGGAAGAACCTCAATTATGTTGAGTGGAAGCAGCAGGCTCTGTGTGGGATCTGGAGCCCTGCAGAGTACTGAGAAACTTCAGTGCAGCTCTGCAGGCTCCCCAGCTTCAATACTGATTGAGTCTGAACACAGGTACTGTAACATACTTACAAACATAATAAACAAGTGCACGGTCACACAAGGAAACAAAAGCACAGCAAACACACACATACACACACACACACACACACACACACATATATCCACCTGCTCATCCCATAGGCATTCACAACTAACAAAAAACAAAAGAAAATAAGAAGTGAAGAGAGAACTGCAGAACACTCAAAAGGCTCAGTCTCGTCTTTCAGACACCGCCTGAGGCATTGGATTCTGAATAAGTACACTTTGAGCTCTGAAGCATCTACAGACACCAGCGCTCATTAGCCACCCGTTTACAACCTTGAGGTAAAGGCAAACAAATGCTGAAAAACACAATTAGGAATTCATTTGACCACATAAATGAAGGTCAGTTTCACAGTTTCCTTTTAAGAACTACTCCACCTCCTCTCCTGTCCACAAAGGGGAAGAAAGACAAAATCAAACAATATTTAATCCCCCTTGGTCATGCTCTCTTTTGGTATGTAACTCTATAATTGCAAATCTGATAACAGAAATATTAATGAGGTTAGTGCCATGATGTTTAACCACATACACTAGGAATCAAAATGGACAGTGACAAATTAGTTTCCGAGTGTGTATTTGGTCCTGTATGTTATCGATTAAGTTAGCACAAGTGCACCATTTTTGTTTTAAGAAAACAGCTAGCTTTCAGCTGGGAGAAAAGAGGGCTTGTCCAGTTTTTGGCAGCTTATTGTGAGCACAAAAATATACAATAATATAGCAAGTGATTTTATTACTGAGAGTTTTTTATTTATTTATTTATAATGTTTACGTTGTAAAGCTCATCCTGTTGCCTATTACCAGAATATATAATTAAGAACTATACAAAATTTGTAGATCTGTGAGTTGAAGATGAAAGCTGCCATTTCAGCATGCTCAAAGGGTCCGGGCTTACATACACCGCTCTGTCAAGAGCAAAAGATGGAATTTGCAGAAGCGTAATCTAGAAACCAGTGACTACTGTCTGACACACAGCCATGAGCTGGCATCCCATGTGCCTTACTGTGAAAAACTCTTGAGCCATCCCGTCTTTCTTTATATTTTGCTTCCAAGGACTCAGACTTTCTTCTAACTTTGTAGTTGTCGTGAGCAAAAGCGCTCCAGGATTTCTGAAGGTCTTTTAAAGTTTATCTTTGAACATTGGCTGCTTTTTCATTCATTTTCAGTCCAGCCCTTGTACCTAACCATTTTCATAGGAATGTATTTTTGTTTGTTAAGCCACTCAGTCACTGAATAATGAATGAATAAAATAAACATAAAGAGGTACCTAACACAAGGGGTGAAACAGTGTTGCGCCTACAAGCTAGAAAAAAAAACCAATTTCAAATTTTGTCTTTGGTCTTTGCTATTAGCAACATGTTGCAAAAACACATCATTTGTTCCCACTTCTTTAGTTGAATTTCTGAAAAATACCAAAGATAATAGGTTTGATGTCATTTTTGCACCAATAAGGTGACTCCCCCAGAGCTATTCGCTGAAAACCTGGCACATCTTAGCGCGCAATGTGGCCTTAAAAAAATTGAGGAACGTAGGCAAAAGATGAAGAGGATAAAAGATCAAGTATCTGCTGCAGTAAAGTCTGAAAGTTACCGCCTTAAGAAAACAAAATCCATCAAAGACACAGGACCTGAGAAATATATCTGCCCCTTCGATTGATCCAGTATTCATCATCAGAAACGTTTTCAATGGAAGGACGGGTGTCAAGAAACTAATCTTTAAAAAGGGAAGCAGGAAAAAAAAAGGCTGAAGTAAGCCAATTTCTTTACTGGAATAATAATAAAGAAAATCAGTGGCAACAGGTCTCTGTTTTTGCCTTATATACTTCACATGTTTCAACACATCACTGCACCTGTTTCCCATTTTACTAGCAAAATATGTAAGAAATGAGGGGTGGCTCAAGACTTTTGCAGAGCACTGTACAAGTGGGTCAAATGAAACACACGTTCAGGAAACTTCAAAATTTTCATCTTAAGACCATGAAAGCATCATCAAGTCATAACATACAAGGTAGAAAAGCACACTGAGTGGAATTTCAATTGCAAATTCATTAACTGTCGACATGCCGTGTTTTGTGAAAAAATTATGACCATCGTGTTTCTACCAGGAATTCTCTTTGATGTCTGCAGAATGCACAAAAGCACCAAGACCACAAACCGGGATCAATGCCAAACTTGAAAAGCATTATTGTGATTAGGCTCTGTTAGCAGTAGAAGTAATGGATCAATAGAAAAAGGAGAAACACATACTTTGTGTCTTTATGTTCTTCTTTCGCCATAAACCACCTTTACGATGCATCGGCTCTACACCTACTACCATGTGTTGAGGGCGTCTTAACTAAATGTTAGAAACTAGTTATATTCACAGACAAAACTCAATTTCAAACCTATCAATCACCGCTAAAGTTTATCCACTGGATACAAGAGAAATTTTGTACTGAGCAAACAATATAATTGCTCTGCTTCAGCTCCTCTTCATTTGGTTAAGCCACTAACTGTGTGTTCTCGGTTTTAAAGCACGTGAGCTTTGACCTTTTCCTTATCATAAATCACATACTACTGTTCTGCTGCCAGGATTTTGTTTAACCCAATTTGTCACCGAGGACACCACTTTCACCCTCGCTGCAGATTCACTCAGTGGTACTGGGAGCTCGGGATTAGTGGGCGGATCAAAGCATGCCATCCAAGTCTCTCTCTCTCTCGCCCTTGTAATCATTGAACCCAGTAGCTTCTGGAGGTGATAAGTTAAGGCCGCTGTTGGTTACCAGGCAAAGAGAGGGGGATGGATAGCGATGCCACTAGCATTTACTTTCATTGATTAATATGTAATTCTTTCTTCTGTTAAGTGTTTATTGTCTTAAATGGAAGACAAATAGCTTAAAATGTCCACCACAACGCGCAGAATCTTACATGACATTCTTGTTTTGTTCAACAGTTGCAAATGATCCCATTTGATAAGCGTGAAACAGAGACAAAAGTGGCATTTTTGCTCCGTTTGAAAAATACACACATACACATACACACTTGCAAATGAATTCCTTGTTGATCTGGCTAACCAAATTATCTTTTCCTGATTAATCAAGGACAAAGAAAGGAGTGTTTACTAGAAAACAGCACCCAACACAGACAGAGCAAAAAAAGCAGACAGACAGACAGTAGACCCACACACACATTCACACATTATTATGACAGAAAGAGGTCACAGAAGTTGTGCCAAGCATATCAGACAAATTTGCTGTCAGTGAGGAATCGCTTCCTAACACAGCTATTAAAGCCCGCAGGTATGACAATAAGAATAATCTAAATATGTCACAGTGCCAGTGCCAAGACTTCTTCACCATGTGCAGCGGAGGCTGTGTGGTATTTCAGTGCAGACATCAGGGTGAATAAAAGTCAATAGACATGTTTGCCACAGAGCACTTCTACTCCACCACCGTGGTCATGTAAACTTCCTGTGGCACCCGACACTTCCTCTTATTGGCTTTGGAAACATGAATGAGCTGAAGTGCAGAGGGAGCTTTACAGAAGCAGAGGCGTGCAATAGCTACAGTTCAAACCTCTAATCTCATTGCCATGAAATCTTGGGTTTCGTTTGAGTTTAATTACATACACACGGGGATACTTCTCTTTGAGTCTCTTCCAGTTTGCCATTTCCCTTCAACTTGAGACAGGTAAAAATTTAAAAGCAAATAGTGCAGCATCCTTTTAAAACTGCTACCACCAGACAAATGGTGTATACTAAATCATCAACCATGGAAGAGCATCACTCTAACGTTCCATAACGTTCCTTTTACTTTATTTAGTGTCCTCGATTTTCTCTTCCCTAAGAAGCTTATTATCTTTGCTCACTTCTGCACAGAGTTAGACTGTCTAGATAACACCCAATTAGCACCCTTGGAAGTGAATGTGAAGATGCTCTAGCTGCCAACTGTATGTCAATTTCATTGGGAGGGGGGGCTGATACTTGCATGAGCAGAAATAAAATACTGGGTAGATAAATGTTTAACCTTTTTAGGGGGAAAAAAAGAAATGAACGGAATTGGCTTTTAAGTGCTCCTGGAGCCACCAGCAGAACAGCTCATCATCAACCTTGAGGCCTATATCACCACATGGATCCAGGTGTGACACCTCCAGAATAAGGTGTTAGTGGGCATAATTGCATTATTTTCTCCACCTGGGAAAAACTAAATGAAGCTTGCATGTTTTAACACACAGAGCCCACCACAGTATGTGTTTAACTGCTGTATTATCACAGATACACTGATAGAATTTTTTTACTGCGCCAAGGAATGGGCTTGTTGTGACAGGAAGGAATCTCTGGATCAGCTGGGGAAATACAGGCAGAGAAATGTACAAAAAAAGCTTTCCAAACAATCAAGGAAAATCGTGGAACATCTCAGTGGGAAGTGGCTACCCAGGGAATCCCAGGGTGTGGATGTGTAGCAGCGTAGTGCATATAAAAGTTTGCCCGGGGGGCGTGTAAATCAAAGCCACCACTTGGTCGTTTAAAATGTATACCGAGGCGGACTCACCTGTGACATCTGGGGTCTGAAATTGATCTCCTTCAGGTCCACTGATCCTGGGGAGAGATTGTGCAACATCTGGCACAACAACACCCCATCACGCAGGGCCTGTGCCAAGTCGAAGACGGCCGACGAGGGCCACACAACCCGGTGGTTCGGGGGCAGGACCTTGCAGTCTATCAACCACCGTCCGCATTGTCTCCACTCCTCCATATCTTTCTCCGAAGTCTCTCCTCGCAAAATAACCTGGTTCTCGAACTGGCTCAGTGCGAGCAGAAAAGCGTTGTTTCACGGCGCACGAGCAGGCACTATGGTTGATTTCCCACCGGCTCCGGGTGTCTTGATTATTCACTATGTACGCAAATCAGGCAATTTCGCAACTTTGTATTATTCGCAGTAGGTCAGCTCACAATATCCCCATGTCCAGGCGCATGTCAGCTCCCCTTTCTCCTCAACGTGAAGGCTCGGAAATGACTAAAATAATAACAGGGATCCACTTCGGCAAACAGCGACGATGTAAGCAGAAAACGGAGACGAGCTACGTGAATTTTCTCCTCTTCATTCTTAAAAAGTTTCCTACTCAACACATATAATCCAAAGAGCGTAAAATGTTTACAACAGAGACAAACAAACCAGCTGGATACAGCAGTTTGTCATGTATCGACTTCACTAGTGTTTCACATTTCAGTGAACCAAACACCACGGGCTGCTGTGCAATGTGGGGAAAGCGGCTTTTCAAGTCTCTGTAGACGATGAATAAAAGCACGGAGTCACCCTTCGCATTTGCATTTATCGTTTCCTTAGTACTCTAAGCGTAAAAACAAGGACTTCCACTCAGTCCCAAAAGCGAAAGATAAAAAGAAAGGGATAACAGACCAGACTGTCTACAACCCTTGGTTCAATCTCTTTTCACAACTGTCTAAACGTCGCTCTCCAGCAGCGGAAACATGTCCAGTCTGGGAAACAAAAAAGGGGGACATCTGTGTTTACATGTATCCTGTAAATGCAACTTCGCCTCGCGCCTTTACGCACGCCCAAAAACAGCGCTATCAGTGTGTCCAGCTTAGGTTTTCTCTGATTTTTGCCTCCCTTCCGCTCACGTCCTTGCTCTCACGTCTCCCTCTCCGTGTTTCCCTCTCGGACAGAGATGTTTAGAGATCCCAGCTACCGATCGTAGCTGTTCAAATCTGAAAGGAGACCAGGCTTCAGGCTCGGTATTGGCCCAGGAGTTTGAACTTGCCCCTATGTGCTGATTAAGACACGTAAAGTTAAAAGTCGGGTAGTTTGCTTTAGCAGCTCCACTCTTAAAAGAATTTGGGTTTCAGGGAGTATTTTTAAACTAAGCGTTAAGATGCGCCCTCTGATGGGTGAAGCGCACACTGCAAGGGCCATTGGCATAAAGGGGATATATATATATATATATATATATATATATATATATATATATATATATATATATATATATATATATATATATATATATATATAGATATAGATATATAGATATATATATAGATAGATAGATAGATAGATAGATAGACAATTCTTATGTTTGCAGAAGCTTTCCGTGTTATTCTGAATATGCCTGCTAGTTGTACTGTTTGAATTTTCAGTTACTGTTCAGATGTTGACATCCTTCATTTCTGAACACTACATTTTTTTTATTAATTCTGATCCCTCACCAGAGTAAGAATGAAAAGCAACATGACTAATGCTATAACTTTTAATTTGTTCTAATCCAAATCTAGGCGATTTATGTTTGAGTCTTACAATCTGAACACTTTTATTCTTTATAACAGTAACACAGAGCCCACACAGAGGTGGACTCTTTCCAAAAACTCTTTGTGTCTCTGAAAAGACTTCTTACAAATATTCCATTAGTTTGTTACGCAGAGAGGAGCGGTGAGAGAAACATCAGACTTCACTCTATCTTAACTGAAGTAATTGTTTTATTGTCTCTTGCCAACATCATGCACATACAGACAACAACTTCCCAAAAAGGCCCCCAATCCATTTCCTGCTCCCTTTAAACACTCTAAAGACCACGCCTTCTCAATACAGACTGGCCTATAAAAGAGCTGCAATTGAGGCAAGCCTCCTCTTTACTGGGAAAACAAGATGGCCACCACAGAGGTAATCTGCAAAACACTTTGTTACATGAATGCTTCCGAACATAGTTAAAGTGTTACAGTTGGAGTAAAAGTAACATGAAAATAATGAGTACATTTAATTTTCACCTAAACAAAATGTATTGTCACTAAATGTCTCACACAAAAGTCCTTTTGGAGCTTATTTTCATGTTGTTGGGCCGATTATTCAATGCAGTCCTTCCACACAAGTACACAATAATAATACATCCATCTGGGTTTGGGTCAGGGTAGAACGAGTTTATGCAGAGAAGCCCACACCTCCCTCTCTCTGGCCACCTTCCTGAGTTCATACTGGAGGAACATAGTAGGGTTCTCAAGCCAGCTGAGAGATATGGGTCTGCCATGGAGCCTTCTCCTGGTAGGACATGCCCAAAACACCTCACCCAGGAGACATCCTAGCGGTTCCCATATGGTTTCAGCATCTTGGTCAATTGCCGGAACCACATCAACTGTTTCCTTTATTGTCAGGAGCAATTTGGGAGGGTCTTCTAAGACAGAGTAGTCTAGGGTGAGGGGGCAGACTAAGAGTGATCCAGAAAACTGTTTTTACAAGAAGAAAACAAAGGGACATGACTACCCTGCCTGGGAAAGGGTTACACTTTAAGGGAACTAGGCATAAAAATGTATATTTATGTCCATAGTAGTGGGGTCTCTCACTCTCTTGCTTAGTTCCTGTGGCTGGTGGTATTGGCTACATTTTTAGACTGTGAATAGCGATGCATGAACAAAAGCAGTACCAAAGCAGGCTTTTGTGGTGGAGCCATTTTTATAGACAATTAGGTCAGAGGTTTTCAGACAGCATTTACCCACTTCTCAAGCCAAAAGCACTTAATGCCTTTACATGTTTAAGTAGCAATTAAATCTACAAGTTGTTTTATAGTGAAATAAAGATAAACAAAGACGCAAGCTCTTTTGCTTCCCCACGCCTCCACAGAATCTAAACAGTAACTGAGAGGGGTTAGAGGTCAAAGAGGAAATAATATGTAAACTTTTGGTAAGGAAGTTTGCACTCACTCTAGGGAGCTAATAGAATAGAATAAACCTTTATTATCCCACGGATGAGAAATTTTGGTGTTAAATTGTGTAAAATTTGGTATAAAATTAAGTTGTTATCACACCTTGATTTGGGAACTAATAACTAACTAAATGGTAAATGGATTGTATGTGGTTTAATGCTCCTCTAGTTATAGCAGACATTGAAAGCACCTACGCTACAAGCCACCGTCATCCTTCCAGAAAGTCCTGTTTTATTGCATGCATACAGTGTCATTCAGCTTGACACACATTGGAGACATTTTTTAGTGTTCACTGCCTAAGAACACTTCATCATGAAAAGTGGATGAGCTCGGGTTATGTACTTTAGTAAATTAATGTAATTAAGGGAAAAATGTATTTGCTGGATTATTGTCAGTATCCACTAGAGGTGGGAATCACACATTACCTCACAATAGCACACTGATGATATTCTGATGCAGTAATTCTGTGGTATTTGACACTTTGCAAGACAGAAACTCAGTGTCTGTGTAACTGAAGAAGAAAACATACTCCTAAAAAAGCAAGAGACTGTAATTATCTCTAATTTGCTGCACAAGAGTGTTAGTGTGTGCATATTAACATTATTCTTCAATTTAAATAATATGTCAGTTGGCTAATATGATCTTCTTATGTTGTTATGAAGTAGTTTCTGAGTAAATGTCAGGAGAAACCATTAAAAATGTCTGTTTGGTTTATTAAAAATGCTGATTTTTGGTGACTGTGTGTCTATGATCAAAACAAGAATCAATTTCATACAATGCAGTTTTGCTATTTATTTTTTTTTATTATTCCATTAGCCAGTCTACAGTCATCCTCAAACAACATCTAGCAGTTTGTAAAAGGGCGACTTCTGATTCTACAAAACAAAAACGGCGGATTAGTTTAAAGTTAAACAATTTCTTTATAAAAACCCACACACCTACCACTACAAACCACATTTACCATGATTGCAAATGCTCAAGGCTGAAAAATGCAGTTGGCTTGTCATAACTTGTTCAGTAATGGGTTACCTGTTGTTTCTGGGAATGCAATAAAATGTGTTTTAAAAGGAGTTCACAGTACTTCGAAACGACCAGATTCTGAACATTGTATTTAAAATCCAGCACAGATGTAAACAAAGACAGCAAATTAAATTTTGAGTACTCCAGTTTCAGGATCCTGGTAGCATGCATGTTGGCTAACCGTTCCATAACTTTCCACAGTCGACAGACAAAAACTGATTTGCTGGTGGATATGGCTTTCCTCAGTTTTACAAAGACTGATGGCCTCACCTCCATAAAATGAGACGACATGCTTGCTACTAACCAATCTCATCGGTTCTGTTTCCAGACACAGTGGGCAGCTTTTCTCACCAACAGGAAAGAAAGACAGCAGTTTGTGTGCATAGTAAACATTTAACCTGGCAAAGAGACAGATGTTCCCCCCTCAAGAACTGATGGAGTCAAAGCAAATGCAAAATATGGTCATGCATGTTTAAGTTAGCAATTCAGTCATGTACTATCACGTCAATATATTTTATTGTTTCACAGAAATAAAAAAACCAACAACAATGTTTTGGCTATGATTTGTCATTTGATATATATTTTGGGTTTGATTTTGCTCCTTTCTTTAATTGGGCAGCTACCTTTCTCATTTCCATATCCTCCCACTCTACCGGAATGTTCCCCAATGTCATCTTCTGTTAATAAAATAATCACAGTTGATCAATTAATCTCTTAATTGTCACCAACCTCAATATGCCACCTGTTTCTTGTTAAACCCCCTTTGTCATGTCTCATTACTTTATCAGCTCAGTCATCATTGCATCTTCCCACCTCCACATTCCCACAGGGACATAGCACATTTAGCCAGTTTGTCTCTGGGCATATATGAGAGAAGTAGAGCAAAACCTGATTTCCGGTGCTTCTTTTGAAATTGAAAGATTTTAAAGATTGCACAGCTGCTGGCTCATACGATCTTAAATCACCCATATAGAAACCGGGGATGGCTTTGGTTTTCAGAAGGCTTGAGATGACTTCTTTTTCTTTCTTTTTTTTTCTTTTTTTTATATAGCAAATTCTGTGCAAGTGAGCAGTTTAAGGCACTGGAAATGTACCACCAGAACAAATTATGTTTTTCCTGTTTGTTTAAGAATTTGGAGAAGGTAGTGAATTCTCATAGTATTCTCCCACTGTACTATCCATGGTGCCCTGAAAGCAGTAAAGGCTGACATGGACAGAATTTATACTAACAAAGAGCAGCTAAACAGAATTTTTCACAGAAACCCACCATCTCACACACTTCTTGTCATCTAGCTCCCTGTCACTGAAGAGTAAGGACTTTATAAGCTTCACCTTTCTTCCATCTGCAGCCATGTTTACCTCATAAAGTGACACAAGGGCTTTGACTGTTCACAGATTAATGGAGATATCAAACATTCCCATGGTAGCTGCAGCTCCATAGACTGTATCAAAAAACATGGACATATCCACAGAGCCATCACTTATTGGTTAATGAAGTCTAGGAATAGCAAAAATATAAACATTTGTCACTTAAGTACAGGTAGAAGTACAGATATTTGTGTGAAAAATAATCTGGCAGTACTGATTCAACTTCTTTACTCTTAAGTAAAAGTGAAAAAGTAGAGGCTCTGAAATGTAGTGAGAGAATAAAAATGTGCAAACCTAACTGAACCTTGAAGTGAGGTTTAGCATGTGGAGGACCCTACGATCGGGTGTAGCAGTGTAGTGTGTGGAAAAGAATTAATTAGACATAAGTTATAATAATTTCTCCTGTGTAATCCAGTAGACTTTTCTTTCTGTTCAGGCTATGCTGGTACTGCTCTGAGATTTACTGCTCATCGTGCATTCAGACAGCTGAATTTAACAAAATTATAACCCCTACACTGTATAAAGCTAGTGTATCCATAGAATTCAGTGAGTAAATCACCAGTTTAAAATTGGTAATTTATAACTGTTACCCCGTTACGTTGACCATGAACACCACAGCTGCTCTGAAACAGCAACCATAGATCATTACTGCAAACTTTACCAAAGTCCTGAAAATGAGCCATTGTTGCCCGCACTAAACTGCCTTGTACTGTATTTCATTACAATCTTTGAATAACAAAATGTTTGTATATATTTGTTTTGCAAGATGTTCCATGACATGAAAATATATAACTGTCGTCAAAGGTTTTGATACTCATCATAAGCATGAATGTCATGGTAATTTTTGCTTTTACTAATTTCTTTGAACTGTTATTTTTCTAAAACAGAATAGTTGCACAGCATATATCTTTTATGAAAAAAACTGAGTGTATAAGTTTAAATGTATGTTGGACTTCAAAAGTATACATACAGGCTCAGCAAGCTGCACCTTAGCCAGATGGTTTTGGTTACCATGAACAAGTTTGTGGCATAACTGTGGCTGGACATTTGACCACTCATCTTGGCTGAATTGGTAAAGTTAATTTAAATTTTCAGGGGGTTGAGGTCAGGCCTTTAGGAAGGACATGCCAGAAGTTTAGTGTTATCCTGCTTCATCCATTACAAAACCAGTTCTGATGTGTGTTTGGAATTGTTGTCTTATTGTTGCTTTAATTAAAGTTGAAAAAGGTATTCTTCTTTCATTATTCCATTCACTTGCTGTATTGTACCATTACCAACGGCATTAAAACAGCACCAAAGGAGGACGCTATCACCACCATGCTTGACAGCTGTTACATTGTTCTTAGATTTGAAAGCTTCACCTCTTGACATTGTGGCCAAATAGCTCAATCTTTGTCTTGTCTGATCATAAAAATGTTATCCAGAAGGCATTTAGTTGGTCTATGTGGGCAGCTGCAAATTTCAATCAAGCTTTAAGGTGTTGATTTAAGAATAAGGGCTTCTTTCTTGGTCACCATCTTCTTAGTCTATAGCACTGTAGAACTTGCTTGACTCTGGACACTGTTGCTGGTGTTCCAGTAGTTTCCAGTTCATCACATCGCACTTTTACGATCCCTGATTTGTTACTGAAGATCCTAACCAATTTCCTCTCATCTGAGTGTTACAGTTTGGGACTTCTTCCAGATTTTGGCAAAGTGGTAATACAAACTGTTTACCCAGTTCCTGTTTTTTTTTTTGTTTTTTTTTAAGTAATTAAAGATGTAGTGCTGTACAGCTATTCCGCCCTGGATAAAGAACAATTAAGAATCCGTTAAAAATCCCAAATTACAATGACATTCATGCCCATGATGAGTGTAAGTAAGCTTCTGACCACAACTGTGAACTTCAGGAAGACATCATGTATAGATCAAATATCTTTTTGCTAGATCAAATGAGTGGAACGGCTCTTTTGCAACAGGATATATGAGCTCAAGGCACACATTCTTCTACATCTTCTATATACAGTGTATGTGCAGACCGCATTTCTAATAAAATAATGCATCACAAGTTTTGCCATCCCCATGGGAACAGCTATCCTGCTTGAGACATCAGTGTTTGATTAATAGTGAATTAATTGAACATCTTTCACAACTACATAGAGAAACATCTCCTTCTGGTTGCAGACTTTGCACTGATATGGAAAGGCAGGCAAGATGGACTATGTGGAGGATAAGCCTCAGTAGTACTGTGCCTTTTTGGAGCGAGAAAAGGCTCTGTAAAGATGCTCTTTCTAAAGAGCAAATATATGTACTCAGTGGACATTTGGAGATTTCATACTTTGTGGTTTTCTGATCTTAAAAGCACTTTCTTTGATGTACTTCCTATCTGCAAGAAGCATCAGCAGAAAAAAATATAAGACTGAGTGTTAATGTGAAACACTTCAAACGATACCATTATATCAGATCTGCATTTAGTAGTTTGCCCCCCATCTTACTTGGCCCAGACAAAGCTTTGTAATCTTGTATGCAACACAGTCCATATAAAAATATATGAGCAACAAAACTGGACACTGAAAATATCCTTTGTAAAATTAATTCTGTGATGCACAAATGGTCTTTGAGTTTGGCCTTTGGGTTCTGAGCCATGAGATCACTTAACCTTTAAGGACTGTTTGAACAGTTCCATCAGCCTAAAATATGGCCTATAAATCTTTAAGCAGGGCATTTTTTATGTGGAGGATAGTGTTGCTATGCTCTCTCAAATTCCTGAGAGAGAGAAAAAAAGCAAGACAAATGGAGTCCTGGGATTGATTCTGAGAAGAAGAAAAAATGACTTAATTTTGGAGGATTTTTTCAGTTTTACTTCTTAAAGTTCACTTATGGCAATATGTGATCTTTTACAGAGATAGAAGAAAAGAACATATCTAAAATCCCATCCAGACAGATAAATAAAGGTCAGCACATTTCAGTGAAACCTAATGGAACATCCAGTTATGGCTTTTTCTTTTTTTGTGTGGTGTTCCCCATGCATTTCACAACATAACATTTAAGAAAAGCACATGCAGGATATAAAAAAAATCATAAAGTGGATGCACGTGCTAGCTAAAGTTGCAGTAATCTAAAAATGCCACAAACAAGCTTGATGTCTGTGTAATAACAGAACAGGCCTTCTCCTTGCACAGGTGCTACTGGAGTACCTTCGAGTAAGGCACGTGAACCTTAGCACCATCATGCTTATCATGATAGAAAGGACAACGATATAGTGCAAGATAATACATGGCGTGTGAGTTTAATGCAGTGCAATACTGCAAAAATATCATGCTCGGCAAAATATTTTGCTGGGTAAGTAATGGTTTTGAATAGATTAACTAGAAGCATAAAGTTTGTTACAAATTGAAGATATATTACAAAAAAGAGGCTCACAGTATAAGAACATCATCTGCTAATTTGCAATTATGGTATATGTCACATTAGCATAAATCGTTTACCAAACAAAAGTGGATGCATATGAAGCTCAATCTGTAAAGTTCATTCAAACTGACATTGACATGAAACCACAATCATTCACTTGTATTAATTTCTACTGGGTTTTCTACAAGGTGATAAAAAGAAGAAGGGTAGGGAAAGAAAAAAAGAAAACAAGACAACCATTAATCAAACGAACTGTGCGATGTGTTTGTAGAGATGCACGTGTGTGGT
The DNA here is from genome assembly GCF_963969265.1 of Rhamphochromis sp. 'chilingali'. Lineage (NCBI taxonomy): Eukaryota > Metazoa > Chordata > Actinopteri > Cichliformes > Cichlidae > Rhamphochromis > Rhamphochromis sp. 'chilingali'. The sequence goes on along the minus strand of NC_137930.1, from coordinate 33,148,246 downwards.
CTTCTTAACACTATATTCATGCACTGAGTGATGGCCAGAAGTGGCAGAAATGACTAGTTGTCACTGGAGCTGTGGCATTGATCAATCATGCCCTGAGGTTGCAGAGGGTTGCTGCATGTGGCATGACAGGAATGCAGGTCACAAAGATCACATCACCCAGCAACATGCACACTGCAAAGACAGCAGGCTGGTGTGGCAGAGAGAGAGGAAAAAAAGAAAAGGGTAAATGATGAATGGCCTCACAAACCTCTCCAGCACTACACAACTGAAGAACGTGACTTTTTTTTTTTTTTTTTTTTTTTACAAAAAGGGATCTGCATTCTTTTAAATAATTTTTAGTGGTTTTCTGATTTTTACAAATCAGATAAACGTTCTTGTATGAAATGGCAAACTGTACTGACGAATGATGAAAAAATGCATAGGAAACAGACGAACACTGTAAAATCAAAAGCAAGAAAAAAAAAAAGAATAAAGATTAAGATGGCACATGATGGCCATCTACTGGTGAGTTCAATAACTGAGCCACAGGTATACTTTGCACATTTTTTTTTCTGCCAGAAAGCTTTTCTTTGCTCCCACAGACATCTCACACAAACCTTCCCAACTCCATATATGCTGTCATTCTGATGTATGTTGAAAGTTGCACTGAGATTTGATGAGTGTAATCTGGTGCAAGCACCAGCTGTTCAAAGCGGGCAGCACTGGGCTTGTGCCAGTTTTGCAAAGCAGCTGGACGGTCAGATGGAAGTAGAGCTAATGTTTTAGGCAGCTTTCTTTCGCTGTTAGCTGTTTCCTGACAATGTTATAAGCATTTCCCATCCACTCTGAAGGGTTTTTTTTAAGCTTTGTAAGATTTTTTTTTTTTTTGTGGGAAAAAAAAACCTCAAGAACCCAGGAGACAGAAAAAAAGCCAAGATGCAAAGCTCAAGCAAAACACTGATGCCACTGACGTTTTGGGACCCCAGAGAACTTCAATGAGAGCCTTTATCCACAAATAAGGAAAACTTGGAACAGTAGTGAACCTTTCTAGAAATGGTAAATAGACTGGTTCTTATATAGTCCCACCAACTTTTTAGTTAGTAGGTAACCTGCACTACCTCCTGAGTCAGACAGGAGGCCTAAAGAGTATCACAGAACTGCAGACCTCACTTGCTTCAATTAAAGTCAGCGTCCATGATTGAGTAAGAAAGAGACTGGGCAAAAATGGCATTAATGGGAGAGAGTTCCAAGAGGAAAACCACTGCTGAACAAAAAGAACACAAAGGCTCGCTTTACATTTGCCAAAACACATTTCAATCACCAAGACTTTGGGGAAATTATTCTGTGGATAGACAACACCAAAGTGCAACTATTTGTTAATCTGGTGTGAAACTAACAGCATTTTATAAAAAGAACTACAAACACAAAATCAAACATGGTAGAGGTAGTGTGATAGTCTGCAGCTTCTTTGCTGCTTCAGGATCTGGACAGTTTGCTGTAATTTATAGAGAGCAGAATTTATGTTTCTACCACCAAATCCAGAGGGAGGACGTCCAGCCTTCTGTTTGTTCCCTTCAGTGCACCTGGGTTACACAATAGAACAATCCACCTCTGACTGGCTCAATAAAAAAAAAAAAAAAAGATTTTCAAGTGGCTTAGTCCAACTTTGGACTTAAATTTGACTGAGTTGCTTTGGTATTACATTAAACAGGTCATTTATGCTTGCAAAAACTCCAACGTGACTGAACTAAAATTCCTCCACAGTGGTGATACACACTCATCGCCAGTTAGCAGAAATGCTTAACTGCAGTTCTTGCTGCCAAGGGTGGCACAACTTGATGTTGGGTGCAAATACTTTTTCCAGGTAGGTTTGGATAGATTTTTTTTCCTTAATAAACACATTCACAATTTAAAAACTGAATTTTAGTTTTACTCTGGTGAACTTTGTCTAATATTAAAAGAAAGACAATATTAGGAAGCAGACAGGTGTTATTTTCAAGTATTCTGATTTTTAGTTTATATAGAACAAAGAAATATATAAAAAAAACAAAATAGTTACTACAGGAATGGAATTTGAAAACAAAACAGTATGCAACAACAAGCACTGTTCATATTCCACGCAATCAACTCTCCATTACATCTTTTTGCCATCACGAAAATCTCAAATTTGTTATTAAGGTTTCTGGAAAGCAATTTTTATGGTGTGATTTGTTCATGGGAAATTACATTCCCACTGTTTGGACTGTTCCTCAAAGCAAACTGCAGTGTTTCATAATGTTCCTGGCCTCTGCTGCTCAATTTCATCTTCATACAGAATAAAAATAAGAAAACTGTTGAGACCTGATAATTCATCAGTCTTATGTAACGTGCATTATTCTTGCATGGTACACCTAAATGCATTTAGTGCTAAATTAACCCTTTATTTACCATGGGCCCGCTGGTGGGCCTATTTTTAAAGGCACTTTTAAATGATCATAACTCCATTACCGTTTGTGCTGAAAAGAAAAAAATTCCAGTGATTTCATAAAGAAGAGTAGAAGAGCTTTATGGGGATATCTGCCTAGATGTTACCATGTGCACTCACATTACTGTACTTCTCAACCATTTTGGGGGCTTTTAAGAAAATTCAAATGGTTACTGTGTTTTATTTGACAGCCAAAATAAGTCCACCACGCCATGTATAAATCTTGGTCAATAAATGGTTAAGAAACAATTTAGTTACACCACTTAATATTAGTAATATAAATTGAAGTATTTCCAAATCAGCAAAGAAAAAAATAAATGTAAAAAAATGGGATAATGGTCAATCAAAGACGTTATCATCTGAAACTGATGTAATGAAATCTACTCTTACCCAAGCAGAATGCCATCCAGCTCTGTTGCAGATTTAGAGTCTGATAAACACCAGAGAGATCGTTATTCAAAATACAGTACGAACATTTTCAACAGGAATTTTTATTTTAAACATAACGAACAGGTAACAAAATAGAGAGGTTTAATATATTTGACGAAATGTCTTTTGGTCATAATAGCAAAAATAAATAAAATCAATACAGTAATCATGAGTCACTGTCTTCTGTGCTAGAGTCAGTGAAGCTGGTGTTGGCAGAATCTGAAGAACTGCTGCTGCTGCTGCTGGTGGTGCGATGAGATGGAGTTTGACGGCTTTTCTCTGGATGAAGGGGAGTAAAAGAGGCAACATCATTGATTAAATGCTACAGATAGTGATAGCAGGGAAAATCTATGGGTGACTTGTGCCTTAATGTCAAATGAATTCAAGTGAGCCTGTGCTTGGTACTTACTTTGAAATTTCTTAAACTTCTTACAGAGACATGACTTGACATATTGCTCCAGAGCGCGCAGAGTGGATGGCTTTAGCGTCTCAAAGTCAATCTCGATTTCATCTGGGTTGGTGTTGCACACCGAGGGCTCCCGGCTCTGAATGATGTGCACCACGTGGCCCAGTTTCATGCCAGGTAACCGGTTAATGTCCAGGCTTAGCTGGTGCTTTTCAACGTAAGTCATTGGCAAAGATTCATCCTCTGACTCCCATTCATTGCTCCCTTTCCATGAATATCTATCAAAAAGACAAAGCAGTGAAAATCTCTGTTAAAAAGTAATACCACAAAATAAAAAAAAGTTAATGAGCTAAACAAAACATCATACCTAGCACAGGAATTTGATGTACATCTGGAATTCAATACTCCAACATTTTGTCGACTGTTGTCTTTTTTGTCCTTTTCTTTTTTCTTCTTTGGTTTACTCACAGGGGATTCAGACAGAGCAGCAAGCTGTCCATGAACGGCTTTAAGCTGGGAATAAAAGTGCCACAAAAATTAGAAGTCTTGTATTCCTGAGAATGATGAATCAGTAGGAAGGTTCAATACGCAGTTAACACCCATGCTCCCTGGAAGTAGCCTTCCAGCAGACCTTGGAAAGTTGAACACACAGGAACTTTTGGCTCAGAAACCAGACCGCAGTTTTCAGAATGAGAGTGAGCCGTGAAGGTGGTATATTTGGCACAAATGACTTGAACTGTGGATCAAAAAGGCAACTGTATTGCCAGCCCAGCTTGCCATTTTGCTCTCTAAAGCATTTAATTCCTCAAAATAAAATGCAATGTAAGGGTTATAGTCGTGGTGGGGTGAAAGAGATTGCACAATGATGTGCACTAGATCACAAAGGAAAATCTAAAAGTAGAAGCAGCTCTGGAAATGGTGCTGAGCTATCCAAGGAGACTACTTCCTTGTGCACAGTGGACAAACTTAAATCAGATATGAGCTTTGTTTTGCTGTGCGTTGCACAACTTTTTCATAGCACCTAGTAATAATACATGAGGCAAACATCTGTGCAGCAACCCACCTGATCTGCACCCACCTGTTCTTGCAACTCAGCAAGTCGGGTGGCACGCTCCTCTGCAGACTCTGGTTTGTCCAAACTGCCACCTGCTTGTGAGGTCACTTCCACGTGTTCGTCTGGCATCTTTGCAAAACTTTGCTCGAAAACTCCCTGAAGCAAACAGAGTGAAATAGAAAGCAGAGCAACCAAAACTTTCCCCCTCCCACCCATTTTTAATAATAATATTCCAAACCCACCTGAAGTTTTCTGGCCTTAACAACAACATCATGATGTGCAGGATTGTATTTGTAGCAGTTAGAAAAAATTAACCTAACATCTGCAGCAAACGCTTGTGCATCCTGGTACTCTCCTGCATCCACCTTTTTCTGAAAATAAAAAAGGTAACCAAATAAAGCATGTGTATCAAGGCACAAAGCAAATGCATGTATAAAGGCATATAAGCAAACATACTTTAACCGTGCTGAGATCCATGGGGTACTTGATGATGTCATGATAATCGTGTAGCTGCAGAGCTTCTGCGTCTACAGGCTTGTAAAAAGGCCAGGCGTAGGCAGAATGTTTCTTGGACAGCATTTCCTTCAGGATATGCTTGCAGTACTTCAGCTGTTCACTAAGGCCACAGGGTTCAGTGTTTTGTTGTAATGACTCCTCTTCAAAGTCGCTCTTGGCACGGCTTGAGCTCTCACGCCTCTTCCTGCTTTCTAAAAATAATTAAATTAATTGTTACAATTAGTTCATTTAAACAAACCTTTTTCTCTCTCTTATCTGCCCTATTTCCTTCATTAGCCTAGAGTTTTTAAAGATGTAAATTAATTAAAGCGAAAATGCTGCTAAAACTAATCTATAACCTTATTAAAACTTTAGACTTTTAATAAGTGGATAAGAAGCACACATAGCTGTGAAACTGAAAGTCTGGATTGCCAGGATTTTGGAGAGTAACGGTAAAACCCATCACTCTCCATGAACGCCTGCACCCTCTGATCTCATATTTGGTTATTGCTTTACATACAAGGTGTTCAGCATCTCATCAGTGACACACTCCATGTGCTAGCCTATGCAGTCTGCTGAATTCTTGCGACCGAACATCAAAGTACTAGTTTACTACTAATAAGTAGTCAGTGTTACAAGTTCTTTTAAGTGAGTTACCTGGAGTGCTACTTTTTTTGCCCTTCCCTTTGGCAGCATGAGGAACAATCTCCACTTCATTCTGAGGCATCTGGGCAACTTTTTGCAAGTAAATCTTTTCCAAGGTGAGCGCCATCAGGACAATATCGTCTGTAGGCTGAAGAGGACAGAGGGAATGGTTTTTTGCATTTTGTAGCTCAACTACACCAATTTTGGACATGGTGACATATTGTCCTCTTGCATGCCTTAGAGAATTGGTAATTAGTTTAATAAGGAATTTTCACAGTGAATGCCGTTCTAAGAAAATGTTGGCGATCAACGCCGAAAGCCAAATTAACTGCATCCAGGCCCAGTATACAAAACTCGACTCTTGCTCAAACATTCTCCGGCATGGCATATATTGCCCAGTGTGAGGACACGCTTAGTATCTGTAAGGGAACAATGGAAGGAATTTGCAATCACAAAGCTCCTCACCTTATTGTATATGTAGCAGTTGGTAAACATGGTGTTGAAGTCTTCCAGGCATTCACTCGCACTCCAATAATAGTTGTTCTCTAGTCGTTTCTTAATGGTTCCCATGTCCATGGGCAATGTTATTATTTTATGATAGTCCTGGTTAAGAGAAAGAGTTGATGTCAGATGAATATAGCATTACATTTTGCGCTGCCCCACACTGAGGCTCTGCCAAAGTTTGATTAATGGGGAACAATGACACTGCACAATTTCCAGTTTATTCATGTTGGATCTTAATTTAATTAATCTTTTTCTATAAAACTTGATATTAACTAAATGTTAATTACTTTATTAAGACAGAGTCAAGCGGCATCATTCAGACTACTTAATAGTGTTTGGAACTTAAGGCAAAAATGGAGGTGGCTAATTCGCGACCAACTTAAAATCACCAAGATTAGCTTTTTTGCACTGTCTGAAGTGAGTCAGATAATTGGGCTGGAATTAACATCAATTTATGATTTTTTTTTTAACTGTTTGCATTTTTAGATTCAGCACTAAATTGGGTAAATAAATTAGTTACACTTCATACACATTCTTGATGATGTATTAAAATTTAGGATCAAGGATATATCGGCAGGTTTTCGAGTCATTTCTTACTGAAGTATGGCTAAAACTAGGATAAGATGCAAGACAGAGTGACACTGCATTCCATTATCTCTATACTCACTGTGGTATGTAGGTTGTGCGTGAGAATTAGGAACAAAATAAAAGGGAGGAAAAACAAAAGAATATCTTAGACAACATTATATTAACAGTAAGAGAATAAAAAAAAAACAAAAAGAAGATCTAGTAGTTTCAGAAGAGAAGAACAGACAGACCCAGGAACACAAAGCAAGTTAGCGTATCTGAAAACAAAACTAAAAAACAAAAAAAAGAAATTATATATATGTATAAAACTGCTGGCAGCTACCAGTAAATTTATATTTAACAACAATGGCTAAATAGATCATATAATACAATATAATGCCCACTTAACATCACTTTTGTGGAATTGTGGAATTAAAAAATATTTTCATTATGAGCAAAACTATGACTTACTTGTGCAACTAACTGAAGAAAAGCCCTGCAATCCTGAGGCTGAAGTCATTTTTGTACCATGATTTGTGAAAAACCCATAAAAATGACTTGATGCACTGTAACCTTGTCAGCTGAACATGTGCAAACTACTCACTGGCAGTCCAAGAGCAACTGCATCGACAGGCTGGTAAAAAGGCCAGGCGAACTGGTGCCGCCACAGGGATTTGATCACTATGTTCTGCATATACTGCAGCTGGTTGGTCCTCCGGCCTTGCTTGCTGGGATTGGTCACCTCGGGAGGTGGGGGATTAACAAGCTGAGGGGGGTCCTGGTTGGTGTCTGTGGACATGACGGCTGCACAAATTCTTCTGGGTTCTGTTATCTTCTGTAAGTCATGTAGTGTTCACCTGACAGCTTGTCACACACTCTGAAAACTATGCATGAAGCAGGCTGGGGAATCGTCAAACCACACAATGTGGCCTGCTGACATAAAAGAATAGACTGTTACGATCATGTGGTTCTCCAAATATTAAATATAACACTATAAAAAGAGGAAGCGACTGATTACTTCACACCATTGATATAGTTTCAAAAACAGACTATATCTCATACCTTTTGAAGCTTATCACATTCATTTTACTGTATTATTATGTAAAACAATCTGCACGTGACTGTATAAAGGCTCTTTCCTTGCATGCTGAAAGGAGGCAATTGAGGTATTTCAGGCATCCAGTTAGAATGCCTCCTGGGCATACCTAACTGGGAGGAGACCCTGGGGTAGAACCAGAACCTGCTGGAGAGATTATACATCTCATCCGACCTGGGAATGCCTTGGGACCATGGGGAACTGGAAAGAGTGGCTGGGGAGAAGGATGTCTGAATACTGCAACCCGGCTTCAGATGAGCAGAAGACGCGGAGGCTGTGTAAAGGTTTAGTGGGCATGCGAACTGAGAAATGTTTTCTTGGCAAATACACTGACAAAATTTAAGAGGCTGTTTCACTGATGGTGTTGGAATCAGCTATGTTTATTTAGCTGTCTAGGAATCTGCCTGCAATTATTCCAATTTTAATATTTAGAGAAGGTGGAGAGATGGAGGTATGCATTGGATGGAAGAGGAATCAAGAGGTGAGAGGTGAAGAAGAAAGTGAAGACAAGGCGAAGTGAGTGGAGATGAGTGTCACGGGTGATTTGTGACAGGAGGACAGCAGCAAAAGTGAAAGCGAAGGTTTAGAGGATGGGAGCGAGATGGGCTATGAAGTATGGTTTGGAGCACTAACAAAAAGGCGGGAGGGCGAGCTGGAGCTGTTAAAGGTGAAGATCTAAGATTTTTATTAGGCCTGACTAGAATGGGCAAGATTAAAAATGAGTACATGAAAGGGTCAGCTTAGACTGAGGTTGCTACAAAGGATGATAAAGATGGAGCTGCTAGGTATGAAGAAAAGAGAAAGACAAGAGAAGAGATTCTTAGATGTAGTGAAAGAGAACATGGAGAGTGTTAGTGTGACAGAGGAGGGTGCTACAGATAGGGTGAAATGAAGGGAGATGACCCATTGTGGTGACCCTTAAAGGGAGCAGCAGAAAGGAGCAGGTGATTTCGATTTTTTCTTATTTCAGTTTTATTTGCAGTTCTAATGCATTTCAATTAATTTCGAGGGAGGCTTTGTTCATTTCAGTTTAGTTTTTAAATAGCTTCCAAAACTTTATTCTTCAAATATTATTATATTTTGTTGGTCTAAGTTAACACATTATATTTCAAGACAAACACATTATTGTGAACGCATCCTTTTCTCAATAAATAAAACCAAACTGGGGAAGACTAAATGCATTTCATGTATTTAACTTTAAGTTTTAGTGAGGTGATATTACTGTTTATCTATTTTAACATTTAAATCTATTTTCCTTTATTCCAGATCAAATGTTTCTTCAAATCTAATTTTATTTCATTTGCTCATTTTACTAAACATCGCCACTGGAGAAGGCAGTGAGAGTCTGCATGATCTCAGACGCGGTATAAATCTCAACCTAGCTCATGTAATATCATACCATTAAATACAAGTCAACTAATATAATGCTAACTTAACGGAGTAAGAAGGAAGAATCGGATTGTCAAGTTTTAAATGAGCACGACAGAGTTAAATAATCAGGAGGCCAGCTCTTGGGAACACTAACCAGTCACGTTCAGCACGTTAGCTTCATTTGGCTAGCAGGTTAAGGTAAACCTATATGGGCGCATTGAGAGACAGATTTAAGTCGTCACTGCAAATGGGCAATAAAAAAAAAACACCACAGTATCTTGTGCAGTGCCTACTGGGGTTTGTGTATTACAATTGGGCCTCGCTCTGCCGCGGTTAACTTACCACTTACAAAGTTTTCATAGGGACGCCAGTCGCTGTTACCTGAACGCTCGCAATTACCTTCAGATAACGGCAACACATACATGTACCACATAACTTGTTTCGCAGAGGATGACGGGAGAGTCACGAGTGTTTACCAACTCGTTTTTTCTTCTTATGAAGGCACTTTAAAATGCTAGTTTCTATTTAAGACCGTTCGCGCCGCACCGAAGGCCAAACAGAGGGGAAAAAAGTCGCGATACGGTAACTCCTGGCTGCACTTAGACCAGCTGAAAACGTCCACACAAACCTGCTGCGGGCATGGCTTCAAGTAACAAGCTACCCTTCGTCGAAAGCTTCGGTGACCAATTTTTTTTTAGCCAAAGTTAACAGCGTATACCGCCGCCTGCTGTGTCGGAGGGTATCGACAATAAAACCAAAATGACCGAAAGTAGGGCTGCTCAATTAATCGAATTTTAATCACGATTACGATCTGGGCTTTCAACGATCATTAAAAATGACTGAGCCGATTATCAGCCCCTCCCTCATTTATCCGCGACACCTTAAAGGCCGTCTGTGAAAATATTGTCGGGCATAAACCGGTCCGTGGCGCAAAAAAGGTTGGAGACCGCTGATTAAGAGGACCCGAGGGAAGCTCGGAAAGCTAAGCAGAAGTTATTTGGAGAGTGACTGCCGTTGGTTGAAAAGAGAGTTTAAAAAAAACTTCAGTGGTGTTGCACACTATTTTATATTATTTTTTTAAAGTCATTGTTAACCCTTTAAAGCCGGTCAGAGCAGCACGCTCCGTTTTGCGTAACTATTTTTAAATCCCTGTAGAACCTGAACTGTGTAAGCTAGCGCAATAATTTGTTTTGCATATGAAACCGGAGGAGTTGTACTTACATCTGATGCCATCAGCTTGTCCTCGGTCACGGTTTCGTTCCACATATAGCTTTGCAAAAATTGCATAAAAAGCGCTTGCAGGAACAAAAACATAATATTCCAGAAACAGGCTTTGCCGTTCCTATCAGCTGTTCGTAACACTTCCCACAGTGAAATGATGCACATGCTGTTTTCTTTGCAAATTTGCATCATAGGATTGTTTTTTGTTTTTCCTGCAGTATATAAAAATTGCTGTATCTCCAAAATAAAACTATGAAGACACTCAAAATAAATTTCCTGTTGTTGTAAACTATTTTTTGCAACTTTATTGTATTTAAAGTTTTGAGGGATAAGCCTCTTAAATTTCTCCAAGTAGAAATATATGTAAACAAAACAAAAGCGATTTTCAATTTTTTTTGTAGTTTATTGCACTTTTTTGCAATTTATGTAATTACTATGGACTTAATGCATACATATTATTAAAATATGGGCTATAACAGTTGTATTGATGTATAGCAACTTGAAATGCTCCCACAAATGGCACTACAGCATGTAAAAAAATAATATAAGCTCTGGTGGACTTGGTTCTATAGTAGGTCTTAAAGGGTTAAATAAATATCGTCAAATAATCGTGATCTCAATTTCAGTGAAAATAATCGTGATTATCATTTTTGCCATAATCGAGCAGCCCTAACCGAAAGTGTAACGGTCCCGAGAGGAGAGCGTTGATTTTTCTTCTTCTTCCGGCTGCTCTCTTTAGGTGTCGCCACAGTGGATCATCAGTCTCCACCTCACCCTGCGTCTAGCTTCCTCCTCTGCCACACCAACCCCGCATGAACCTCTTCACTACATCCATGAACCTCTTCTGAGGTCTTCCTCTTTTTCTCCAGCTTGGCAACTCCATCTCCAACATCCTTTGTCCAGTATATCCACTACCCCTTCTCTACACACTGTTCAGCTGTCTTCAAGCTGATCAACCTTGCTCTCAGGTACTCATTTCTAATCTTGTTCATTCTGGTAATTCAGAATGAAAATCTCAGCATCTTCACATCTGCCATATCCAGCTCAACCTCCTGTCTTCCTATGAGTGCCACCATCTACAAACCATATATCATAGCAGGTCTCTTTATGATCTTCTAAACCTTCCCTTTGACTTGTGCTGCTATCCTTCTCATGTTCATCTCCACCATTGCCTGCACACTCCTCTTCACCTCTCTTGTGCACTGATTTAAACTCCCATTTAAACTCATCCACCTTCACTACCTTTATTCTTTGGATTTTCAATGTTACATGTGTTTCTTTCTCATTCACACATATTTAATATGTCTTGCTTCAAACGGACTTAAATGCTCATACCTACACCTTTCCAGACTCTTTTCCACCTGCTCCCTACTCTCTGTACATCATAGTCCACTGACCTTATCAGTCAACCTGTCCATTACCACTGCAAATAAGAAGTGGTTTGGAGCCAATCCCTGATATAATCCCAACCCTCCTTCAAACCCATCTGTCACTCCTATTGCACACCACACCACTGTCTTGTTGTCCTCCTAGATGTTCTGCACCACCTTAAGATAAAGATAAAGTTGTGATGCTGGTCTATAAAGCTCTGAATGGTTTAGGACCAAAATACATCAGTGACCTCCTGACCCAGTATGAACCTTCCAGATCCCTCAGGTCATCTGGAACCGGTCTTTTATCAGTTCCCAGAGTCAGAACCAGACACGGAGAAGCTGCATTCAGCTTTTATGCTCCTTATATCTGGAACAAACTCCCAGAAAGCCTCAGATCAGCTGAAACACTCAGTTGATTTAAATCCAGGTTGAAGACTCACCTGTTCTCAGCTGCATTTGAATAAAGCACCAAATCCACACTTTTAAGCTTAAATTTCAAAACTTACATTTAACTACTGATTTTATCTACTGTTCTGATTTTATCTGTTTTGATTTTATATACTGTTTTGTTTGTTTGTCTGTTTTTTTTGTTTGTTAATTTGTTTGTTTGTTTGCTTGTTTTAATCAATTTTAAATCATGCTTTTTATTTGTTTTTGTTTCTAATGTCTCTGTAAAGCACTTTGAATCACCTTGTTGTTGAATTGTGCTATACAAATTAACTTGCCTTGCCTTAAGATATTTCTTTGCCGCATTTCATCTCTTGTACCCAATCATATGCCCCATATATTCTCTAGAAACAATGGAACTCATCCTGACCTTCTCTAAACGTCTTTATCAACAGTTGTTTTTAAAATGTTTTATAAAAATGGAAGATATAATAATGAATGACATGCAAAACTCTCTGTTTAATGGATTGTGGCAGTATGCGCGTAAACACGTTGGTTTGCGTCCCGCCGTGAAAACCAAAGAAGAAGAAGAGCGTAACACGCATGCGCAAAGCCACAGCACACCACATTCCCCGCTTCTCTTTCCCTACAGGCAATCATCCAAGAGCAAGTCACTTGCTGTATACGTTCTCCATGATCGTCTGAATACACATACATGGTGTTTTTTTTTTTAATCCTTTACAGTGTTTACGAGGAGTAACAATCTGACCGTGAAGCTCCATTAATCTGTGAGTACCGTCTTTATGACTGAATCCTCATTGTGTGAATGGAGGGCCCCTCCATGGTACCTCAGCCAGTTTGTCAACAGCACCAGTGCATTTCGAGTAGCGGCGGCTGCATCATCAAATAACCTTTAGCGTCTATATAAAACCACCAGTTTTAAAGTGGCGTTATCGTTGAGGGTTAAACATCTGAATAGTGATATAACAGCGTGGCTAGCTGTCGTTCAAATACGATCTTAGTCAAGAGTTGAATTTTCCAACCAAGGGAGTCCGTATCGCCCTTTGTTTGATATTCTCCTTTCTCGCACGTTTGTTCTATTTAAACGCGAATTCATGTTAATATATTGCAAACAGATGCCATCTAGTCTTAGCTGAATGCATTTGCGTTTCTGTTTGGTGGTTTTAAGTAGCCACAGCGAAGTAATGCAATGCTAGCTAGCTAAAGCTAGCTTAAATGGCTAAACTTGGAGCTAAATGAGAAAGCAGCAACACGAACAAGAGAAAATAGCTGTAGCCTGTACCAACTGGGGTAAATGCGACGTTTAGCAAAAACTGCAGCTCACATGAGGAGCATAAAACTAAAAGGAAACATCGTGACCTAAACGGCAAGGTGGTTTCGTATATACTTTGTACATTTTTATCATTATGCAATATATACCATTGTTGTCATGTGAGATGGAGAAAGAGGTTTGCCCTTTCATTGCATTTTAATACCACTATCAGACTAAATATCGACTGTATTCAGTCTAAAATTCGTTTTAACTTGACTGTCAGTGAATGTTGCAGTCAGTGCAGGGAGTTATGACCATTAAAAAATATATACATACATACATACATACATATATATATATATATATATATATATATATATATATATATATATATATATATATATATATATATATATAGTCTACATTGACTAACTTTAATTTCAGGATTTTAGAGACTAGAAAAAAATTGCATAGTCATCATGTAAATAAATAAACACAAACTAGAAAATTTCTGAAGAAATTCCGAGTGTGCCAGTGTATCTGCTGCTTGAAAACCTATCAGAAACTAAGAATAGTTTTTTCAAACATGTAAGATTTATTGGGTGCATAAAACAGTTGGTTTGAAAAAGTTCAATGAAAAAACAGCTAGAAACATATGTTGAATGGTCATTTTAATAGCAAAGGAATTGGATAGTATGTCTTATTTTATTTTAGGCGTAAACATTCACAGGCATTTACACAGTAGTAGTTAATCAAGTTAATGATGCAGTAGTGAAGTTTATAAATACAATCATGTTGTTATCACTTCAAAAAGCGGCTTTAGTATTTTTGAGTTTTTGTTTTGAAAGGCAAGTTTAATTTGTCTAAACTTATTTTAAACCAGTTGTTTGTCAGTCACCAAGTGTCTGAGCGTGAAAGAGACGGTTTGAAAAATGTAATCATACTATCCAGGCTGTCAGTGATATTGTTCATGCAAACCTCTTGAAAAGTTACTGAGGCTCGTTGTTATATCTGTTCATTGGTATTTATAACTGGTATACTGATCAGCACCAGAAGCATAAAGAATCTTTTATGGTATTAATTTTTTCCTCTGCTTTAGCATAGTACACAGTAGATGCTAATTTCTTCACCATGGCAACTGAAGACAAGAAACCAGAGACTGACACAAAACCTCCAGTAGCACCGTCAGCATCTGCCAGCCAAAGCAAGGTTTGAATTTTTGGGACTATCGCTATTCTGTTCCAGCTGTAGCCTTTAGGGCCAGGAAATAGCCATAGTTAGGATTTATAAGAGAATGTGTTTTGTTTAATATAGACTTAGATGAATGTCAGTATATTTGTCACATCTCAGCCAAGAGTTGTTAAATGTTGTATTTCCTTTTCACTCACAGTCGGCACCTGCAAAGCCAAACTACAGCCTGAAGTTCACATTAGCAGGCCACACCAAAGCTGTGTCCTCTGTCAAATTCAGTCCAAGTGGAGAATGGCTCGCCAGCTCATGTGAGTAAAAATCACTGCTGGAACTACCTTTTTTTTTTCTTTTTTTTTTTTCACGACTTAATAATTATCAATAAATTATTGCAGCTTCTTGTTGAGTTTTAAGATTGATGATGTGTTGTTTTTTTAACCTATGCTGAGTGCGTATTCATTCTGTCTTTACAGCTGCTGATAAACTGATCAAAATCTGGGGCGCGTATGACGGCAAGTTTGAGAAAACCATATCTGGACACAAACTTGTGAGTTTGACTAATTCTTAGCTATACTCCTGCTGTGTTAATGGTTTTGTTTTTTATTGGCTGGACTAATGTAGAGCAACTGTAGCATCCTTGATGTTTAGTCAATTGGGATCAGATGTTTGGAGTCGTTACTAAGAGCCAAGCCACGGTTCCATTAGTTCTTACATTGGCCCCATGCTAGCTGTTTTCAGAGCTTCAAGTCCTGATCAGTTCCCATGAATCTGCAGGGTATATCTGATGTGGCCTGGTCCTCTGACTCCAACCTCCTGGTATCTGCATCAGACGACAAAACCCTGAAGATTTGGGACGTCAGCTCGGTAAGATGGGAGATTATTTAAATGATTCTGCTGAAATGTGTGATGTAATACTAAACTCTGTTTGCTGCGCATACATTTTAGCAAGCTGCACAGGTATATTACCATCATAGAATATTTGACCAACAGTTGTGGTTATTTTTATTTTAGCTATCCAGCAGTAGGGAGTCTAGTGATGTTATCTGGCATGGGATCTTCTTTCTAGAAGAATCATAAAGATAAATAAGAAAAACCATGATTAGCTGTGGCACAATTATGAGTATGATCTTGGATGAGTGATTGGCAGGTATCAGCGTGGCAACTGAAGTGTAGAGGCACTAACTACAACTATTAGGTTAGCTCATGTAGGTAATTGATTGTCACTTTTTTACATAAATGAAACATGCACAGCACAAAAGAGTTGGAACATCTAAAAAACATTAGTAAGGAAAAATATACAGTCCTATGCAAAACTCTTGAGCCATCCCATATTTGGAGTGAGATGTTCATGTAATTTTTAAAAAGGTCTTGTGTTTTTAGGCTTTCTGAAGGTCATTCAAAATTTTCTTTGAATGACCTTCATAGGATGCTTTTTCACTCATTTTCAGTCCAGGCCTAGTTCCTGACCATTTTAGGAAGAATGTTTTTTGCTTTTGTAAAGCCACGTAACTCAAAGGATGAACTTTTTTTTCTTATATTTAACAGACAACTTTGGAAAAGAACCAATTTTAAATTTTATCTCTATTTATTTATTTTTTACTAAGAGCCTGCCACGAAAGCTGCTAATATGTGCCCATTTCTTTTGTTGAGAAATGCCAAATATAAGTTTGATGGGATGAAATAATATTTTTGTACCAACCAGGTGATTTCCCCTAGAACTATTAGCTGAAGACTTGGCATATCTCAGCATGGTGTACAGCGTGTCCTTTACAAAAAAGGAAACAGGACAAGTAAAGGGCAAAAGAAGTGGCAGGCCTTAAAACTATCTATGACAGATTAAATATGAAAATATCTGAAACAGTCCTGAAACAGACTCTGAGAAATGCACCTGGCGCTTCAGTTGATCTACTGTTTGCTGAAGCCTCATCATAAAATGCCCTCCCCAGAGCTCGGACATTATTGAAGCAGTGCAGGATCATTTTGACAGAACAGAACAAAGGGCAGCCAACATCCAAAGAGGAGCATAGGATGTCCTCCAGGAAGCCTGCAGAAATAGTCTTGAAGACTACTTAAAGAAATTACAAGAACGTTTTCCTAAGAGAGTGCAGGATGTGCTGAATTGGCTTTCATGCTCATCAGAATTGTTTTTACTTTATGTATTGTATTTCTATTTATGATTGCACAGTTTACTGCTCCCCATTTCCCATTTTCTTAGCACAGTATAAAGAAACAAGGGCTGGCTCAAGACTTTTGTATAATACTGTAAGATGAATATTATAAACACGTACTTTAAAATACTCAGCTGATCTTTGTCCAGTCCTGTGCAGTAGGCTGAGTCATCCACTGCTCTCTCCCCACATCGCCAGCTTGGTCTTAAGCCTGAATCTGTGAGAGCTGCACCCCAGGCTGACAGCCTGTTCTGACTATGACACAGATATTATGCAGTATTGCTGGTACTGCTAAAAATACTGATTTCATTTTCACAATCAATGTTGAGAATATTTGTTGACTGCTTGAATGCATGACTTCAACTAAATCTATGGGGAGGCTTGTTATTCAGGCCCTTATACTGAAAAAGATCATCTCATGATCATTTGGCTGGACTTACTATTCCTGTCTGAGAGAACAATGCAATCTGTGATTGGTTAACTTGTGGGCAATCTCCCCTTTATTTACTCTACCTGCACATTCTCATTCTGTTACTGGGAGAAGATATCACATGCTCTTTTCAGAGAAGTTCAGAGACATTATGACATGCTTACTTAGTTAGATTTGCTTCTGAATTTCTTTGTAAATTTAGCTGAAGTCATGTGCTGATTTTGTCGGATGATGTTGCGTTTATCAAATTCGGATCTTAGCAGAGCGACAGATTAGAAATGGCTTGGAAGTTGCTGATTAAAATGTATTAATGGGTTATTTTATATGGGCCTATTTTCTGATAATAGAGTCAGAAAAATATGTAAACAAGAAGGCTTTGTTTGGGAGTACTACTTGTAATAGAATCTCAGTGTGTTGGAAATGCGGTGTACTGCTGTAAAAAAGGGGAGATAGTGATTTGGTAAGGCTCGGTCTACATCGCTGCTGTGTCTCTTATCATTATACTTTTATGAAGTATGAAAATGAAATCCATGTAGACTCTTAGGTTCATATCAGTGGTTTCTGCTGATGTTAAAATTGTATTACATTTAAAGCTGCACTTGTAGTGTGGTTTAGTTGAAGATGGTCCTGGGTTTTTCAGTGTGGGTGAGAAATGTGACATTTCGACCAATTTTCTCTCTAATCCAGGGGAAGTGCTTAAAAACTCTGAAAGGTCACAGCAACTACGTCTTCTGCTGCAACTTCAACCCCCAGTCCAATCTTATTGTGTCAGGATCGGTGAGTACCAAGCTCTTGGCAAGAAACAAGTCCTACCTAAATGGAAAGCAGATGTTAGACCTTTGCGAAAGCTCTCACTTTGAGCATTAGAAGCAGTTTCTGAGTGGTTTTCCAAAAAATGATTATTTTTTTTCTCTTCCGTTTCTAGTTCGATGAGAGTGTAAGGATATGGGACGTGAAGACTGGGAAATGTCTGAAAACGCTGCCAGCTCATTCTGATCCAGTCTCTGCTGTAAGTTAATTTTTTATAATTAATTAGACAAATGCTCTGGCTTTAATATTAACACTGTATTAAAGGCATGATGGTCTGCCTCGGCTTGCAGGTTCACTTCAACAGAGACGGCTCTCTGATCGTGTCCAGTAGCTACGATGGCCTTTGGTGAGTACTTGGATCCTCCTGAGACTCTCTGGCCACAGTTCGGGGAACATGGGTGCTTTTTAAAAGAACAAGCTTGCCTTTGATAAGAACTGGAAATGCTCTATGTCTGGCATATTTGCTCTGCGCTCGAGCTAAAAAGAATCCCTTATCATCCCATTGTAGCTGATGTGGATGACTTTCTAGTCATCTGGTGTGAGATTTATTTATTTTTACACGGAAATGTCTCTCAGTTAATTGTGTTATCTTTCATTCACAGTCGAATCTGGGACACAGCATCAGGGCAGTGTTTAAAGACACTGATAGGTAAGATCAGTCACACACGTGTTCCAATTTTTCTCGTTTGATTTGATTTGTTGCAGAATGTGCTAATTAAACGATTGATTAGTGACAGCAAATCTAATTAGTTTTGTATTGAGGCATGAAAAATGCAATCAGGTTGAAGCTTTGAGTTTTTTCAGTTTTGTTTTTTTTTTTTAAACGTGTCTTTGTGATCAATGCGTTCTTGTTTTTTGTGTTTCTTAGATGACGACAACCCTCCTGTGTCGTTTGTAAAGTTTTCCCCCAATGGGAAATACATCCTGGCTGCTACACTGGATAAGTGAGTATAGACGTTGCTCAGTTTTGTGGCTTTCCTTCACACTATCGCATGACGCTTGCTAATCGGGGGGGGGGGGGGGGGTGCTCGATTGTTGGGGTCTCTCACTGTAAAGCGCCTTGAGGTGAGTGATGTTGTGATTTGGTGCTATATAACTAAATCTGAATTGACTTCTTAAGGAGCTGTACAGTTTTTCACAAGCACTACTTGGATTTCACCAGCAGGAGGCAGCACAACATCACAGTGAGCTGCTGTCTGTTTATTTGACTGTCGATTTTAAACTTCCTTTTGTATTTCTTTTAGCACGCTGAAGCTGTGGGACTACAGCAAAGGAAAGGTAATTGCCTTTGAAAGCTGTTGAAAGGCTTGATTATCATTCCGTTCTTTTATTCTAACTGCTTTTATTTGTCAGTGTTTATGTATTAAGAGTTCAGAAATTTTAAATCATAGATGCACATTCCCAGTAGTGTCCTAGCCTCAGTAATGATGGCATTTTATTTTGCTTTAAGATGTGAAATGTTTGTTTAGTAATGAATAAAACTGCAGATTTTACAGTTTTGTCATTTTTGATTGTATAACACATACAAATAACTTCTGTTTTTCTAACATTTCAGTGCTTGAAGACATACACGGGCCATAAAAATGAGAAGTACTGCATATTTGCAAATTTCTCTGTCACTGGCGGGAAGGTAAGATCATTTCTTTGAGAAAATGAATGTTTATATTTTGTTTTTATTGGTGCTTTGAGTTTCAGTGTTACTTTAAAATTACAAAATGGTCCTTTTGAAATCACTTATGTGTGCAAAAATAACTCTGAGCCCAAGTGCCGCTGCTCTTTTGCAGTGGATTGTGTCGGGCTCAGAAGACAACATGGTTTATATCTGGAACCTGCAGACGAAGGAGATTGTGCAGAAACTCCAGGGCCACACAGGTACTGCAGATGCACTGTGACTGAAAACGCAGATAGAATAGCATTTTTGTATGGGGACTAAAAGTCAGAGTTAGTTGTCTTTTAGAATCACTTTGCATTTATTTAATTAAATATTTGAAGGCGCAGCTCATTTTTAAGACAGAAATTTGCAGCTGTGTTTTAAATATTGTGTTCTGGTGCAATCTGTTCTTTTAATTCGTCATTCTTTAAATTTTCTTCCTGTACTTTTTTCAGATGTTGTCATTTCGACTGCCTGCCACCCCACAGAGAACATCATCGCATCTGCGGCTTTAGAAAACGACAAAACC
Source organism: Rhamphochromis sp. 'chilingali' (assembly GCF_963969265.1). Taxonomy (NCBI): domain Eukaryota; kingdom Metazoa; phylum Chordata; class Actinopteri; order Cichliformes; family Cichlidae; genus Rhamphochromis; species Rhamphochromis sp. 'chilingali'. Next base: position 33,128,206 of record NC_137930.1, on the reverse strand, counting down.
ATCAAGCTATGGAAAAGCGACTGCTAAGCCATTTTGGATCTTTTGGGCCACTTGTGTTCCTTTTGTTTTTTTATATATATATATATATATATAATTTTCCTACATTTTATTGTAAGACAGGAGGACTTTTGTTTTCTAACAGAGAGCTCCTGCTGGATTGGAAGAATGAAATTAAACTCCATGAAATGTCATGACATTCAGCCAGAAGAACCAAACCAGACACATCATCCACACACAGTTCTGCAGCGGACGTTATCCCCTCATCAAAGCATGTGCCAGATTTCGATGTCTCATTATGGAAATTTGTGATTGGTTTTTTTTTCTCTCCCTCGTTTTACTTTGCAGCAATATTCTGGTGCTTCAGTATTTTATTTTTTTTAAACACTGCATTAACCTCGATGTCACTGCCTCATAACAGTCTTCACAAGCACGATTCTAGTCTTGTACAATGAATATAATGGTTATTTGGTCCTTCGTGGTATTTTATTTTCTGCCTTTGTGTAACTCAGTAGTACCATTTACAATCAGTGACTTTAAAGAAAAGAGGTGACGGTATACCTGAGGACAACTACTTAATACTTAAGGACTTCGGATCTTAAGTGAGTGCTTTATGCCCTAACAAGATATTTTAAAAAACTTTTTTTTTCTTTAGGGCAACAAACCAGAATTTGACACAAGTGCAAACATTGAGAATGTTTAAAATTCTTCAAGATTTGCTACAAAAATCAAAATGACCCTGAATGACCTTTAAAAAAAAAAAAGAAGTACTTACTAACACTTGACCGTTCACAACAGTGACCAAATGCAGTTGTGTTCCAGTATTTGTACATACAACAACGCCACGTGTCGCAGTTTGATTACTTTAGCTGTCTTTGTGTTTTTGTTCTCTGCTTGACTAGCTGATAGTTCTGCACATGAAGCCAGCAGGCTGCTTTTCCTGTAGTTAACTTGGATTCTATGTAAAATATGTTCGCATCTGACAGCTGTAATTCACATCTGAATAAAAACAGTTTTTGTATGTTTCACCCCGAGTCGTTGACAGTTTCATTTCTGTACACCTTCTAACACAAATCAACTGGAAACGCTCACTTAAAATTTTTTAATAACCTTTTTTTTCCTGTCCATGAACGAAGAACATCAGAGAACAACCCACGAAGAACAGATGACAAAATTCCATTTTCTTAAAAATAGACAAAATATAATGAAAGAAGATACTCCCATCTTGCAGCGACAGGTTAAAACATGGCAAAGTAAAAGCGACACAGTTACCAAAGTGCCAAAGCTTACTATTACTCCTGTCTTACATTTTCAATCTGAAAATTATCTCTTGCCGTCAAATAAGCTTTTCCACAATGTACATAACAGCCCACAGTGAGAAGGGAAAGAACAGAGTACATAAGCAAGGGATAAAATTACTTTTGTACAAAAATAGAGCTTTTACCAAGTGTTGTTTTTTTTAAACTACAACATTTTACTGTTTATGCCACAAAGAAAGCAGTGATTGTGTTACATGTTCAGCTTGTCCTGGTTACTTTTTTTTCTTTTTGAACATACAATTGTTAAGCAACACATACATTTCAGAGGGTTTCAAATCTTAACCATTTTTCCCTCTCTTTCATAGTTTACTAAGGTCCCATAAACTGCTGAGAAGCTGGTTTGAGTTTAACTGCTGCAATTCTGCTGGTTGATCAGGATTTTTTTTTATTAAGGTCAAAATGCAAACAAATCCTTGGGGGGGCCAAACACCATGAAACGCTTGAAGAACACCTGCCGTGAAACCGTTTGGTCTGAATCACTCGTCTCCTTCTTTCAATGTTGGAAATCCTTAAGGAATAGAGCTGTCGATATATATATTTATAAATATATACACATATACATATTAACAAAATATAGCATTCAATGTAGGTAATCATTCTTTGCAGGTGTCCATTTCTTTCTTGTCAAGATCGATTTATGGCTTAAGATAGCTGCTGTCACTAATCACAGTAGAAGGAGACATCGGACTCAAAAGAACAGGAGAATAATCGTTTTAACACTTGGGTCACCCGGTTGGAAAACGAGCATTGGATTGTTTTATCATCTGCTTTTCTTGATGAAAATCAGCCTCTAAAAATAGTTTCCTTTGAAATTGTATGAACGTTTTTGATTTAACAGACAAACAAGTATGTATATATAGATATATATATCTTTTTTTTTTCAATAATATAAATACTGTAAGCTCAAGCTGGCAGTCAATACTGTCACATGGATAGGTTGTAATATTCAGGCCACCTCAATGAAAATAGAGAATAAGAATCAAACACAAAGCCAATTGGTCTTTTTGACGTTATTGCTACTTTACTCAGTTTTACTAAGCACAGATACTGAGGTTTTGTCTGAGCCAAAGGAATATTGATGATAGTAATGCGGTTAGAAAGTGCCTTCTTTTTGTTAACAACAAAAACAACAACAACAACGACAACAAAAATTCAAGTTATGTTGCAGCGCTCTTTCTATTCCACTAGAAGGAGCTCGCAGCTCTTAAACTGCTACTACATCCCTCCCATTCCTCTTACCCAAACTTCTCCCTCACCCAAAGTAAACCTTGCAGTCGTGCTTGAGCTCTATAGCATCTGACATTTCAGAGCCAGCGTGTATGAACTGACTTTTTGATTTTTTTTCATCGTAAGACAAAAGAGATCATTGGCCATCTGGGGGATCAGTTTCACAGAGGTGGAATGACATTTACAAGTTCTCTCCCAGCGCGTGCTATTTATTATAAAACTAGCACCAAATAATGATGAAAAACGGACATACGGACATTTTACAGACTGGTTTGTTTTTTTCTGAGTCAGAAATCTATGGAGTCTTGATGACCCTCAAACTTGATTATAATTGATTAATGTGCTAATAAACTCAACATCAGTAGCTGACAGCTAAACTAAGCTCCGATTGCTTCCCACGAGTTTCATTTTTCATAAACCAACTGCGAGACTGGATATGATGAAATATACATGAAACACCAGCTGATTAAAAAAAAATTGTTTTATCATTTTAAGCGTGGATTTTATTTCATACGCTTAATTTACTTACATTTTCAGTGCAATTCAGATTTTCATTTATCCATTACTATCAAGCAAATTATTTTCAAAGGGCACACTCTCAAGACTCCACACATTTCCTCAGACCCCATTAAAAATCTGACTTTTATCAAAATGTAATGAAAACACAGTGCTCGGGTTTCTTTTTTTTCTCTTTTGTTTCCCAGGTTCAGATAGTGTAAAGGTGCTTATGAAAGAGTAGCAAAGATGCAGATATAGAAAGAAAATCCTATTTAAATCTTTTTAACCGTCATAAGTATTATTATTATCTGCAGTAGCAAAGCTGGTGCTTTTTTTTTAAATTTGGTTTTTTACACTTGGTGAGTTTGTTTGAAATCCTGGTGACACCTGCTGTAGTGTGACCTATCACAAAGTTTAGGTTTGAGTACTTTCGCTGGTGTTTATATGTCCTTCTGTTTCCGGGCAGATTTTTGTCATCGAGGGTTACCATGTCAGAATTTGTTTTAGCCCTTACTTATAGTGGCCACATTTACTTGAGAGGCTTTGCCTTTTTGCCAGGCCACCGCTGTAAAGAGCAGTTTTCTCTTAATAACTTGCCTGGTTAAATACAAGTTTGAGTTAATTTCAATCAAATGTGAGTAAACCAGAGCTAAATAACCCCTAAATATCTTTAAAAAACAACAACAACAAAACCCTTGGTATTATTTTCTCCTGCCAGTAAAAAACTTGCAGTGGACCCACATTTGACAAACACATTTCTTTAAAAGATCTCAGATCTGTGGACAATCTTTGGAAATGCAATTGATGCATAGTTTTGCAGCAGCTGCAGCATTTACAGAAAAGCAGAGGAGGGGGGAAGCAGAATATGGGCATAAAGCATATTTATACACAACATGTATATATGTAGAAACATGGATATTTAACATTTCAGTTCAACTTATACGACACTTGGTTGTCCAGAGAAGTGCAGAGAGAGCGAGTGTGTGTGTGTGTGTGTCCCTCTGAGGTGTTAAACAATTGTGGCGTTCCTGATTGGGTCGGGGCCAGAGTCCACCTCAGAGGTCAATTACATCGACATCAGCTCTCTGTTTAGAAACCCGACTCCACGGTCATGAGGTTAAGTGCCAAGTAACAAACAAACAAACAAATAATGGCTCCTGCTGCAACAGCAACAAGTACATCTCTCACATACTGTATATGGTCTAATCCTAAATGGGTATCAAGAACTGAAGGTCCGAAGGATGGAGGCAGAGGTAAATTGTGCATTGCGGTTGTTAAAAGTGAAAACTGAAAATAACGTCAATACTGTTTCTGTACAGGTAGATATGAGGTGTTTTGAAAAGCTAATACCCGCTGTGTTGAGCAGAGTGTGGAGGTGTAAATGGTGTGCTGGAATTCACATGAAACGCGAAGTGGAGAGGGTGGAGAATGGACGATAAGGAGCTAAGAGGCTGGCAAAACTAGGACGTTTACCCACAGTGTGAGTGTGCACAAACTTTCCAGGCGTCCAAGCTTGTCGTGATGAAGGCCAAATGTTGGAAATGTTACTTTCCAAAATATATGTTGTTCCTCCGTGTGCTGGTAGCCTTTCAGAGCATCCAGTGGGCTGTAAAGCTTACAGTTGGGTACTTTAAAACAGCCTGAATGGTCCTGTGTGTAGATTGTACATAACAAACTTTCCCAACTCTCTGTCGAGCAATACGCGAACTGAAGGGTTGATAAGTGGACTACCACAACATTCTCCCCAGTGTTGCACAGTGTTTAGAGTAAGACATGGTTGTATTTGTTGGAATTGGGCAGAGACCTGAGGGTTTTGAGCTCTTGCAACCTTGTTAACCCACCTCTGAATTCTCCAGAAAGCTCACACATTGAAAAAAGAACACAGCTAGTGCAAGACCTGACGTGCTTAGTTGAGTCAGGCAGGAACAGACAAGTTCCTTTAAGCAGACTTATTTCCCCGAACCAGCCCGCCCCTCTTAATTAAGTTCAGTCCTGAAAGACAGTGAGGGCTCAGGTCCAAGTCTAAACAGCCCAAGGCTCTCAAGAGCCCACGATTGTCCCGATCACAACGTTGAGTGTCCAATTATGACATCATTACTGTTCAATATATGTGTGCATATATATATATATATATATATATATATATATATATATATATATATATATATATATATATATATATATATATATATATATATGCAAGAGCAATTCTGTCTTTATGTGTTAAAACCTGATCATCTCAGCTTTTTCTTGTCAAGGTGTAGGAAAAGTGATGATGAAAACAATGGCTCAATATGTTTCTTTTGTCCTCTGTCCGTCCTCATTTCAGTCCACCGTTGTCACTCGTCTTGCTGCGTGGTTTTCATATATAATATTTCTTATTCGTATTTATATTTTTTACAAGGTATAAAACAGACCCATGGGCGTGACGGATTCATTGTTTGAAAACATCTAAGCGAGGCGAGGGGGTAGAAGGGACGGAGGAGGTGAAAAAGAGGGAGGAAGGGGGAGGTTCTCCATCCAAGGCTGTCTTGTGATTTGTCCCTTGCTGGAGATTTTTTTATTTTTTTTATTTTTTTTAAAAAAAGGAAAAAGGCCCCCCTCTTGATCCAAGGCTGATGAGGAGGGTTGGGTGGAGGTAAAGAGGGTTCAACCCCTCACCTCTATTATGTCATTTGATGTGGGGCTTCTAGCATCTCCATAAGGAAGGTGTCAATGGGCGTGTCGCCGATGAGCTTGAAGAAGAACAGGTGCTCTAGACACTTAAGACCGATGGAGCGCAGTGCAGGCAATCGCAGCAACAGCTTAGCAAATCTGTCACAACACAAAACAAGAATTTAGCACAGGATGAAAAGCTGCAATAATTTTAAAGTATTTCTAAGCTTGCAGTT
>NC_137930.1:30637074-30662074 GCF_963969265.1 Rhamphochromis sp. 'chilingali' | reverse complement strand
CTTTTTGGAGATTTTTGGAGAATCAGAGTGGGTTTGTATTTTATCCAGGGTCGTTTTTTAAGTATTTCTTCCCTCAGACCCTTCTCCTGTATAGTTTACCTTGAGAAAAGTGTCCAATGAGCCATTCTCCATGTATTCTGTGATGATCATCACCGGCTTGCCTGAGAAGAAGAAAAAACAAAATCAACAATAAAATACTTCACGTTAATAAGCAAATATTTTGAAATCATAGTTTTGACATAAGATTTTGTTTTTACCATTTATCTAGATAGCAACACAAAATAAAATATCCTCTAATGATCTAATTCCAAAGTTTATATTATATACAAACAAAACAAAAAAATAGAATAAGGACATATCATGTGTGCCAGTTTTTGCTTGAAATATGGCTTACTTCTCAGTTAAAATAATCAATTCTTTATCTGACTTTGTGCATGCAATTTTCCAAAATTTAAACTGAGATGTAAACATTTGTACGCATGAGAACAACCCTTAACAGCAACTTATACGGTGGCCCTGAGAGGCCAAACGGACTGCAGAAAACACCAGCAATAAGAAAAACACTGCAAAAGCACACAAAACACAATGGAAATAGAAAAAACGAAAACGGAAACTGGAAAAAAGAAAACACAAATAGAAAAAAACAAAAACAGAAATAGAAAAAAACTGATTTCCAAAAGCGCAAGGGAAGTGTTTCTGGGGAGACAATAATCTGATGGACCAGGTGCAGGAACCAAAATATGCTAAGAATTGTGCTGGGAGATGGGGAGGTTCACACGCTTCACACCCTGGAGGACGGGGCTGTGGCCCCCCCACACTCCCTAGCAGATCATTACATGGAGAAACCTTTGGAATGCAAGCATGCTGATCCACACAGGTATGCACACATGGGTATTCACAGACGCGGACTAAAGCTTTCTTGGCTGCTGCCTCAAAGCACACTGTGCGCTGTCTATCTTGCGTGCTGCACAATATCGTTTATTATTTAGTAAATATTGATATCTATGACTAGCTAGTTTATTGTGATGGTGCTTTGTTTTCTCTATTATTATGTTGCTCTTTGTTGTTTGCTGTCTCCTCTGTTTGTTTTTTTTGTTTGTTTGTTTTTTTTCTCCATACAGGTGACCCAGGAGTTCTTTTTTTTTTTCTCTCTCTCTTCCCCCCCCTTCTCACCGTCTCTTCTCCCCTTTGGTTTTCTTTCTTTCTCTCCCCCTCTTTCTCTCATTCATTCCCCCTGTCCTATTTATTAAAAAAAAAAAAAAAAAAAATGACAAAGGATGAACTGAAGCTCTGCCATCACGTAATGTCGCATACTGCTGTTTCTGATGTCATTTAAAAAAAAAAAAAAAAAAAAAAAAGAATTGTGCTGGGAGACACTTAAAAGAAGTGGAGGATCTATTGGTTTTGTGAGGAAAGAAAAGATGAGAGGTAAGTGTGTTAGCCTAACTATTAGCCTAAAAATCCATCATTAGTATTATATGAATCATGATATTAAAACACACACTCTGTCTCCCCAGAAACACTTCCCTTGTGCTTTTGGAAATCTGTTTTCTCCTATTTCCATTTTCGTTTTTCCTTTTCTGTTTTTTTCCCCTATCTCCGTTGTGTTTTGTGTGCTTTTGCATCATTTTTCTTATTGCTGGTGTTTTCTTAAGTTGCCTGTTTGGCTTCTCGGGGCCACCATAAACTTAGCAGCTAGATCAACACTCAGTTATGCAAAAAAGAAAAAAGAAGAAGAAAGAAATATGTTAATCTTCATGAAGGTAAAACAGATTATAGGGTTGAAATTGAATTGTCAGCTTTCCAGTTGCTTTCAAAAGTTAATATATTAGATACTGTTGAACTTGACAAGCAGACTATGACATTAACTAAGTGTAAGTCAGAAAAAAAGTTGAAAAGGAAAACCTGTTAAACTACAGGACTGATTAAGTACAGCATGCAAGTTTAAAATGACATAGCAAGGCTTAAGATTCCTATATATCTACACCAAACAACTGCTGTGAGTTTTACTTACATTGTGACATCCAATATGTGCTAGATCCTACAGGATGCAGTTTCACACAAAACACAGTGTATTAAACTTAAATAGTGATACACATGCTGATAACTCACTCTTAGTAACCACACCCTCCAGACGGATGATGTTTGGGTGGTTAAACTGGCCCATGATTGACGCCTCCCAAAGAAAGTCACGTCTTTGCTGCTCTGTGTAGCCTGCTTTCAAGGTCTTAATGGCAACCTGGATCTCTCGTTTCCCGGGCAGCCTCAGCGGTCCACTGCACACTTCACCAAATTCCCCTGAGGGAAAAAAAGGTAGACATTAAGAGTGGCATCAACATTTCAGTTAAACCTGACCTGTAAAAACTATTATGAAATGGCAAATCAACCTTGAAGATACAGATAGATTTTCTTTAAGTAAAGCTGAAATTTTGTGCCTGACACACTGTGTTCGTACAGCTTATATTCTTTACTTTAAGGGGCCAATCTTGAAATTGGCTAAAGCGCTTGAAGCTAATAAATGTGGTCAGTCAAAATTTTTGTCAGTGGAAACATTATTTATGTCTGTGCACAATGTTGCTTTTAAGCACACTCTTAACTTATGCAAGCTTATGCAATTATGAATGTGACAGGTTTATGAAGGTTGTAGAAAATACGATACACTGCAGTAGTGTTAATGAGAAAATGTTTCAACACTACAGAAGGCAGAATTAGGCTCGAGTCATTATGCTATTAGTCTATGTGTTTTAATAAGGCATTTTGTGACGTTAAGCTGTTTCAGGGCACCGATTAAACAGGTTTACCTTTGTGGTTCTGAATTAAGGATAACACAGACAGGCTTAAACTGATGCTCCAAATATGAAACAGTGGATCTCCAAGGTGTACACACACAGATGCAGACATTATTTTTTACCCACCAGCACCAATGATCCTTTCAATGGAGATGTATGAAACGTCAATCTCCTGGGCAAATTCATGCACTGCCTGGTTGGGATCTTCATAGGTGAGGGGATCGATATAAGTACGCACCCCTGGAAATTTTACTGCAGAAGCACACACAGAGCAACATTATTATTTGAGTACAATAGATTCATACGCCTAAAAAAAAGATACATGTATTAATTAGTGCCATTAATTATTCCCAGAAGACAACCATCTTTTCATCCATCCTGCAAATTTGGAATGCAGATAATAAACGCTAATTTTAAACATTTTATTTCACAGTCCAAATCAATATAACACTATCCCACATGGTATTATTTTCCTGACTACTCTGGAGTTGATATACCAATCACAGTTGGCTTTGATTCCATACCAAAAGATGGATAGAGGGTGTCATGCCAAAAATGTGGACAAATATATTAAGCTGTCACAATCTATAAGTCATCATAGCTCTATGTGTTGTCTGCCAACTGTGTGTTTGCTGGTAGCTATGAGCCTGGTTTGTGGCAGTGCCATTCAGTGAATAGCTACTCTAGCAAAACACTGTCAACTGTACTTATAGTACGCACATGCCAAAGGAGATAGCATGACCAGACATGACCGCTGTGTGAACCCTGTACTGTACATGTACTGTAAACTTTGGATGAACTTAAGCCCACATACATAGACACATACAGAACAAGTCTGGGCTTTAACCTACTGTGGCCATTGTGGAAGTGCATCTTTTCCTCTTCGGGATCTTGCTTTGCTTTGCTATAGCCACAGCGCCTAAGGAAGAAGTGATCCAAAAACATTAGTGTCAATGTCATGTCAAAGTGCTGTTAAATACACACATGTAAAGTCAGCGACTAAGCAATGTTGTCAAATGATACTTGTCTCAATGACACATACACTGAGGGGGAATAACTAAATCTGATGATATTTCTCAGAATGGGACTTTTATTTTGAAATAGCGCAAGTATTTTAACATTTATCACCGTCTCCAAGGTAGACTGAATGAATTCCGGCATTAATGCAGTTTGAGATGAAGGCAGTAAAAAAGAAATGATCCCTGTGGTTTCCTCTCAAAGTGATATCATTTGGCAACTATTTCCTAGTACAAACTAGTACAAAAACACAGGAAAATATACTTTTTGAATAGTGATCTCACAAAATAGCCCAAGCAAAGAAAAGCAAACCCTGCCACCTCCCCCAAGAATCTAAGTGCAAAATAAGCTTTATATTTTCTCACTGAATCTGCTAACCCATCTTTTAAGGTTTTCAAAAATATTGCTGAAAAGAAAAGATGTCAGCAAAGGAATGCAGTTTCCACAAAATATCAATAACCAAGAAAGCCCTTCTCGACATATCAACTCTGACTTTTGCAACAGGAAAAAGAGATCTGTCACTTTTTAAGAAAGGCCAGACTGAAAACAGAACTTTTGAAGCCGCAAGGCTTATGTTTATGTCTATATCATATTCTTTTCCATTATGTCTGTGTAAGCCTGGTGGATTAAACCGACATTCATTTGTATGTTTGTGTGTTTGTGCTTAAAACGCTTCTATAAGTCAATATTTTTACAACTGGCATCAGAGATAATCACAGATAACCCAGATTAAACATGTGTAATGAATTTAAACTTGATCCTATATGCAAACACAAAAACACACCACGCAACAAACAGATACAGAGTAACTAATTAAAATATCTGCAATGTAAATTTACTGTTTTATTTTAGTCATTTGTCAAACAAGTATTTTTGATGGTAGAATTTTTCCTATCTTTTAGTTCTTGAAGACAGATGAAGACACGCACACACACACAGCGGGGCCATGTCCAAGTCTTTCCCATCGGACCTCTCTGTAGGGTAACCAGGCTTGGCTAGAGGGGTTTGTATGGGCAGCTGGAGAGGGTTGACTCTGTGTGTCTGTATTTGTGCGTGTGCGTGTTTTGTGTGTCTGCCTGGAGGGTGTTTAGTTTGCTGGATTTGTTGAGTCAAGGGGTTTGAGCATGCCCTCCAACTTCATGCATGTGTTTGCGTGTGTGCGTACATGTGTGTTAACCCATGCATACACCAGTGCGTATGTGCTAGGCTCCACACATGTGTTCTGTGCACGCATGTGTAGTCTGGAGAGTCATGTATGAGTGGGTGTGTGGGAGATGCATTGGTGGGAGGGGGTTGTGGTGCTTGTGCCCTAAATCCATCGTTGGAAAATTTGGCATTCTTCCATCTCTCCTCCCCCACACACAAAACCCTGGAATGATCCGCAATCCTCATCTCTGTTCGGCAAAACCAGAAATCAACTCTGTATCGTTCTGATTTGTTTCTGAATTCTTTCCAACATCATAATTTTATGTTCAACATTAAATACAGTTTTTTAAAATTGTGCATTTACCAAACCTAAACTGTTTAAATGATGACCTAATACTGAAGGAGAGAAGAAAATTTCGTAAATGAAGCAACAATATGCATCTGGGAGAAAAACGAACATGTATTTTCATTCTTAGAAAACCTCAAAATATAGTAGAGAAACTGAAATGTGAGCTTTGACTTAACTACCCTGAAGAAACAGAGGAATACACGAGTTCTAATGATTTTTTACTCTGGCTTTGACTATTTTCTCTACTGTCTATTATCACTCCGTCTGCAGTTTTGTGTCTGCACGTGGGGAACATTCTTTCATAATTAAAAAAATTTGACTTTACTGATAAAGTGAAGGTCATATGCACATGGGGGCATGCGAATGTGACAGACTTGTAGACTGAAAAATGGTAAATGCTTATGAGCAAGGTTGTGCTACCAGATGTGAGGAAAATCCACTTGACTGATATGAATCCAGCCTGTAGTTATAACCTAAAAAGCAACCCTTAATCCTGACCTATCACAAAAGTCTTACTTCAAGCTATGTGTCTAATCCCATAATGCTGCTCAACCACAGAGAAATATCTGGGACAGAAACGAGATTTACTCAGCATAAGGTCAGAAATGGATAAAGTGATGAGGGACCATTATTGAACTAACGTACAATATTGTACATAAAATAAACAGAGAAGAATATGCACTATTATCTGCTTTATTTTTATTTTTTTTAAATAAGGAGAAAATAAGAAAAAATTGTCTTTGACCTCTTGGACCTCTTTTTTTCTTCTTCCATTGAACATTTCAAATTCTTAAACTGCACTTTCATAGTCCAGTAACAACAAACTTAACCTCAGCATTAAACTTCTCCATCTAGGGGTTAGCGCAGTGGAACATCTGCCTACATTTGACCCAATCCCATAAGCTTCCTGTACCATTCCAACCCTTTGCATGTCCTTCTTCACTAGATCCATCAAATCTCTCTGTGGTCTTCCTTTTCCCCCTGCTTGGGAGCTCCATATTCAGCATCCTTCGCCTAATATCCACTATCCTTCCTCCTCACGTTCAGGCGATCTCAGCCTTGCTTCTCTAACTTTGTCTCCAAACTGCTCAATCTAAGCTGTCCCTTAAAATTAAAATGAAATGAAAGATCATACCTATGCTTCTTCATGAAAGAAGCAAAAATGTGAATGAAACATACAATCCAACTGGCATCTGGAGAAAATGTCCTAGAAAATGTCCAAGCCTCATCTTCTGAACCCAACTCAGGGCTCAAACACATGAAAACATGCATAATGTACGTAAACATACTTATTTATTCCTGATATCACAATTAATTACTGACATGTGACTTTCCCGTCTAATCAACAACAGCTGGTAATAAGTTAACACCATGCCAGATAATTTTAGGCTCGAGTGTCAAAAATATCACACTTTCATGCTGATAAACAGTTTGATTGCCTTCTCACATTTTATTCAACAATGTTTGAGCCACTCCAAAAAAGTTTTACTAATGCCACTGACAGGAGCCAACACCGTCAAAAACAACAGCACTTGCCACCAGAAAAGTTCAGGATATCCTCAACAACTCAACACAATATCCCTGTCATCAGACAACAGCGAGCTTCGCTGACTCATCAACTGCTGTCGGACTCCTATCCCTAAATTTTACAGCCACCTCAAGTCCAGAGCTGTTTGTCCTACAGTGACCACCGTAGTTAGGATTATGCAGGTAAATTGGGAAGAAAACAGAACTCCGTTGACTGCAATCTACTGACATCTACTGGTTAGATTTTACAGACCGTAACTTTAATTCAATATTTCCAGTAACAGGAACATTATTAAAAGTAACACAGTAGCACTCTCATGCTAATATTTTGTATTTGTTTTTATTGCCATGTGCATGTGCGTGTATATTGGTGATATACACGCACATGCACATGGATATACTTTTATATCATATTTTCTTTTGCAGGTATATAGGTTATGCCTTACCGCCCACTGAGCAGGAATCCAGCAACCACTGCCAGCAGGACCAGAGCCAGTGTGATGGCCACCGCTACTATCGAAGCTTGAGCACGCTCACTAGTAGCAGTTACTGCCAAAGACAAGACATGGGATTACACACAGTACACAAACACAAAACCACACCTGGCATCTGTTGTTGATACAGCCCCAGAACACAGGTGGGAGTTGTGTACAAGTTAAACTTCATTGTATTGTCATTCTCTCCTTCTCTTTGGTGTACTCACAGTAAGGGCTGGTCTGGAATTCAAAGCGCCGGCTAAATGCACCATAGCCTGCTGAGGTCCTGGCTCGTACCTGTAATGCATCATATCATTCATGCACCATACTTCAATTTAATTCATTTGGATTTGCTTGATCTTAGGCAATACTGACAAACTATTTTGTCATTGCTACATATTTAAATATTTTTTCCTTCCCTTTTGTCATCCAGTTCCATTATCATTCTCTTAATTTGTGAAACCCATTTCTGACCTGGAAGATGTAAGCTGAAGAGGGCTTCAGGCCTTCCACCACCATTTCAGTATCCTTGGATTTTATTATTGTGTAACTGGAGTCCTGTTCCTTTAGTTGAAGAAAGAGAATGTTAGCTTAATTTATTCATGTGTTCTACTAACATTTTTGTACTTTTGATTGTCAAAAATGTGTTGCCCCAATAATTGTATTGCCAAATTGTATGCATATAGCTTATTGCTGCTTTCTCTCCGCAGCTACCTGTGGTATATGCGAGCATGAGTGTGTCTAAATGCCTGTGTGTAGGGATCACTTTTCCAACTGTAACCACATCAGGTTTTAACTCAGCTAAATGCTGCCTCCATTAGCCAGATGCCATTAGCTCACCACTGACCACAAACCCTACCCTGCTCTCCAATGTACCTTTATTGTGACCTTAGAAAAGAAGACATCAGAGGATTACAGGCAGAAAAGAGGAAGGGCACAGGAACAATGATCTGCACAGAAGCATCAAATTGCTGTCCCTACTTAAGTCCAACTTAACAAAAAAGGGGGGGAAAAAAGCTATTATGCTGTTACAAAGACTTTTGAAGTCAAAGTTTTCTCACTGGACCCGGCTTAAAACACAATTTCAGTAAGATACACACATCTGTAGCTGTAACAAATTAGGTGTGTTATACAGGGCAAAGGGGAAGTGCTGCTAGAGGTTGTTCAAGCATGGTCAGTTTCTTATATATGGTCAGTTTCTTATATATATATATAAGATGCCAACAGACTTAATAAACTGATCCGTAAGGCCAGCAATGTTGTGGGGATGGAGCTGGACTCCCTCAAGGTGGTGTCGGAGAGGCGGATGCTGTCCAAGATAAAGACAATGTTGGATAACACCTCCCACCCACTCCATGACATGTTGGTCAGTCACAGGAGCTCGTTCAGTGAGAGACTGAGATTACCGAAAAGCACCACTGAACGACACAGGAAATCATTCCTGCCTGTGGCCATCTCCCTGTACAACGCATCCACTTAACACACTGTTTGCTGCTACAACTACACATGTTTCTTTTCCAAATATTTATTTATAAGTGACTTATGTATGTATGTATGTATATATATGTATATATTGTACTATTCTTAGTTAGCGTATTGTCTGTCTTGTCTTAATGTTGGTTTAAAATGGAGCACTGTAACAAAAAATAATTTCCCCCAGGGATCAATAAAGTATTCTGATTCTGATTCTGATATATATATATATATATATATATATATATATATATATATATATACTCTTAAAAAAGGCCAGATACAACCAGTGTCACTAGCTATGTACTTTGAAAATGACATTTATCAACAGAAATGTTTATATGATGTGTGTGTGTCTGTGGACTAAAGTCAATATGATATCTATTGTACAACTAAAAGCAAAAGCTTAAACAAGAATAGCCCTACAAATGAGTTTTCTGTTGTATAGTACATTTAATTTCATAGTACATATTGTTCAAAACTGTATACATTAAAACACTAAACTGGAAAACCAGTGCTTTTAAAACTGAAACCTCTACTGTACGAGAGGTTCAGGGAGGTACTAGGAAAACACAGCTGGCCCAAGGGCAGTAGACAAAGGTACACAGCTTTGTGAAAAGATTTTTACCTTTTCAAAATACTTGATCTCATACTCTAGGATGATGCCGTTGGGACGATCAGGCTCTGCCCAAGAAAGGGCAATGCTGCTCTTCCCTGTATGACCTTTCCTCACCACACTCACAGGGGACGGTGCTGCAGAAACAAAGATTCAAAGAAAATAGTACGGTTTGAAGTATCAACATAAATAGCACAATCCAGCAGTTAAATATGATGCAACCCATTGCACTTCTCACTGCATTTCACATTATTAAAACTAAATAACACAGGCATAAAACTCTAATAAACCGTGGCACAAAGGCACGTGGCAAAGTGTGCCAATGTTGTAAAATCTGCTGGATCCCATCAGCATTCACAAGACATCATTCTTTTGAGGACACCTCATCCATTGATGTTTACATGCACATAACTAATTGTCATGCATGCTGTGATTGCTGTAAATCATGAAAAATTTAACTGTAGATTAAAAAACCTAAAGAGGATTTTAAATTTGGCGACAATAGGAAGAGGTTTTTCATGTAACAACTTACACAGTAACGGATATCTATCTTTGCTGTTTGGTGATTTCTTTCAAAGACATAATTTGCCATGTTTTTTCTTATGAGTTTCATGTTTGGAATTTAGGCTCCTCTCTGAGGTTGTTTGCTTTTGTCTGTCAAGCTCCAGCTCAAAAAATGTTATTTTTGGTTACCAAGCAGCTCTGCCTCAGAAGCATGTTTGCAATTTGGCAACAAGGTGCACCTGTGTCTAATTAAACCATCCCTTTATGTCTTGCTGCTGGCTGAGCATGTGCTGCCAGAGAAGCATATGAATTCAACTGTTTAAGTCTTCACATTTGAGTGTCTAGTGTACCAAATTTGGCACACATTAAAGGTTACGAAATACACTGTAAAACTCTTCTAATGTAGAATCAACACAAACAACAAAATAACGACATAAATGTGTCACTTTTATGCACAAGATATTTGTGTATTTCGTTCTTTTCTTTGTATTTCTTTAAAGCTTATATTTTCATTTATGTCTTTTTTCTGTCATTTATCCTTTCAGTTTTGAAGTGAGCTTTGTTCTGCAAGTTTACATCAATTGCAAAGCCATCCTGGTGTAACCTGATCTATTGGTTCATCTCTCAGAGGGACAATTGGAGAGTCTCTGACACATAAAGAGCTTTTAACTAGGCAAAATGCTCCCTCAGGCAACATCCCTATAGCCTGTGTGTGTGTGAATGTTGATGCGCGTGGATGTGCATGTGAATGTGTGGCTACTGCAAATGCTAAACACCGTTTAGGTTTCAATGGCCTCAGCAGAAGTCCACAGAGAATAAATCATCGCTACAAACACAGTAACTGTATCTTGAGTGGATGGTTGCACAGAAGTGTTATCTGGAATATCTTAAAAGCCTGAAACCAGAGACCGAAACTCACACACATACACACACTCAATGCTTAAATGGTATAAAGCCTGGATTCAATGATGAGAGAGAGGGTTTATTTTCCCAGCAGCTTTATGGGTAACAATACACCAAAATCTAAGTTTACACCCTCCAAAAATGGATGCAGTTTTCCATTCTATATTTAATCAAATGTTTTGAAAAGGATTTGTAAAGAGGGTACAGCCTTTTACCAAAGCTAGTGATTTTTAGGGTTATATAAATCATTCTTAGATTTGAAGTAGGGATTTTGTCTCAAAATTGTCATCAAAAATGTTGTCAAACATTATTTTTCACAAAGAAACAATAAGGACACTAATTATAGAGGTTACATTCCTTTAATGCCTTTAAAATCTTTATTTATCATCATAATCCATCCATCCTTCCATTTTCTTCCACTTATCTGTGGCAGGGTCGTGGTGGAAGCAGCCTCAGCAGAGAAGCCCAGACCTCCCTCTCTTTAGCCACCTCCTCCAGCTTGTCTGGGGGAACACCAAGACGTTCCCAGGCCAGCTGAGAGATATAATCTCTCCAGCATTTCCTGGGTCTGCCCCGGGGCCTACTCCCAGCGGGACATGCCTGGAACACCATACCCAGGAGGCATCTAGGAGACATCCTTGTCAGAAACCCGTTCCTCCCAATCACGCCACTCCAGGTCTCACTGTCATTGCCCACATGAGCTTTGAAGTCTCCCAATAAGGCGACAGAGTCCACAGGGGGAGTACCCTCAAGTACCCCACCGAGGGACTCCAAGATGGCTGGGTACTCTGTATTGTCCTTTGGCACATAAGTGGCTCATCCGGGTGGTGAGCCTACAAGAGGGTGGACCCATGTCTCTTTTTCGGGTTGTGCCTCGCCGCGCCCCATGGACTAAGGCCCAGGCACCAGGCACTCACAGTTGGGCACCCTTAATGGACCTGGCTCCAGGGCTCCAGGGCAGGCCTCGGTAACCCTATCCCAGCCAGGGTGAACTGTTTCCTAGATCTTTCAATCATAGGGATTTTTGAATGACTCTTTTTCTGGTCCCTCACCCAGGACTAATTTCCCATGGGAGAGCCTACCAGGGGATGAAAGCCCCTTGTCAACATAGCCCCTGAGATTACTGGGACACACAAATGCCTCCACCACGACAAGGTTGCAAACTCGTAATTCTTAAAAAATAATTTTTCTGTCAATTTAGACAAACTAAAACTGTTGACTTTTTCTAGACTATAATCCAAACTATAGCCATTCCTATTTTAGTTAGTTGGAAGTATGTGCAAGCTACTTTACATGCTTTCACTGAGCTGTTGCTTTACTTAATGCAAAGTCGGTTTACATTTGAAGCACACATAAAAACAGGAAATGTTGGTCTGCGGCAAACACAGCGATTAAACACTTTTTGGCTCACTTGGTTCTGTCTCTTCCTTATCACCAAATACAGATATATACAATATCTGTATATACCAAAATAGCACTCACACTCAAACAAGTGCTTTAAAACCCAGATTTTCAATCGAGACAGAAGGAGAGGTAATAGAAGAGAGAGACGGGGAGGAGGAGGGAATGCAAGAGGCAAAAAAAAGTGAAAAATGAAAGACGAGGAGGAGACATGTTGAAAGAGTGTAGACGGGACCCAGCAACACTTTTATTTTAACAACGGGGTAAACAGTGTAATGACACTTCTAGCTTTAAACACTTCCACTGCGTGTTATAACTGCTAATGAGCACATACAGTATGCCAATGAAAACGCAAATGAAGATGAACTCCTGGTGTTTATGCCTGGTGGCTGGTAATGCTCTATTTGCTATCCGTCTGATACTTTTTTTTTCTACAAAGAGTGAGTTTAGAAAAGGTAAAACCCATTCACTGGAGGAATACAGCTATCCAATGTAACAAATAAAAGCAACATTATCACAGTGCTAAACATAAATCTCCCAGACCACTATCTGTCTGCACATCACCAAAATCAATACCGGCTTTCAACGATCTCGTTTTTATCTTATAACTACCCTCTCGGAATGACTGATAGATAGATTGAGACAGAATGAATTGGAGATAGGGGACAGAGATGTCTTCACTAGGGTTGCAAAGTACAAAAACTGCTATCATCTATTTTGTGAGGAACTTTAAAACTTTAATCTGCCTTTTCTTTTGATGCAATACATTCGATTAGTGGCTTTGCACCAATCCAGCATCTTGCCACAATCCACTTCCCTATCAGCACATCAATATTGACAAAAAAATATAATAGCTGGAATATTTTAATTGTGGCTTGGAGATTTAATGCTGTGACCATAAACTGCTCCAATTTGGTGTATTTACAGAATTTGCATTTGTACCATTCCCATCACTCTCCCTTTATTTTATAACATTTATTTATTGTTGCTGGATTAATTAGGATATAAATGGTTTTTTTTTTTAAATTAGAGGAAGTAAATGAAAATTAATGCACAAACAACTGAGCTATTGGTGCCTTTCTATATTTTGACAATACACACCACACTTATAAGATTCAGTTTCCTAAGTTATATGTTAGAAGGCTTTTTGTTCCTTTTAAACCACTAAATCCTTGAGTTAACCTTCACGACCTTGGTGGATGTTAGCCAATTTGAATGGATTGTTAAAATAAACACACTCTACAACCCTACAAATCTTTTATCTAAATTCATTTAGTACTTTTTGAGCTATCATGTATACAGACAGAAAGAATGCAATGCTACCAACAATATAACCTCTTTGCTAAGATAGTGTTGGGATTGTTGGGAGCCACAATGTTGGGTGAAGAAATACTATGTTATACCTGTCAAACAGTGTGATCTATGGCATTAATCATAGTTTCAACTAAAGAAATAGAAACAAATGATGTGTTTTTGCAACAAAGTGTTCGGAACAAAGTGATTAAAGATACAATTTAAAGTTATGTGTAGAGAAAACGCACTGGCTCATACCTTGAGTTGGGTGTTTTTTGATAATTGAATGACTCATAGGTCAGTGTAAGTGGCTTACAAACAAAAACGATATTCATATGAAAATAGTCATGCACAAGGACTGAATGGGAAGTCTGTCTCCCTGTTAGAAACATCTAAAGAAATGAAAGGTGGTTCAAGACTTTTGCACAGTATTGCACGCTCCACATCAAAGTAAAATAAATAGCTGCAGTGGCAGGCAGCACATTTTTACCACACGCAAGCTAATGTATCATGGTACATTTGATTAATAGCCAATAGCAGAAAAAACGTATTTGGGAGCATTTACTGTGCAAGTGGCACTCAATGTGCCTACAGCAGGAACAAATAACCTGAAATAAGATATTTTAAAACAGACAGAGCTATCCTAATAAAACAAAGCTGTAAAACTTGTGCTTATTAAATACAAAAAGAAACTATTTAGATTTCAAAGCTTCCTTTTTGAGTGTGTAGAAAGAGCAATATGCTAATTGTTTCCACTCAAACATTCATCAATGTCTGAGCAAATACAGAGCTTAAAATGTAACATATGGGAAACAATCACTGGGTTGCAGGGAAACTTGTATGAGCATTTTGGTGGCTTACTTTTCTTTTCAAAATTAATTTCTACCTCATAAAGGCAGGTGCTAGCAAGCCACCTTATCAAATGTATATACCAGTGTGTCAAGGAACATCAAAGCAGTGAAAAATATGTGGGCTTCCATGCTCCAACAGTGCTCTTTGTATTTTTGAATGTATACAAGCAGTTAATGTCCAGACTCTCACTATTGTCTCTTTACTTCCGTCCTCTGCTTATCTTTCCTGCTGTTACAGCTTCTTGCTGTAACCTTTTCTTTCCTTATCACAAGCATCCTATCATTTTCTCTCCACATTTTGCCCCCTCTGCCCTGTTGTTCTCTCGTTCTCTGTCATACATTTCTCCCGTTTTTCACCTCTCCTGATCTCCTCTTCCCAACAACCAACACTTTATTATTCAGCAGGGTTTCGCAGGGACACTGTGAAATCACCTATTTCACGGATAACTTATCGTGTGTGACACTTTTCACACATCAAACAGCAGATCCTCTGACTCTATCTCTCTCCCTGCCTAAGCCTTAGCAGTAGTTTTGTCTCAGTACCTTGTTTTTACTGTCAGAGAGCAGAAGCACACTCTAGACCAGTCACATACGAGCACAACAAAAATGCAGGTGGTTAAACTGCTGATTGAGGTTTTCACTTAGTAATTACATCTGTCACTAAAGAGCAGATGGATCAGAACATTTTAAATCAGTCATTACAATTACTGCCTCAGGATTATTGTGAAAATGATTGTTCCAAATAATGTTAGTCACTTGATACACAGCCTTCCAGTAGTTGAAGTGCTCACTTTGTTGGTTTTGTGAGTCGCATTACACAAACAGCGGTTGGTGCACACTGCTACAAAGAGCTAGGAGCTGTATTCAAAAAACATCCTTGGGCTAAAAGGATCTCTTATTCCTAGGGGTGGACTTACTTCTAACTTTAGTACTCTTAAGTTCATTTGTTGTGAAATGATTCACAAATAATTTTGGTTTTAAAAGCAGATGCAACATCTAGAAGATGTTAGAAAGTTTTCACTCCTAAGTCAATATAATCTACATAAAATCAGCCAAAGCAGCTGCAGGCAACATTCACTGCTGTTATTATTTTACACAAGTACAATGACATAGCACAATTACACAAGTGGCTGTGTCATTATCATGACATTGAAAAACGTTGTAAATGAATCCAAAATGCAATATTTAAAGCACAGTTTCACAGTGTTTAGCATCATACACTGTATTACATAAACAAAGATGGCTTTCTAAGTGGATTCTTACCTAAAACTAAAATTCTTTCACTAACACAGACCTGTTACTTGTCAATCAAAAGACAAAAGTTCTTTCTTTATTTTTTTTAATATTTTTGCTTCCAAGCAGAGTTCTTCCTTTCTTGTAATGTTTATTGTAGTGTAGTAGTTCCCTAGGCTTTCTGAAGGTCTTTGGACACTCATCAGAAATGGTCTTATTCTTAAGGATAGAAAACAGGGGGAAAAGGCTGCGGTATGCCAAATTACACAAGAATTGGACTGAAATGCAGTGGCAACAGGTCTGATTGTATGAAATCTTTGGTTCACGTCTTTGTCTAAGATGTAAGGAGGTCAGGGGGGAAATATAAAAGTGAATGGGGTTGAATTTCAGCCAGGACATTAAAAAGAAAAACTGCCTTGCCTTTTGCCTAATATATTGTATTTCTATGTATGTTTACACATGCTTCAATAATTTGTTGCACCGTTTTTCTTTTTTTCCCTAGAAAAATATTAAATGAAGATTGGGTTATAACCTTTGCACAGTTAATGGTATACGTGAGTCTTGGTGACATCTATAGCATTAGGGCCATCTCTCTTTACTAGCCTACTAGTTTCCTCATTTTTTTATTTTTCCCAGCACCTTTAAATACTACTTCAAATGGAAAACCCTACACATGCTGGGAAAGCACAAGTTCACGCTTGAGCCACCTTTCAGAATAGGATGTTGCTATGTTGGCTAATGAATCTAGATAATAATTAGCTGAATAATAACACTGGAAAGAGGTGTTATATCTACTATTTTCTACTTTCTACTATTTTTTTTTTACACAGAGTAAGGCATTTAGAGTGCATTTCAGATGGCACGGCCAGGTTGTACATGCATGCTTGTTTATATTTGTACTAATTAGAACTGTTAACCACCAAGCTGCTCTCAGTATGCTCACACGATTCTGTTTTCAAGGTAATGTTAAAAAAACACCCTCACTTACAGTAGCATGTACCAGATACAAGCCAAAGTACAGCAGACTTTATTGGTCTGTGACTCTGTCAGCCATGTGTAATCTAACGTAATCCCTAATCTCCACTTGGTCCAGTGACTGCCTAACTTTAATCCAGCTACAACTGAAATAAACTGCATTTGAGTTGTGTAGTCTGGTGTAATCCACTCAGTGTGCTGACAGCCACAGTGACAACACATTTAGAGGACTGCCAGTAGTCTTGACTGTTAGACAGCCATCTGCCTCGCTCTTTTTCCTGTCCTCCTAAACACAAACTGTACCTTCCTGATTACTTGTACAGCTCCTCCCATTGATACTACTAATAATAACTGCTATTCTTTGGCTGCCAGTAAACCATCTGTTTGGATGGAACAAACACATTCTTTCGACATAGCTTTTTTCCCCCCCTCTTGCCTTTTTCTCCTGACAGAAGCCTTGGGGAAGAGAGTAGTAATTTTGCATTTTTCTCATTGCATTATGCTTTGCGCTACCCATTTCATTACAAGCAAATAAAACTAAAACTAACAAAAGCACATAACTCTTAACCCATAAAAAATAGGTTCCCAGTGGAGTGTGAATCCTAATCTTCATTTAAAAGGAAGCTAACAAAGCATCCAGTATTTACAGCTATGTGAAGTAGCTGGACTCTTTCATTATCCAATATGTGTTTGGCCACTTTAGTGGTTTTCATTTGGTGCTTAAGCTGACTTCATGGTTACAAAGATCTGCTAAGCTGCTCTGGCATCACATATAATGCATACTCCCAAAAATGATGAATGCTGAACATCACACCAGCCTAGGTTTTGTTTTTTTGTTCACACTTGAGCAAACATAGCCCTCACCAACCTAAAATTCAAATGTAAACTTGTATGGCATCAGCATGATCCATCACTGTTGATAGACATGCAGAATAACACCTGCTGCCACGCACGACAGCCCATACACATAACAGAGCTTTCATTATGCCACAGATTCCTGTGAATCTCATTGATGCGCCTAATTGAGAGGACCAAGCTGCTTTTTCGATGACATAGCTGGATGCAAAAACAAAAAAAAAGGCTGTCCACTGTGTCATGTTCTCTCCTTCGCTGCAGGGATAATGCATAAGTGAAAATTAATACAGCAACAGATTTGTTGGACAAATACTGTGATAATTTGATCATCTGGTGTCTTTGTTATCAAACCCAGATTGTCATGCGATGAATCTAGCATGCCAGTTGGTCTGTGGCATTTTAAATAAGCGTGGAGAAGAAGCAGTTATGACAAAACATTTGACTTTTGCTGGAGAATTCAGGATAAGTTCAAATGGAGGAGTGGACAGGTATGGTGAATGTGATGATGAGTCAAATCTGGCGGAACATACCTGCCTGATTGGTTGTCACATTAAGTGACACATACTGCTTTGCATGGCCTTTGGCTAGGTCTGACACTCCGTTGACGGCTTCCAATAAGAAGCTGTAGTTGGTGTGTGACTGCAGGTCAGCCACCATCACTGAGGTGTTCGACAGGCCAGTGCGGCGTGGCAGAAAACGTACATTGGGACCGCACTCTTCCAAGCCCCTTCTGTCTGGCAGGACCTGTCTACAGATGACGTTATAGCGCACATCCTTCCTGCCACCTGTATCCATAGGAATGGACCACTCCAAGAAGACGCTGGTCTCGTTGACATTAGAAATAGCATTACGAGGAGCAGATGGAGGGCCTGAGGGAGATGAAAAGGGCTTAGAAGAAGATACAGCTAGAAATACAAAGAAGCATTTGGATAAACAAAAGCCTTGACAGTGAGCATGAGCAAATATAAAGGGGTTATATCCTCACGTGTGCACGCCATATTAGAAGGGTCAGAGTCTAGCTTAAAGTATCCGTCTTCACAGCTGCAAGCAGTGGCTCCCATCTGTCTGGCCACACTGTGAGGTGGACATTTACTACAGGCCAAAGACTCCAGCAGCGAGCGGTAAAACCCCACTTTGCAGACTGAAAGACAGGGAGGAGAGAGGATGTTTGGGGGTGGATAGGGAGATGATAAAAGTGGACATATAAATAGAAAGGAGAAAAGGGGTCACAGAGAGAG
Organism: Rhamphochromis sp. 'chilingali'; assembly: GCF_963969265.1. Classification (NCBI taxonomy): domain Eukaryota; kingdom Metazoa; phylum Chordata; class Actinopteri; order Cichliformes; family Cichlidae; genus Rhamphochromis; species Rhamphochromis sp. 'chilingali'. The sequence goes on along the minus strand of NC_137930.1, from coordinate 30,643,428 downwards.
GTACAAATACAAAAAAAAGTGGGGGAGAAAAAGACATGGTTATTTCTTTTGAAAAAAAAGGAGGTCAGCATCACACTGGTAGGAAATTTTCCCTGGGTGGTTGCGGTTGTTTTGAGGTTCCTCGTCAGAGATATACAGCAGTTTCATAGTTGAAATTAAAAGAAGCATTTGGCACACTTATATTGTTTCTTTTGAAGTCTGATTTCTTCTTATATCTCTCCGGGGCTTATTTCTTTTAGTCAACCTGTATAACCTTGCTTTTCATGTTTCACTGTTTAATCAAAAAGTTTTCCTCATTGAAGGATTTCCCTTCTTGTATTATCTTCAGTTCAATGATTTATAACCAGCACCTGATTAAGTTTGGACTTGCATCTGCTTCCCAATATCGGTGCCATATGTGCAGCATTTACAAACAAATACGACAAGAACACAAACAGGCAAAATTTACTTTCCTCCCACACAAACACACACACAGACAGATCTCAGGCTGATCTAAGTGGGGCAGGTAGACGGGATGCTGATGCACTGTGAATGTTAAATGGTACTCATACATCAACAGTCTCACAAACCAGCTTAACGAGTTGGCTGTTGTCATCCAGATAAGTTCTGATAAGTGGAGTTCTATAAGTTATTGCAAAGTCAGTGGCATATTTCTATATCACTAAGCAGGACAAGGGGGAGAATTGAGGAAAAAAAGACTTGTCCTCTAAATTTAGGAGCTGGTGTTTCCCCAGTTATTGTGAAGCCCACTCAGATCACAGCTATTATTAAGAACTACATAATTAAACCTCAGGTAGGAGGACAGGAGGACAAAAACTAGGAAACGGAAACAATACGTGATGGTTAAAAACAGAGATAAGGTGAGAAAAGGAAATGATAGGAGGAGAAAAGCCAAGCTTACAAGGATGAGACAAGGAGAAAGAAGAGAAGAAAGGACGAGACAAAGGAAGACTGGTGGGATGGTTTGTGTGTATGTCTGTGTGTGTGTGTGCGTGTGCGTGTGTGTGTGTGTGTGCGTGTGCGTGTGTGTGTGTGTTTCAGTCGTTAGGCAGCAGTGGCTCTGATTCACCTTGACGGAACCTTGGTCTGTTGTCATGGAACATTAGGCCTGAAAAATTCTCCCTCTGCCCTGGATCACTCTAAGTCTCACCTTTGCTTCACACACACACACACACACACACACACACACACACACACACACACACACACACGCGCGCACACGCACACATACACACACACACACGGAAACAGGCCTTTTATAAAATCTGTTTGGCATTTCGAATGCCTCACATACTGTAATTATAAGTTGGGGCTCAAGATAATGTTTTTGACACATTTATGAAGCTGGCGAAGCTTCAGGACAGGATTACATCTGGTGACATTCTCTATGCTTAACTGCCTTTGTATGGCTTGTTTCATTCAGGTGTTTAAGAAAGTTATTCCATGAGATACATTTTTGTGTATTTTTGTTTCATGAAGCATTTTAATGTTTCAGCTTCTGTACTGATGGTTACTCCCTTACTTAATGTGCTTTGTTAGGCCAATGATGTACTACCCTCAACATGGGTGTGCGAGCCAGGGCAGTAGGACACACCTAATCTTTTTGTGAGCCTGTTACCACACACACACCTACACACTTGTGGTTGCATATAGATTTATTGCCATTGTCTGGTCTCTAGCTCTCCTTGGCTTCATCCTCCAAACCCCCATGGTCAAATCAATAAAAATGGGATGGCAGCTCATTTCACATACATAGACAAGCATATTTGTGCCCAAACAGTGAAGTAGAGTGTTGGAGAGTAGAGTCAAAGCAGAAAATAAATAAATGAAAAAAAAGAAAAGAAAAACTTCTTTAATAATTTCTGATACTACATTCAGGTATAATGCCAAGATGATGGATTATCTTTATTTATTTTTCATCTCTTTTTGATTTGGTAAGCTCTCATCATCAGGCGTGCGTGTCTGTAACTTTGTGTGCGTGTATGTGGCGCTCCCCAAAGATCACCTGTCAGTCAAACAGTATGGTGTGGGCACAGTGTGGTACTATGATGGCTCCCTACTTGGATTTCCTGTTCAACTCGTTTTGACATTCTGGATGGTTTTTTCTTTCTTTCTTCTTAATTTGTCTGTTGGCCACCGTTGTGGCCAGCTGTCACTCAAGAGAATACACACATATATGATCTCTAATTGTTGGGAAATAGTTAAACCACTCTACCATAATGAAAATCAAATAAATCATTGTTACTTTGACATTTACTGCTTATGCAAAATAAATCTATTTGTTAGCTGAAAAATAGATATATTTTTCCTATTCCACGTTTGATAGACTGATAGACTTTTGCTCCCAGTGTGGCGTCAAAGGCGAGATGATGCGCTCTGATTAAATTAAATTAATGTATGGAAATGTCTTTCCCCTGGAAGTTGTAAATGATTATGAAAATGATATAAACATTTGCAATTAAAATGTGCAAACTGGCATGAAAAAAAATCCATTGGATGCCACTTTAATAAAAGTCAATTCTAGTTGACTAATCACTACTTGTTAAGGTATTTATTATCATTAATTCTACTTCATTTCCATTTCCATTTAGGATAAATAGATTACCCATGCTCTACATGCAAATGAACAAAGAACATGCAGAGAAATTAAGTCTATAGATGCGTTTTTTGAATTGTATGAGTACAGCTGACAACATATATCATGACTACATATCAATATCACTCTCTTCACTTAATTATGTGTTAAAGGATTTGAATGCAAAGGTTTGTGAAGGTCAGAGAAGCAAACTGGAGGTTGGAAATAGGATTAAGTGCTTAAAAAGCCACAGAGAGTAAATTTAAGAACACTGAGAGCAAGAAACAGCTGAGGGGCAGCCTTAAGATCCACAGTACAACTGTCTAGATAGGACTGCATAACATGCAAGCGGTCTACATTAACTTTACATGGCAGCTTGATTACTAAAGGTTTATTAAAAAATAAGTGCTATTTTTAAGTGATTTTTTTTTCACTTCATTTATTTTACATTGCATTTACTGTCTGTTTTTGACCAACTCACCTTTTGTATTTCCACAACAATAGCGAGGGACATGCAGGCAGCTGGATTCGGATGAGGTGCTTTAATTCTTTAACCATCTTAAATGCGCAAATAACCGAAAACACATATGTATACACACTAACAGACACACTTCCTGCAGTGAGATTAGTTATGGTCATGCCTGGCTGACTGAAATAGCTCATTCCTCATTGTGAATGCAACCTGAATAGACGGCGTTGGTGGTATTAATGTACGTGTGTACGAGTATGTGTTGCCCTTGGGCAAGCTGTCTTTCTGATGCCACGCAGCTCTTAATGCACAGAACAAAGGGTAATAGGTAATTAATATGCAATACACACTAATGTGCATTTGTGTGTGTTTGACTGTAAGGTTAATACGTAATTAATATGCATCATACACTGGCATCCCAGGCAATTAAGGATCCAGCGGTATCCGTTGATGCTTCTTAACGAACGTCCTCTTTAATTGGAAACATTTCACTGTAAACATGTTGATTTATATGACTGTCTGTCGTTTGGTGGGATTAGAGCGAGTAAGCGATTAAGGCAGAGAGAAGGAGACGTACTGAGATAAGGACTAAAATGAAAGAGAATTTAAAGTTAAGGACCACATACTGTGTCTGAACACTGGATTTAAATTCATTTATATGGGCTTAGAAAACTGTATGGATGCAAATATATTAAAAAAAAGATCTCTTATGTATAATTACATAGTATGTTAATGGATTATTACTGATCATACCAATGCATCAGATTGCTGGAGAACACTGCATACTGGACTACACAGTAAATTGTATATGTAGCTGTTGTAGTTGTTTTTACTGCAGTTATGTTGCACCACTGAACCACCAAACAGCCATAAAAAGATGAAATGAGGATGGAAACACAAATGGCTCACACCATTCTGTGACAACCACTTACGTTTCCATCTTTCCCGTCACTCTTCCAACAGCACACACAGTCAGCAGGACTGACCAAAAAGTAAACTTTGACTGAAGAAATCCAAATACTCACGAGGCTGAATTTCAATGCACTGCCTATATTGTTAGCAGATACTATTGTGAACTAATAAACCAGCTGAGGAAACACAGTAAATATCCTGTTCCTGTGTTTGTCCCACAGCAAACTACTGGCCTAACAATCATAAACACGTGTTTCAGGGTGTGCATGCATGAGATGTTTCATACCTTTATTATTTTTGTATTGCTGTGTTTGTGTGCCTCTGCTTGTGTGCATGTGCCAATGCATGCTCATATTTGTGCATGTTTCTATGTGAACACAAACAAAGAAGGATGATAATACCGTAATAATACACAATCGAGTGAATGGGGTTTTCCTTTCTGTTGGTTGACAGAGGAGGCCATTGTTCACAACTCATTTATTCTCACAATCAGACCACGAGCAGAAACCCAAAGGTCAAGCATCCAGGTCACAATAGCTTTCGAACCAAACCCAATGTATTGGCTCAGTAAGTGTCTAGAGAAAAAGAGTAAATATAAGAAATGTGTGATAAATCATAATATGCTGACTGGATGTCTTGGGAAAACAATTTAACTAGCCATAAAACATACTATAGTGCCCTTTCACCATTTAGCTGACATTAATTTACTTCCAAATATTAGACTCCATCAATGGACCAACAAGCATGAAGAAAAATTGCACAGATCCACAAACTAGGTGTACAAAGGTCGGGATCTCAGTTGTACAACCATGCTCTTGCAAAAAGGGGATAGGACAGTGATATGTGATGTGTATAAAATTAGGTTGTGAATTTCTTATGACTTTTAATTCACAAATTTGCATGTATGGTATAATCCACCTGACTCAACACAAAAAATAGCATGCCTGCATTGCATCATTGCTGTAGAGCTATGATGGTTTTATAAAACGGGTGAAACTCATCAACTTTCTTAAATGCATTATGGGTAATATAGTGCCAAAATGATCAGTACTAAGCTTCCACTGGCTCGGACTCTGGAGATGGCCAGGCTTTCATGGAAAGAACCTTGCTGCTGAATGAAGCATTTTATGAATATTTCAGCAACTGCAGGAATGCGTGCGTGTGTTTCTGCGTGTCTGTGTGGGTGCATGAGCGTTTGCTCTTCCATCTTTGTGAGGACAAATGGCTGGCCCATTTTCTTCAAAGAGATTTTCTTTTAGGGGTATTGTCTGAGTGAGGATGATGCATTTGTCTGTTAGTGTAACAAATGGGATTATGCAACTTGCTATGCTGGTTATGGCTCGGGTCAGAGGTATGGTAATGACAATGAGTCAATTAAGGTCTTCACAAGTATAGATAAAACCATGTGGGTGTGTATGCATGTTAACAGGGGCAAGGGTAAAAGAGAGGAAGCTCTTCTGGGAAAGTCAGTTTACCCAACAAGCACTCAGGAAGCACTTTAGTTGTCATGACAGCATCACCACGTGGAGATGATGGGGGGAAGGGGGTGGGGAGAAAGCTGGAGAGAGAGCATGATGCAGGAGGAAAGAGTTCAATGAAAGAAGCCATTAGCAGATTCCAGTTGAGCAGGATCTAAAAGGAATAATGGTGGCTCTTTCCTTGATGAATCTAGTCAATTCATAGTTTAGGGGATGATGGTTTCCTGCCACTTGATATTTGCACTCTTTATCTTTGACTGTGATGAGGGATGGCAGAACATTTCTGTATGGGAATCTGAATACTCTAAACTCATATGACATGAATTAAAAAGACATAGATACAGGCTGGAAAGTATCTTACTTGAACTACTGGATGTTTTGGGTCCAGTGAATTCTGATATAGTGATCAAAAATGGACAACAGAAGTTAAGAAAAATGTTGTCTGTCATCAGAATCTGGTGTAAACAACATGAAAGCACCTAAGTAAGGCCAATCCTACCATCAATGTATAAAGGGTTCTAGCTGGTGGTGGTGGATGGTGTAATGATGTGCAGGATCTTTCCTGGTTAAACTTTGGACCTGTTAGTACCAACTGAGTACAGCCTAAACGAGTATTGTTGATGACCACGTCCATCTGGTTATTACCAGTGTACTCATCTTCTGATGGCTGTTTCCAGAAGAATAACGTGCCGTGTCACAAACCTCAAATAATCTCAAACTGTCTTGAACTTGAAAATGAGTTCACTATAGTGAAATGACCTCCACGGTCACCAGATCTTAATTAAGGATACAGCAGTGATTCATATAATTGATGTGCACCAATAAATATGCATCAGCTGCATGATGCTATCATGCCAATATAGACCAAAATCTCTGAAGGATATTTCAAGCATTTGCTTGAATTTCTGTTATGAAAAATT
>NC_137930.1:30597874-30636874 GCF_963969265.1 Rhamphochromis sp. 'chilingali' | reverse complement strand
AAGGTAGTTTTGATGCAATAGCGGGACCAACTTAGTACAAGCAATGTGTTGCTAGTAGCATTCCCTCTTCTCCTGTAGTTTTTTTTTCTTATAATCTTACCATTAAGAGAAAAAAAGTACTACTTGAAATGGCATGGGAGATGAAAGAAAATGTTCTCCTCTCCTTTTAGGATGTAGGTCTATGCATTACAGGGAGCGCAGAATTATTAGGCAAATGAGTATTTTGTCCACATCATCCTCTTCATGCATGTTGTCTTACTCCAAGCTGTATAGGCTTGAAAGCCTACTACCAATTAAGCATATTAGGTGATGTGCATCTCTGTAATGAGAAGGGGTGTGGTCTAATTACATCAACACCCTATATCAGGTGTGCATAATTATTAGGCAACTTCCTTTCCTTTGGCAAAATGGGTCAAAAGAAGGACTTGACAGGCTCAGAAAAGTCAAAAATAGTGAGATATCTTGCAGAGGGATGCAGCAGTCTCAAAATTGCAAAGCTTCTGAAGCGTGATCATCGAACAATCAAGCGTTTCATTCAAAATAGTCAACAAGAAGCGTGTGGAAAAACCAAGGCGCAAAATAACTGCCCATGAACTGAGAAAAGTCAAGCGTGCAGCTGCCAAGGTGCCACTTGCCACCAGTTTGGCCATATTTCAGAGCTGCAACATCACTGGAGTGCCCAAAAGCACAAGGTGTGCAATACTCAGAGACATGGCCAAGGTAAGAAAGGCTGAAAGACGACCACCACTGAACAAGACACACAAGCTGAAACGTCAAGACTGGGCCAAGAAATATCTCAAGACTGGTTTTTCTAAGGTTTTATGGACTGATGAAATGAGAGTGAGTCTTGATGGGCCAGATGGATGGGCCTGTGGCTGGATTGGTAAAGGGCAGAGAGCTCCAGTCCGACTCAGACGCCAGCAAGGTGGAGGTGGAGTACTGGTTTGGGCTGGTATCATCAAAGATGAGCTTGTGGGGCCTTTTCGGGTTGAGGATGGAGTCAAGCTCAACTCCCAGTCCTACTGCCAGTTTCTGGAAGACACCTTCTTCAAGCAGTGGTACAGGAAGAAGTCTGCATCCTTCAAGAAAAACATGATTTTCATGCAGGACAATGCTCCATCACACGCGTCCAAGTACTCCACAGCGTGGCTGGCAAGAAAGGGTATAAAAGAAGAAAAACTAATGACATGGCCTCCTTGTTCACCTGATCTGAACCCCATTGAGAACCTGTGGTCCATCATCAAATGTGAGATTTACAAGGAGGGAAAACAGTACACCTCTCTGAACAGTGTCTGGGAGGCTGTGGTTGCTGCTGCACGCAATGTTGATGGTGAACAGATCAAAACACTGACAGAATCCATGGATGGCAGGCTTTTGAGTGTCCTTGCAAAGAAAGGTGGCTATATTGGTCGCTGATTTGTTTTTGTTTTGTTTTTGAATGTCAGAAATGTATATTTGTGAATGTGGAGATGTTATATTGGTTTCACTGGTAAAAATAAATAATTGAAATGGGTATATATTTGTTTTTTGTTGAGTTGCCTAATAATTATGCACAGTAATAGTCACCTGCACACACAGATATCCCCCTAAAATAGCTAAAACTAAAAACAAACTAAAAACTACTTCCAAAAACATTCAGCTTTGATATTAATGAGTTTTTTGGCTTCATTGAGAACATGGTTGTTGTTCAATAATAAAATTATTCCTCAAAAATACAACTTGCCTAATAATTCTGCACTCCCTGTATATAGTGGAAAAAATGTAATGTACTGAACAATTTTGAAAATACACAGAAAAAAATAAAACACTCAGAGTATTCATGTCACACTCAGATCCTTATCGGCACATGATGGTAATTCTACTAAAATGACAGATGCTTCATGATCATGTGTGTATCTCTGTGTTATGCAAGAGACTGTAATACCCTTGTCACCACAGCATCAACCACAAGCCTCACACTGTAAGTGTGAGCTGCTTGTTCACTATCCCCATAAATCCCTAGAGGGAGAAGGCAGAAAGCTTCTTCACATTACTACGCCAGTGAGACTGTTTTTGATGGCAGCATCACGACTGTGGCCAGATCAAGTTTGACATATGCTGCAGTGACGTCTGACAGGCAGGCAAACACAGAGGAACATCAGGGGAGCCATGGCACTGAAACAAAGAATCGTCAAGGGAAATCCAACTCTACCCCTGACACTTAGACAACTATCTCCAAACAAAATATTAAAAAATGTTGAGATGTATCCTGAAGATGCAATATCCTTCCAGTCACAACCAGGTTTTTTTTCTTTATTACAAGTAATTCTGTTAATTAAGGATACCAGTAGTCACACTTGTTTTAATTTGCATCCCGTATCTGCTCTTTCTCCTCATCCCCTCCCCCGACATCCCTTTCTCTCTCCCCCAACATTGCTGCCCGTATTGTACCTCTAAGTCTTTCTTCTTTTGTCATGTGAAATCAGTGTAGCCCAAATCCAAACATCACAAAGGCTCAATCCTGCTTCAGTCCACCTTTTTCCCCTCATTCTGAATCCAAAGCATTTAGCTCTTTTTTTTTCAACATCCAACATCCTGGTCATCCTGAATTCCCTTTTCTCCACATTGAATCTAGCCCTTATTCTATCACTGCACGCTTCTTTCAATATTTATTGCATCATTCCACTTCATCATTTTACTCTCACATATACCATTATTCCATTATTTACTTTCAATGCAGCCAACATTCCAGTCAATCTCTAATCATTGCAGCTGTAGATGAATTTCTTCCTATATGAATTTCACTCCAAAAACAATTTATTCAAATATATTTCAGGCCTTATTCCACCATTTCAACATCTCTCATCAACAATTCAATCATGATTGTGTTTTCAAGTATGTGTCCACCATATTGGTGACTGGACCTTTGATCATCTTTCTTGGCTTTCTGTACAAGCTAAATTATACTATGGCTTACTTGTATTTTTAAAGAAAACAATACTGTTAAACACACCACACTTTTTTTGTGCTCAGTTGCAGTATCCAGATGAAATTCATAATCATGCCACACGATTCTCAACCAACCACAATTTAGTAATTCCTCGTGTTAAAAGTAACTTTTTGAAAAACTCTGTTATATTCAGAGCATCGTTTCAGTGGAATAAGTTGCCTGAGGCAATAAGAGAATTGGCTTCAATTCATAATTTTAAAAATCACCTAAAAGCCTATTTAGGCAGTTTTTAATGTATTTGTAAAAATTGTAGAGGGTAATATCACTTGTAATGGAAATTGTGTATTTTGTTTGAGTGTTTTGTTTTGGTTTTCTGCTTTTATATAATTTTTAATATTCACATGTTTACATTTCAGTATTGTAAAACTTTACTGTAGATCTAATTGTTGTAACATTTTATTTGGAGATATTTGATGGCTTGGGCCCCAGGAAGACTAGCAACCACTGTTGTGGAAGCTAATGGGGTTCCTTATAAATAAACAAATAAACAAATCTTATATAAGACTGACAGATCAATAAGTTATGCCAACATATCTACATATTTAGGTTGAGGCCGTCCAATTAGCCTCTGCAGGCCTTTGCTCTGATAGTGGTTTAGCATGGAGGCTTCTCAAACTGTTCTGATGATGTCAAACTTTCTTGGGACTTGTTCTGAAAAATAAATTCAGTTTCCATTGCCATTTCAATATGGTAATGCAGCAAGACAAGGCCATTAATGCACCAATTTAAACATTTGTTTATGTAACGTTTTCAATGTTAAACATTGTTAATGCACATCAAAAATATTTTGCTACATTGTATATTCCAATAGCCAACCGGCTCAAATGTGAGAATTTAATGCCTCCTCTTTTTTGTATGGTTACTCTCATATAAAATAGTATCTTTTGTAAACAAGACCGCAGACTCTAAGGTTGTGTAACTTTTTTGTAATTTTTGTTTTCTGACATTTTGTAGACTAAATAATTTAAATATAAATTGGGTTTATTCTTAACCCATCTGAGGGCTGAGTTGATGTAAAAAAGGAAAATGTTAATTTTACTAACCCGATTTGTGTGACAAAGCTAATATATTTGCCTTTCTATTTAGCTCTTATTTAGTTAACCCTTAATTCAAGCATTCTTCCAGTGTTTCTTTCTATTCTCTCTAGTATTCAAACAAACAGGCCTCATTTCAAAGACTAAGTCAGTCTACACCCTCTTCCTTCTTTTCTCTCTCTTCATCCATCTGCCATTTCTATCCACAGTTATCCATTCTCTATCCCCATCACCCCTGGAACAACACTCATCCATCTCTTTGTCTCCATGCCCTCACACCCTGTGGTGAGAAATCTCCAATTTATCTTGTGTCCCCTTGTTTTGCCTTCACTTCTCTCTGTACTCTTCTCATCACTCTGTCTATCCATCAAACCATCTACCCATGGATGTGCTGCCCTCCTCCCTTCAGTCCTATTAGGCTTACAAAGCTGCAGGATAGCAGCAAAAAGGCTGAATGTACATTCATATTTATTATGATATACCATATGTATGAGTATCTGACAAAATTTGTTCTTTTACAAGACATTTATTTATAGAGTGTATACATATATATATATATATATATATATATATATATATATATATATATATATATATATATATATATATATATATATATGTATTTATATGTATTTTTCATTTTTTTGTGCAGAAGCAAAACAAAAAAACTGGATTTTATGATGCACGATGATGCATAATTTAATGATATTAAGTGTGCTGTCAAACGTAGCACAAAGTTGGACAGTAGCAGAATGGAACAATAAATAAACTGCAACAAATCCAGCAGTGCATGGCCACACAGTTGCTGCTCCACAGGGATGATGCACCATTTTCATAAATCCCTAAGAGCTCAGATTCTCCTTTACATGCTACAATTGTTTGGTGACTGAGTTATTTCCACAAATAGAGATGAACTTTTGAGAGAAAAGTATATGTGTGGGTGCTGTGTGTATGTATCTCCCAGATGCAGAGTAAAGACAGTTGTGTGATGTGTTGATAGTGAAAGAGGCAGATCTTTTAAACTGAGGAAAAAAGTGAGGGAAGAGTCAAAGACAGCTGCAAGAGCAGGAGAGTGCAAATGCACTGGATAGCAGAACCTGAAAAAGAAAAAAGTAGGATGGAGAAACAATGAATGATAGGCAGTCAAAGAAGAAAAAGAAGCAGACATATGAAGGGTTTAAGAAATGCAAGAGCAAAATGACCGGGTAATGGACAAACCAAGGTACAGAGAAAGACACACACCAAAGGAGTGAGAAAAAAATGGACGTGTGAATGAGATAGAGCAAGAGAGGTGAGAAAGATAAAGACAAAAAGGAGGATGAAGAGCTGTCCATAATGAGTTTTGTCCTACATTCACAAAGGCAACATTAAATCATGCTCTACTAAGCAGCACACACACTGCCAATACAGCCAGGGTTTACACATCTTCTCACTCACTGTAGTGTCCTCTGACCTTCAATCCATTGATTCACTGTCTACACATAAAATGTAGTTTTTACCAATGAGGCATCTCTCTTTAAAAAGTGCTATTCGTTTTTAATAGCACATATCCACTGAAAGAGCATACAATTAAAATTAAGGTTCTAAAAATCCAGCTCAACAGATCTGTACGACAACCATTTCTTAGCTAGAAACTACTCCTGTGCTGTCCATAAAAAGACACCAAATATGACTTCTAGCAGTATGGAGTCCAGGAATTCTTTCAGTGTCTGAAAAACAGAAATCAACACTTTACACTCCAATGTGACTGACTGAAATACACATGAAAAAGTGTTTACTAAGGCAGAGAACACATATGGTTACAAACCTGCTACTGAGGAAACCCTGCCATGTTTCTCTCTGTAGACATTTTCAAAGGGTACGTGTCACTCTAACAGTTTCATCTGTATACAAAACTGTAAAGACGAAAAACATCCCCCTGTAGCCTAATTAATAGTGAGGAATCTTTTCTACTCACTTCACTTCAGCTTGCTGTAAATATGGACTACAATTTGCGAAAAAAAAGAGATAAATGATATTACTGCGAGCTCCCGAGATTTGTTTTTATTCCAGAAGGTTTAACTAATGGCAAAAATTTGCATATCACACAACTTCATCTCCTAAGAATTCAGAACACTCCTTGGAGCTTGGAAAGACACCATGAAAACCAGGTAAACCCTGTAACTTTGTTCTGGCACAAGAAGGCAGAAAGAAAGAGCCCGTGGAGGCAGTTAGCTGCAAGACAAGGCAGGGTCAGATTTTATTAAAATGGGATAGCTCAGTAGGTAAAGTGGTCGCCCCATGATCGGAAGGTCGGCGGTTCGAATCCACTTAACGGCTACCCTGAGGTACCCCTGAGCAAGGTACCGTCCCTACACACTGCTCCCCGGGCGCCTGCTTAGTGGGCTGCCCACTGCTTCACTGAGTGAATGGGTCAAATGCAGAGAAAAACAAGTAATTTCCCCATAGGGATCAATAAAGTATCCATTATTATTATTATTATTATTATTATTATTATTATTATTATTATTACAGTGACATCAAAATAACACCTCACAACCCTTTACAAAAGTGCACAAAGGGAGTGCTGCTTTTTGACTGTTCTCTTTATAGCTCAGTCTACACCACCGAAGTACCGTTTTAATCTTTTGTGCTGTCCAGGCAAGCTTCATGCATTTGCAAATCCCTTTGCAGTTATATGCTTGCCAAGCCATTTTGGGTGGAAACCTTTTGGAATTCATAGATTTCTTTCTTTCTTTCTTTCTTTTTTTTTTTTGTATTTTAATACTCTGTAATGATGTCACTGTCCTGTTACTTTAAAAAAGTCATCAAAAAAGTTTTCCTTTGTTTTGCATTTTGTTTTACTTGCAGAATGATGAATGTGAATATGCATAGCATGTAGAGAAAGTGCACAAGGCTACAGAAGTTTGGGAGCTTCCCTCCAGCATAAGGTGCAGCAAAGTACTTTGATGACAAACCCTTTGTAGCCAGGCCTCGTACCAGAGACCTCACAAGACAAAAAAAGTACAAGCTCATGTTTGGTGAGGGCCTGTTTAGCCCAAGGCTTATAATGTTTCTTTCTTAGTTTAGCATGTTAGCATGCTAATATTTGCCTATAGACGGTACTAAGGAATCAAGACTACACCACTCAGCAGATCCTGAGTCAAGTCTTCACATCATTATTTAACAATCCATCAAGTTTTTAGAACCGACTTGAATGCCAACAGCAGCATTGTTAGCATGCAAAAACACAGCTGCAGTCTGTTTAATAAACTAAAAGCGTTAGCGTGACCAACAACGAAAACAGAAGTAAATGTGCAAGTAGGTGTTAAAAAATTTAAGTCCTTGAGTCAAGCATCAAAACATGTAAAATATGTTAACGAGGCACAAGAAGTCACAAAAAGTCTGCGTCATTTTTCAGCGAAACTGCTGTACTTACAGTGTACAGTAATTTTGAATATTCTCCAGGCTTCAGCTGACACAAGTGGTCAAATCAAAAGTTATCAAATGGCAGAAGTCTGTAAAGCATAATTAGCTGTGTATAATTAGGTGGCAAGCTAATGAGTGGTAATCACAGTACTGTAGAGCCATTCTTTTATCTTTTGCATGTGCATTCCAGTCAGTATTCATGCAGTAGTACACAGCAGTATAGCTTCAAAGATGATCCTTTTATTTTAATAATACTGAGACAGTAATTGGTTCTTAATATTCATGATCACAAAAATGCTGTTCTGGAACTTTTTTTTTTTTTTTGCCTTCTCAGCCTGTAACCGTAACAGTAGTCTGGCTGTCTGTACAGTCTGTGGGAGAATGACTTCAGGCAGGGCAGTGGTCTACTGACAGCTATTTCCTAATGATCTCCCCACAGATATTTCATATCTGACAAAGTGAAGCTACTGTAGAGCTACTGGAGAGATGGTTCACTTTTTTACCATTTGATTATTGAGAACTAATCAAAGCTTAGTTCTCTTTTGGTTCTGAAAGAAAAAAAACCCTACTATTAGACCTCTTTCACATATTGTCATCTGCCAATCACCCTCCTTTAACATTCAATCCAGTTTCCACATGCACATATCTAAATCAGAAAAGCTAAAGAATAAAACTTCCACATCAGTAGCTCACAAACAAATCATGTATTTAATCACTAGAGACTGGTACTTACTTGGGAGAAGACTGTGTGAAAATAAAAAGCACAAAGAGTGACCAAATCACACATTTCACTTTACTGTATCACATAGCGTCGTGCCATTGTAACGAATGTTCTCTGAAATTTCTTCTTCTTAAAGTCCACCATGCCGTTCAAAGCTACTCTCAGTTCCATAAGTGGAGTTTAGCGTGCAAATAATTGAGTAATTTAAAGGCAGCGTAGGGGAAGACTGAAGAGGTTGAAAGGAGAGAAAAATACATAGACCCTAGGTACCCATGGAAATAGCAGTTAAGGTCAGTGGTGGGAATGTTTGGGCACGAGCTGGAGCAGAACAGTATGAGAGCAGCAAAGTGCTGCAGGCCACAGGGGAATACCCTCCACTAAGCTAGAAAGAAACACTCACAGACTCACGCAGCAACAGCGTAAGAAGCACTCTTGCTAAAAGAATAAACAGATCCATGCACACACTCAAGCACACTATACTAAAAATAAACATGTGCATGGATATGAAAATACACACAGGATGAAGACAGCAACCAAAACAAACAAACATGTATGTGCACCCACAGCCCTAAAAAGGTAACAAAATAATGTGATGACTAGACAGATTAAGAAACTGGATCTTTAACTTCAATTAATCATCTTAAAAGCTGCTGATTTATTCAAAAATGATCTTATTAGCTCAATTTCACAACAAACTTTACCCTCTCACCTTGACAAGATCCGTTGATTTCCTCAAATCCCGGCTGGCAAACACACTTCCCAATGGGCACCAGCCACTCTCCCTCTGTGCTGCAATGCATCCTGGGAGGCTCGTATAAAGGCAGGGAGTTATTGACACAGCGGCCCACTACCTCTACCAGCTGTGAGGCTTCTGAGCCTGGGATTGTGTCAGGGAACTCAGCCAAGCTCTTCACCAAGAATGGGCAGCGTTTGTAGAAAACCCTCACTGAGACTAAAGCAATGCAGGCCCCTAAATCCTGAAATGCCAAGTAGAAGCCTTTCCGGGTCAGAGGACCTAAATCGCGGACTTCAGTGTTAAGCTTCATCACACGATCCCCAAGGTCCAGCTCAGTGAAGCTCTCATCAGCTGCTATGGTATCAATTTTGATGTACCTGCTCTCCTTCATTGCCCTGTCTTCCTCTTCTGTCATCCCGGTACCATCTCTCATCTCTCCTTCCTCCATCTCTTCTTCGTCCCCATCTGTTTCATAGTAATACATATTAAAAGTCTCCTTGCAGGTCCCGACACCCCCTGGCAGGCTGTTGCAGTCTCTCAGGGTGAACTTGAGCTCAATAAATACCCGCTGGGCACCCTCAGTCAGGATCCAGTTGGTGTGGAGCCAGTTGTTCTGGTTTTGCTCCATCACACGGCATACTTGGTAGGTGTGGATGGGAGCATAGTTCTCGTCTACTTCCCCAATCTCCTCCCACTGAAAAAGAAAAAAAACCCCAAAATATTAGTGGAAAGACCTTGTTCCTTTCAAATGATTAAATGCTTAATATTCCCATGCACATCCTGCATTCAAAACATCACTAAAGTCAATTTTACAACATGCTTAAAGTACAGAAAAATGTTTTGATGAAATGGCTTTAAATTTGTTATATACAAGAATATTTAGTAGCTAATGCATCAACGTGTGAATATTACTTTACTATGGTCACTGCTTGAACCTCCAAAGAGTCACAACATCAATTTAATAGGTGTGTGGGGATAATCGTATTTTAAAACTCAAATTTATATCGGTAGTTTTTAGCATTCTGATTTTTTAAATTAATCCATTAACAGTTACCAACAGTCAGCCCAACTACAGTTTAGTCTTAAACTTAATATTAATATTAATAATGTACCATCTTATTCTAAAAATGTAAGAGTGTAACACACAGTACAATATTACCAAAATGTATAAAGTATAAAACACATTTTTTTTTCAAAACCATAAGTCATCCTTAGTAACACACTTACAGTATTACATCATAACATTTTCAGTCTACTAGGACAAACTTGTCTAATTAAGCATGCTTATAATTCTACATATAACAATGAAGTAAACAGTAAATTCTAGTATGTTGCCTGTATTGTTTAAAAATGTGAAATTATACTCATACAGAGAATCTGACACCGTGGTAATACTTTAAGAATGAGCAACAGAAATGCTTTTCTGAAAGGATTAACGCTGGTGTGGAAATTTTAACGGTGTGTTTGTGTGTGTGTGCATGCATGTTAGTGTGTGTGTGTCAAGGTATAGATAGCAAAATAATCCTCATCACTTCCACCTCATTTCCTCCTACTGCAATAGAGAGAAAGGAATGAGATCGTGTTAAAGGGTACATATGCATTTACCATGAGTGAGGGGTGGCGTTCTTGTCAGCAAAAAAAAAAAAAAGAGGATTTAACCTGCACCTGTGTGTTCATCTGTAGCACCATATCTCTAAAGGAGAATGTGTGTGTCTGTGTGAATCCATTTCTGCATGTGCATATATGCAAATTACCTTGTCAGCATTCAAGTGTGTGTGAGCATATGCATCCATGCATGTGTGCGTGTGTCAGACAGCAGCATTAATTCCCTCTGCAGGTCTCGTGGGAGATGGCTATTATCTGCATCACTAGCCCTCTCTCATGACTAATATAGGCGCTTCATCATGTCACTGTAATATGGCCAGAGGGACCAGACTATGATCTGGTGTTATGGCTTAATAGCCCATATTAATCAATCCTTGCTGATCCATTGTATACAACCCTCTGTCTTTATCTTTTCGCTCTCTTCTCCCTGTCTCGTTCTCCAGCTGTCTTTTTTTTTTTTACACTTTCCCTGATTAAGTGTGTCTCTTTTGTTTTGTCTCTTTTGTTTTCTGATTGTAATTATTCAGTTTCAGAATCATTTGATAATGGATGCAGACATTTAAGTATTTATAGATATTGTGTGCACACGCAGTGTGTTAATAGTCTTGCACCTTTATCTTTGTAACAAGCAATTTCACTTTTAGTCTTCCTGAAATTGTTGGAAAGCGAATCATCTTATGCGATTTACTAAAACGCTGTTTGAGGATTTAAACTTTGTTCCTGAGTTCGGCTTAGACCTAGGTCTTGATTGGTGGTTTGAGTGTATTATGCTAATGAGGGTCTTCACATATATGGAGTGCAAACTATTCAAAGATATCTGTTTTTAATTGTGTGCCAGTCCCCATCTCCACCAGACCTCAGCCCAGTCAGTCCCAGTACAGACATTAAGCCTCTTACTTGTTAGATCGCACAGATCCACAAGCCTGCTCTGAGATTTACACAGCTTAACACACACACACACAGAGCCACACAGCGTCATTATTGGTATCCCAGCGGGGAGTTGAACAGACGACCTCCTCTCACTCTGCCTTGAACAAATTGGTTCGGCATGTGTGCTTGGAAGTGGTGTTGCCATTGTTGCAATTGGGAGTCCTCCCACTTTGTAGCTCAACTGTATTTATAGAGTTTAATTACTAATGTAAATAGGATATGATACTTGAGCTAACACTTTAAAGTGAATAATCAAACAATTATTTAGCATAACCCATTTACAAGCAAACAGCCACTAAAATGAGTAACAAAATGTTACCAAGGTTCATCCTTTGGCTTTCCAAAAAATGCCGCTGATGTAGAAACAGACTGCTCTAAGACTTTTTAGTTGCACCTACTGGAGGAACACACTTTGATCTGTGCACAGAACAGCACAGCAGTAAGGTTGCAGTTGCAGAACCACATTCATAATGTGAGGGAATGTATTGAAACAGTCAGTCTAAAAGTTAATCACACAATAAACTCACCTAATGCTAGATCTATTTCAACTTTACTTTCTTCCTTCTCAATCACTCCAGAAATAACCTCTCGATTCAGTGCATAGACCTAACTTTGTGTGCAGACTGCCTCTTCATGATGTGAAAGGGGAATGATTTTCTATCCCCACCGACAGTAAACTAGTGGATTTACCAGGTCATTTTTTTCAGAAGACTTAGACAATATCCTAGTACCTCAGAAACAACTGTGACCAATTACATCAATCAGGACAACGTTATGTTACATTGGTTTTCAATCTATTTTCACAAAGCTAATGGTAAGCTAACAACAATATATTTTGTCAAGCAGCAGGGTTTTGAGAAGCACATATATGTCATTACTTTGTCACACTAAAGCACAACTATCTGCATGACTTGGAATTTTTTTTGCCAATTTGGAAAAGCTGCTATTCCTGTAGGAGTGCAAATGGTCCCAACACTCAGTCTAAAGAGATTAAGATCTCTTTCATTTGTGTGTCATTTCATCTCCACTTTGCTCCAAACTAAAAAAAAAACCAACTCCCCTATAGGCATCCTTCTAGCTCCTCATTAGTGTGTGTGTTTAGTTTTGGGGTTTTTTGGACTGTTATATGTGTATTTTTGTGTGTCACATCTAGTCTGAAGACCCCCTGTGGTTGTGCTGAGTGCCTTTCCGGCTGCAAGTCTACAACGCTGTAACCAACTTATTATTATCACCCATTACTGCTGACCATCATGACACTGTAATAGAACTGGCCCTTTTTCTTCTTAACACTACCAGTGCCACTACTCCCCACACACACACACACACACACACACACACACACACACACACACACACACACACACACACACACACACACACACACACACACACACACCACCTCTTTCCATCTATGGCCTCCTCTCTCATTCCCCTGATTTATTTTTTTTCACCCATGTCTATCATCGTTTTCCCTTTGTGTCCTTTATTCTTACTTTAATTATACAATCTTAAAGTCTAACAAAGTGAATGCAGGTTGCCTTCTTCCTCCTCTGACTTCTCATCTTCCAATATTTCCCTGATTTCAGTTAACCTCTCTAATTTTTTCAAACTACTTTGTCTTTCTTGCAACACTGCAACACTTATTTGGCTTCCCCATTCACTTCAACTTGTCCGCTTTCTTTTCTTTCTAACTCACCTTGTCTTCCTTTCATCTTTCTACTGTAACTGGAAAGAAAATCAGCTAAATAGTATATAATCTGCTGCACAAAACAAGCCTGCTGTAAGCTGTCATTGGGATATCATTTAGCATCTGTGCTCAGCCACAGTTCTTGAAGTCTGTTCGGTACTTTTGGCGTTAGCCTGTCTTTATCTTCGGTCAATTGAGCACAGTGAATCAGTGGATACAGCTGATGAAAAAGAGCTCTCTAACTGGCTGTTCAGCCAAGGGAATCAGTGATTACATCAATTTAGTCTGGTTTTGCTTTTTTTAAATTTCACCTCATAAATGAAACTGTATGGTAGAGTTGAATGACTCTCTGATTACCTAATCAGTGAGCAGTTAAACGTAAAAGATTAATTGTACAGTGTGTTGTTAGAAACTGAAAAGTTCTGAATCATGAACTTCAGAGTTCCAAGTACTGAAGCTGTTTATAATTTCATAAGACTGCAAAACACATAAACAAATGAAGTATTTTGTCACTATAACAAGCCAATTATAAAAGGTATCAGTAATTTTGGGTGTAATAAATATACTTAAATAGCAGTTAATTATGTCGAGGATACCACAAATATCTTGGCCAGTTTCTCTAATTATTATGTGCCAAAGTTACAGTCCTATTCAAAAGTCTGAAACCACCCCTCCTGCCTTTATATTTTGCTTCCAAGGAGTCTGAGGTTCTTGTAATTTTTTTAAAGTGGTCTTGAGCAATTGTTCTCCAGGCTTTCTGAAAGTTTTTATTTGGAAAATGGATACCTTTTCACACATTTTCAGTCCAGTTCTTGTATTTAACCACTGTCAGAGATTTTTTTCTGTTGTTGGTTTTTTTTAGCCACTTAAATCTCACCTATGAATCATTCAGGCAAAAAAGGTCCCTATCTGGAGGAATAGACCAGTGTTTTGTCCACACATAACAGATCATTTAGCAAAGAATTAACTTTAAATTCTACCTTTAGACACTTTCTTACAAGCACCCTGTTGCAAAAACACACAAATTTCTAATTTATTTAGTTAAAGCTATGAAAAATGTCAACAATAACACAGTCTGACAGGCATAAAATAGTAACAGTAAAACAAGAACTAGAGGAAACAACAGCAGATGAACAGTATTTGAAAGTCCTTAAGAAATATGGAACAAGGCCCTTCCCGGGGGTGGCTGTAGAGAAGCCATTCTTAAGGAAGGGAAACAGGGAGAAATGGTTGAAGAATGCTAAATTACAAAGGAACTGGGCTGAATTACGTAGAAATGGGTCTGATGGAGTGATGAATCCAAATTATAAAAAAATGACTCAAATCACAGTCAACACGTAAGAACGAGGTCAGAAGAGAGGTACAACAGTGAGTGTCTAACATGGTGGAAGCTCTGTCATAGTTTGAGGCTGCATTTCTG
This sequence comes from Rhamphochromis sp. 'chilingali', assembly GCF_963969265.1. Lineage (NCBI taxonomy): Eukaryota > Metazoa > Chordata > Actinopteri > Cichliformes > Cichlidae > Rhamphochromis > Rhamphochromis sp. 'chilingali'. The sequence continues at coordinate 30,622,344 of NC_137930.1, read as the reverse complement.
CCAGCGGTGTTGGAGATCTTGTCAAAATTGTGTGGAATTATCAACAAAGAAATATCAATTCTATCTGGAAAGCATGAGAGGACTTTTAAAATGTCCTTCAAGAACCCAGAAGAACTATTCTTGCAGACTACTTAAAGAAATTACAAGGGAACTTGCCTGAGGCTGTATTGAAGAATAAAGGTGGTCATACTAAATATTGACTTTCCAGCTCATTAGAATTGTACAAACTCTGCTTTTGCATTATATATAATGCATGTATGTTTGCACATTTCAATAAAACCCTGCACACACTCCCCATTTTCCTAGCAAAACATAAAGAATTGGTGGCCCAAGATATTTGAACAGCACTGTGCGTGGTGGTCTTTTTTAATGTAGAGCACATAACTAGAATTTATTATATGACCCTAAACATCTAAACATAATTAATTAAACATAAAAGTCATATCCAAACTATCAGTAAATGCTCCTCCACTGGCAATAGGGAGATATACAGTTGATATCAACATTGAAAAAAAGTTCAAATGTTGATGAATCAAAACTCCTCCATGTTTAGCCTCAATTACGACAGCATTTCTTGCTCAGTCTTTTCATGTGCAAACAATTGTCAGTCTCTGGTGCTGAAAAATGAAACCAAATAGTGCAGTTTCTTCACTGGCCAGATGAGGCTTGGCCTCAAGTCAATCCTAATAGAACTTAGGGTAAAATAAGCAGAAAAAAGTAGCATGTTTACAGCCTGTTTTAAAAAGCTGTTTTGGTCTTTCCCCCATTCACATGAACACACAACACCACAACAAGTTCAATAATTGCCTTATCATCCGCTCTCTACCTATGATTACATCCCAGTGAAAATAAAGCTACTATATTTTACCTTTTAGATTTCCAATTTCCAATTGCTATTGTCCTTATTTCGGGAACTTTCTCCTCTATCAAAAATAGTTTAAGATGAAAGCATTCTGTTCTCGAGATCAAAGAAATACTGGTTTCTCATGCTTCTCATGCATATCTTCATCTGGAAAAATCCCATTTTATCGTTCTATATATCCAGTTCTCCCTACTTCTCTTTCCATATTGCCAGAATAAAGATCCAAGTCTCAATAAACAAAAATAACTCTGGGTACCAGCCAGCGAGGCCTGGTGATTTTTTTTCCACTTAGACTTCCAAATTAGATTAGAAACAGCAACTTCCAGAGGTCTTTTTAAACTTCGGTTAATGTTGAGCTTGTGTATAGAGAAAAGATGTGGATAAAGAAGCGAAGAAACAACAACTCTAAACAACAAAGTTCAAGGAACTCATCGTAAACACAAACCAGCTTTTAGAAACAGGATTTTATAACACAGTATTCATGATTTTCCACTCCAAGTATCCAATTTCAAGCTACCATGTAAATCACTAGAGTGTTTCACTCTCCTACTTCAAGACATTTATCTGTTACAGTAATTATGCTGTGTTTGGTGTTACTGCATTCTCTGAAATCTGTCCAAGTTTTTCAAGGTCATCCATCACATTTTAAGACACATTTAAAGCTCTTATTTTAATCCCTTTTGTTTAAATTCAAGTTTAAAAAACTGTCAAATCTTTACTTTAAAAAAAAACAATGCCAAAGGAAGCAAAGAGAAGAGTAAGAGTCAAAGGCAAGTAGAGGACAAGAATAAGAAGAAATTGGAGATGAGGAGTCTTGCACATGTTCAGGGACATGGAAGAATGGAAGTAAAGGCAATGATGGGGATGAAGGGAAGAGGAGAAAACCAGGAATAAATCAAGCCATCTGGAACATGAGACTTAAAAAAAATCATTAAATAAATAACTTTCGTGCCTTTTCAAGTACTTATTTAGCCAAAATTTGAAGTGTGAAAGTGTGTGCTTGTGTGAAAAAAAGTCCAAGACTGCAAATAGTGTGCTGTTGTACCAACACTGAACACGTTATAATGGCCAACTGGGAAATAAAGACATGTTTGGTGTGTCTTTGTTAGACAACCCCCCAAAACGAGTCGTCTTAAAAAGCAGCTGAATATAAACATAACAACTAATTAAGACATCGTTAAGGGATCCTTGGATTGTCTAATGAAGTCCTTTATTTCCTCTCTCCATCTCCCCTAAACGTAGTTATTTATGCAGCTGTACTGTTAAAAACCCGCACGCCATAATGAAATCTTCATTAATATGATTGCACATACGGCTGCTTTTGTCAGCACTATCTTTCCCATCTACATACCGCCACAGAGTGGGCTGTGATTTGAATACTCAAAGCTAAGAAAATGCTATGGTCAGCACTATTGGTACGGTGTGTATAGCTGCATCTTTTCAGAGAAGATTTGCCAGTAGGAGATTTTTAATGTGGATCAAATCGATGCACAAAACATTTCTGTTTAAATAAGCCACGGCACTGTAAACCCCCAGATGTTCCACACTTCCATTTTTCACGTAAGTATGACAGACTCAGTTGTAGCTTAATGTCTGATGTTCTAAGGTAGTATTGAAAATCGAAAAGACATTAATCATTTTTAAAGCACCATTTTTCCTCATTAAAATACACTATATAATACCATGAAATAACAATTTAGTAAGTCTAGTAAGTCATTCTCTAATTAGCCTTCACCTTGGGAATACTTGGAAATGGAAAGTCAACTCCTGGCTTGAGAATAAAATATTCCATGGTGACTTTCGATATATTATTCATGAATTCAATTTACCCTGATAATGAACTGAAAGTTCTTGGAAATAAAATGATCTTTCACCTTGATAAAACAAAAGAATAACTTACAGTATGCTTCAGTGTAAACTATAATTATAAGTGTCTTTTGATTTACACACAAATGAGTTTACTTTCCTAATGGGTAAGAAAAAAAAGATCACTAATCATGAATCAAAAACATCATAATTGCTAACAGCTGACTGCAGCATCTGTAAAAATGGAGATTTAGTATTTGTCTAATCTCACCCACACTTTTATAAATCAACACCTTTTCGATACATCTTAGAAAGAGGTATACTCACCCCATTCTTAGGGTAGGCCACCCATCCCAGGTCTCCCATCACAGAGCGGGAATCCAGCAGGTTCACTGTTGAAGGTTGGGAATACAAAGAATTGTTAGTAAAGATGAGCAACAAGCTGATTCATTAGAAATGCAAAAGGAAGAAGAAATATAAATCCTCACTTTGTTTACCCCTCCCTTATTATACCAAGTCACCAAGATAAAATGATTTACACATATTCAGCTAATGAAGGCCAGGGCTTGCTGCATCACAAAGCCTGATTGGTGAATAGACTCAACTGGATGTGCTAAGAACTGATGACACCTTAGTCACAAAGAAATGCTTAAGAAAATAGAAGCCAGACATTATACCTATTACAGATTCATTCATCAGAGCAAATATTTGCCCAAGTCAAAGGATTTCTATCCACATTCATTTGTCAAAAATAATTCCACATATAAAATCTATTGAATTAGAATGTGTGCGTGAATGAGAATGTGGGATCTTGCTAACCAAAAACTCCCACACAACTTTGTACGCACAATTCAGTGTCTGCAACACAACTCAAACTCAAACTAATCCATTAAAAAAAAGGAAAACCTCCCTGCTCAGCTTCCCGGCTGAAAGCTGTCAAGTGCAATTACTTGATCACTTCAAATCCTTAAAGTGTGTTTCCATCAACTCTTGTGCAAGACTGGTAACAGCGGAATCTCGCAAGTTGCGTGTGTGCCTTCACATGCTTCTTCCGCATCAAATGCACAACAGGTCTTGACAAGAGAGCCTCTCGTGAAGGCAATTGTCATCTCAGTTTTTTGACATATTTGGAGGCACTAAACAATATTCTCTTTAGTGGCTTGTTAGTTTTATCTCAACAAAAGCACATGTCAACATCTGGAAAATATTAGATGTTTACTGAACCTAAGCTCTCATTATAAACATACTGGATATGGCTGAGATAGGCAGATGTTAACACCCAGGTGCAGAATCTGACTAAATCATTGTGGCCACATGACTGGGCGAGAACAAAGCAGGTTAACACGTAGTATATTAATGATGTGACACAGTTTACAACACCGTATGCTGTCATAAACTGAGCTCATATTCTGTTAAAGCAGAGTTCAGTTTTCTTTATCTCCTCTACGATAACATTTAGCTTGTTCTTTGTTTGATACAATGTGTACTCAAACAATAAAAGAAAAGTCCAACCAAGTGACCCATAGACAAGCTTTTATACTTGAAGCAGATTAAGAGATAGACATTAGAAAATATTGCTAACTGAAGCAAACATTATCTGTATCTACCTACAACAGCAGACAAAGGGGATACTTCTCCTTGCCGCGTCTCTCTACCTGTTTTTATGACTAAGTAGTTCATGTCTAAATTGAAGCCTTTATTCTATTTTGGTTAAGCTCTGTCACATGTTTAACTTCATAAGAAATCTTTTTGCATCTATGTTGTAAACATGAAATCTGATGATGAACAACAAAAAATAAGACTGGAAGTGAAAAACAGAAATTGCATTTGAGTCTAGCAGGGGACTGGTGGACACACTATGCATTAGGAGACATTTTTCTTTAACCCATCACAGCTTAGCCAGGTTGGTAAAAACAAATCTTTAAGACTTAACCTCCTAAAAATCTTGGATAAGGTAAAACTTCTGCTGTTCTTTAAAACAGGTTTTCACATGTAACATTTACACAAACCAACCATTAATGTATGTAAAAAAAAAAAAAATATCAGCCAACTATCCAAAAACACAATTTCAGAAACATTGGTGACTTTCTGACCAGCTGTTGAGTGTAACATTTACAGTTACATGTGCTGTCATAAAACAACCAAACTACACATGAACCCTGCCCTAATGTAAACAAAATGATAGGCATCCATAAATAATCTGCATCACAAGGTGTACTGGTGTATGCAGCGTTGCTCAATATCTCAGACACAGACGTTCTGCAACCCCGAGCACCACACAAACACACAGACGTAGACACACCTCCTGTCTTACTGTCTTCACTGTTCTACAGAGAATAATAAAAGATGTCCTTAGGAGGCGATTAGACAACTAATTAGGCCATAAAGAAGAGATAAGTGATACTGAACTAGATCATAAGGGATATGTTACCTCTTTCCCTCTCTTGTTCTCTCTAAGGATTAAACCACCTAACAAGTTAGAGCTCGGCTATGACAATGATCTATAGCACTTATTATTAAAAGTCATCTCAGCTAAATGAATGTAGTGATTTAAAGTCTTGAGTGACATTACTTCAAGGATACATATTTTAAATCCTTTGAAGGATGCGGATTTTTAACATTGGAAATACTGATAAAATTCTCCTCAAGTTAAGTGTTGTTGCTGTTAGACAAAGGACATTTATTTTCAGTTACACTGAAACTATGCAGTTTTACTCCTTGACCTAAGTTATCTTTAACAGTCTCGTGTGTAACCATATCTTACCTGTTACTTTTACCTGCACATATGAAATGCGCAATTTTAATTAATGCAGTCCCCTCATCTTTTTTTCTTTTTTCGCTGTGTGTACCTTGTGATGTTTGATTTTGACAATTTACGTGTTAGCTCAGAGTTCTCTGGGATTAATGGTCTGTTTTCTCCTCCCACACAGAGAGAGGCAGACAAATATTCTTTCTTTCAAGCCATTTGGTGTAATTACTCCAGATTCACCATTTCCATTTGATCAATGCCACAGCCAACAAAAAGTAAAGTGAAAGCTTTTAAAATCCGTTTAGGCTCCCAAAACCCCATATCTTCCTCGTGTCACACATCATGATTAATCAAACACAGTAATAATGTAACAGATGTGAGGCTCTGGGATGTACTCTGAATTTCATTAGTTTTTAAAAAATGAGCTGATTAGTTTCAAGAGACGGAATTTTCAATATGGTAATGTGTGCACAACTTCCTTTTTATTTATTTTAATTTTTGAACAATTGTATCCTGATTTAGTAAGTAAGTCATTTAAATGTACTTAGTGAGACTGGCGAATAAGTGAAAACCAAACATTTACATGAGGTTAGTAGCATGCTGTCAGATAAGAACTTCCTCTTTTTCAAAACAAAACCTGAGATGGGCAAGTGGCCAAAATACCCAAATATTTTTCAAATTTGTCTACACAAGCAAAAAATAAATTCCTTAATTGTATTTTTTTTTAACTAATTACAATTAATTAGTCAAATGAGAGAAGAGGCTAGTTTAATTATGGGCTTCACTCACCTCTCCAATTATGCATGCAGTGCTATGGTGATTATCCTTTGCAATGCAAATATCTGTCAAATGAATCTAACGTTGGTTTTAAATGGTTAACCTCTGGTAAATGGTTCTTGACTGGCTGGGTGTTGAACAGCTTCATTTCTGGTGTTTGGTTAAGTAAAAGTTTAATATCTTTTCTCTGCAAATTAGAATGAGATGAACAGGTTTTAACTTGATAGTTGAAGACAACAAAGAAAACAAATGTCTGCGTATATGCCAGATGTGAAAGATCAAATGCTGGCATGTTTTTTTTATTTCCCCTTCACTCACTTCATTGACTCCATCCTGAAGCTTGGCTTTAAAAAGGCTTTGGCTTAAAAAAGGGGGGTATTCAAGTATTTTGACAGCAGGTTTTGATACTAATGACGAATAAATGTAGGTGTATTTTAACCACATGCATATTTTCATTATTTAATGGAACAGTGCACCTTATCACATTAAGGATATATTCATAAATTGAACACGAAACATCATGATTTCCTGGATTCAATAAAAAAGAAAGAAAAGAAAGAAAGATATAATATAAACAATCTTTGTGAACTTTTCATGTGCTGGCCAATGACGCCCTGCTAAACGCTCCAGGACCCCTCAGTGTCCTGTGGCCAAATATTGAGAACTTTGGTGAATATAAACTTTTACCAAATAAATCTGCCATGTGGAGAATATGCTGCTTGATGAATGTGCTCTCTTTCCCGGATAATGCTGTCTAATAGCTCCAAACAATGGTATTCATCTGGAGCTATTAAAATGCTGCTCATGCAGACAATGGCGTGGGAACAGTATTTGGCAGACTATTTTACACTTCTTACTCAGTTTTTTGTGCCTACATTGTCAAATATTTATCCTTATTTTATGCCACTTTACAGTTGCCCACTTTTCACATTTAGTAGGACAGTGTAGGTGTGCATTTGTTCAGATGATAAGAATATTGCAGGTATTTTGCAATATACTGTGGAACTGAGGAAATTTATGAGCGGTCACAGATTAATCTGACATGATAAGTGCTGAAAGAACCAAACATGAACAAACCTATAAAGGAACAAGGCAAGCCCAAACTAAATGAGTTTTCAGGGAAATTAAGTTATTGTCACACCTAAACGTCAGCATTTTAATAAGTGGGAAGCCAAGCGGTCAATTTAATTTTAGAGTCGTTTTACAGTAACTACCGAGAGAGAAAATAAATAAATACAAAAATAAAAATGTGAATTTGCATTCTTCGTCCAGTCTATGGTGAGCACCTTACACGCTAAAGACAAAAATGCTAAAGAGTGATACGGAGATTTTTGCAGCGCACTGTGCGTCTGTTGGCGCTGCCATGTCCTCAGAGGAATGGTTATCAGAAAGAGACATGTTCTGTCCAAAGGTCTTTTTTTATTCGACCCTTTACAGTTTGGGAACACAGAGTCATTGCACACACGGGGCACACAGCTGTCATAAAGATAATCTGTTTGTATTAATATTATATACGACCTCTTTCTGCCGTCAAACGGCTCCAGAAACGAATAGACCAGCCAAGGAGTCTGAGACCGATGGTCTGGGCACCAGCTGTGGTACGAGCAGACCTTTAACCGCTTTTCGGCGCCCGTTAAAGCCTAACCAAACAGCGCTGTCAGTAACCCTAAATCCTTCCTGTTTTAGTTTACCTTCGTTTGCGGGAATGCACCACGCTCCAAGAAATGCCAGGCTCCAAATCCATGTCCATGTCACCAACCGAATGCCACAACTCCACCAACGAGATTGCATGGCGCATCCAAAAAAAACCAAAACCAGCAACAAGATTTTTTTCTTAAACAACAGCAGTTTCGGTCAGAACAGAAGGGGAAAGCGTAGTGAAACCATCTGTCGCGTTATGAGTCCGCTCAGAAAGATGAGGATCATGTTATGCGGCGGCAAGAAGGAGGCAATGAGGAGCCGAGTGCGCTCTGGTTTTGGGAAGGCGGGCAGCGCGTCGGGAGGCGGAGTGAAGCTCAGTCTCTCCAATCACAGACCCTCCACAGGTGAACCCCACTGCCGCTGAACTCATTTCTCCAATAATCGATTACCCCTCACTCATTACCTCTGTTGACCGTAAAAGCATTACTTACCGTTCGTATTAAGTTGCCCTCTCCTGCTCTGCGTTTCTGCACGATTGAGACTTGCTACAAAATTGGATTTGTAAAGAACACAGGTACTTTGAGGTGTTTTTTAAAAAGAAAAAAAAAACATATCCCCGTTGTTTCAGTCCAGCTGCATTGCTTTCAGTTATGTGGGTTATCAGTGCTTGTATTCAGTTTTTGACAACATGTTTATAACGCAACAACTGCCGTTTTAACTACTGAGAGAATGTTTAAAGACGCATTATTTGACTGCTGCTGCAGCAGTGTTTGCTTTATAATCTTTCAGTAGTTCTTGGTGTATCACGTCAGGGAACAACAGACTGTAAAAGCAAAAGCAACCCTTATTTAGTAGGATAATTTACTGGTAATACAGTTATTGTAGTATTAACATCTTCTGTAGTAGTGAACAGGATGTGGATTTCCAATAAATATTGCCTCTGGGCAGCATTTCCAGCCCCTGTGTCTCATATAATCACTGTGGTTTGTGGACTTTATAGATCATTTTCAGGCTACAGACAGCTGACAATGATGGTCTGTCTCGCTCTGTGGTAGCCCTGTGTTAGACCAGTGACTGCTTCTAGTCCTGTGATAGCTGGGATAGGATCCCCCACACTCGTTGACTCTGGATTGGATCGGCGGAAGAAAATATTTTTAACACTATATTTTTTTTCATGCTTGGCATGCAACACAGTTCTTGACAAAGAGCTATACATCTATGTTGTATCCATCAATGTTGAGGGTTCTTTAACTGATGGTTTCTCACCCCTGTCTTCTTCTTATTTCTTCTGTGTTCTGCAACGCTTTTAGCAGTAAAAAAAAAATTAATTAAATATTTTTTTAAAAAAGAAGAAAGAAACTACTTTGTAACCCTGATTTTTAATAGAAATATACAACTTAGTTTTACATAAACCTAAAGTATGAGTCTACAGGTATACTAATTGTGTAATCACTGATTATCCCATCTAGATGAAGACTTCTTTCTTAAGAGGTTTAATTCAAGGCTTTCAGTTTACTTTTATCTTTTATCTTATCTTTTAATGTCAATTCAGTGTACTAAGACAAACTGGAACAGTCTCCAAATACTTTTTTCATTTTTCATAATATTTTTTATTGAGTTTATTTGCTCCAACTAAAAACACACAAACAAAAAAAGTGCACCATCAGCCATCTCGGTACAATTGTCTTGCTTTCCAGTTAAATGTGCTTTGGTGTATTTGAGTTTTAGTTTCTTATAATCTGTGTTGTAAGATTATAATTCCTCAAACTGCCTAAAATCAGTTCATAATTTTTGAATGTGAGACTTTAAGAAGTTGTATGTTGATTCTGTGATGTGAGCTTTCCTTTCCTTTGTGACCATCTTCTACATTTTCTCTGTTACCTTTATCCATTTAGACCAATTAATGCCGTATCTCTTTGTATTTTTATCTCTGTTACTTATTTGTGTTTTCTGTATGTGTTTTGCTTTTCACTTTTTCTTCCTCTCTCTCGTTCTCTGTGGTGAAATTACATTCTTTAATCACTAAGCAATTCGTGGTGTTATTCACATGTGTTACCCTGCTGACACCTCCTACATTCCTTGTGTATGCACACAGATCTACGCATATATAACACATGGATAGACACAGGTATTGATTTCTCTCTCACCCCAACTTGGAAACACATCAAGATACTCAGTGACCTCGCTGATAGGCGCACAGGGCCCCACGTTTTGTTTTTGCTACAGAAATTGAACAACCTCGGATTTTAAATATTGCATCCTTTTAAATATGTGAAAAAATTGTTTGCCAAGCACAAATGCAACTGTAGGTGTAATTCCAAGGTGGTAGTGTATTGTAGACGTGTAGGGGTCTGATCAGCAGTGACAGCGGGTGTGGAGGTGGTTCTGGGATGCCAGAAACTGTTGTTGTCTCCTAGAGGTGTCGGTTTAATTCTATAAAAGGTCTGCGGAGGAAAGTGTAAGAAAAATTCACCCCGCAAGGAGCCTTACCATCAGATGAATCTTCTCATTTTTGTTGGTTGAGAATGCATTTTTGTTGTTCTATGCCTGTTTGGTAAATGGGTGGAAAGAGTGAGGTTTCACTTTTAGATATTTTTAGGTCAGCAATAATGGAGTTACATAAAAGCAAGGATGGACAGGTGGAATTCCCTAAAATAGACGATGCAGGAAGTGGTAGGCATTCTCCAGATGTATCAGTTTTAGGATACAACAGCTGCACTCAGACTAAGATCCTCAAACAAGATTAGATTAGCCATGAAAATAATAATAATAATAAAAAAGAATTTGTATATATTTTTTTTCTTTTGGGGGATGCAGCATTCATTCCAACATTTATGTTTTGTGGGTCTCTACTAGCTCTGTCCTTTTAGTTGCTAAATACACCACTAAGTTCACCATCCATTTGTTGACTCTGTGTGTCTTCCATTTCGTGTCAGACAGGCAGTGTACAGTTCATCAGAGCTGTTTTGCGGCCTGTGACAGGCTGGGCTCTGCATGGCAGAGTAATAACTCTCTATGTGACTCTGAGTATCTGTGCTTTTCCTATTAGCAAATGTATATATGGCCAGTTAAAGATATAGAAAAAGACAATACTGCTTCACAACAAATTGCAGATATTGTCCTTTTGATGTCTTGTGAAGTTTTCTTTAATAACAGTATGGCCAGTAAGTTCAAATTACACATATTAGTAAATACACATGCTAAAATAAATAAATAAATAGGCATGCCATTCATCTGAAAACCACAACCATTTCCCATTTTGTTCACTGGTGGCAGAATGTCTTTTTTATCACTACATGGTAGAGCACCATGAAGCATTTTCCAAAACCAGTGGCTTGGTGCAATCAGATGTGATGGTACCTTGGAGGCTGAATAGTCAGCTGGGATTTTGTGTCTGCTCACTCATGACAGTAGGGGAGGGAAAGGGAAAGCAAGGTCAGAGAGGGTCAGTGCAACACACACACACACACACTGTAAATACTGTAGAGGTTTGCCTGTCTCCTCCGCTCTCTCTCTCGCACACACACACACACACACACACACACACACACACACACACACACACACACTTGTTGCAGTGAGCGTCTTGTTGGCACAGTGCACATTAAACACCTTTGTTGCAAGCCTAGGGAGTCGAGACTGGCCTGGCCTTCCAGCTGAGAAGATCTCACTTTACAACTAAATAGCTGACTCTAGCATGTCTTCTTTTTTGTACATATTTACTGCTGGACCATTTGACATATTTCTAGTATTTACAGTAATCCGGTTGGAAGGAATCTAAGCTTTTCAACCTTTTAAGCTGTCCGTATGTAACCAAATGCCTTTTACCCATATGAACATGCAGTCCTATAATTGCAGTGATTTCTTTTATTCTCGCCATATTACTAATATGAAGAACATATAATGTTGATGTGTTTTTCCCAGGGTGTAACCATAAAAAAATAAGTTTATAAATGCATGCACGTTATATACAAACATGACATTACTGTGTATTTTAACCCCAACACAAAGATTCATGCACACACATACAGTATTATCACCCAGTTCCCCAAATAATCAGCTTTTGGACTTGACCAGCTGGCCCCTTGTTGAAGGGAACTCTGGGATTTTTCAGAATACCATGACATTAAATAGTGAAACACTACAACACATTTGGCTTTAAAGGGATATTTCAACTTTATTACAGTATTCCTTCTAGAACATTCCCACCATGATGTGTAGAAACTGTAAGAGAATAGAAATGTTTCTGTTTAGGGCTCAAGAAGAGAATGATGAACATTTTTACTTTTCACAACAGCAAGAGTATTTCTAGTTACTATCATGAATTTTGGCTGCCTTTTTTGGCAAAGTTCCAGAGGCCTTCTGTTGTGCATGCTGGCACACTCGAGCACCTACCATGAAAAAGAGGCACCATCATGTTAACAGCTAAACTTTGTCTTTCCCAACTGCAGAAGGGTACACTGCTAAGCAAGCTGAAAATAGACAGGTTTTCTTTGCATTAGCTGGCTCAACAAAGTAGTAAGTAAGTAAATTAGATCCCAAAGTTATAGTTACAATGGTGAATCCGCAATTTATTTGTTAACCAAGGTATTTTTTTATGTTATTGTCCTCTGCACAATATGGACTGATCAACCTCTGAGGAACTGGTCACAGGGCTGGAAAAAAAATGTTGTAAATTTGGAAGTTGGTTTTCTGTTGCTTCTGAGAAGTGGTTAGCAATGTTTTATAGCAAGAATGTCCTGGGTTTGAGTCCAGCTTGGGCTGTTCTGTGTGGAGTTTGATGTTTTCCCTGTGTCTGCTCGGGTTCAGTCTGAAAACTCTGGATACTCTCATAGTCCAAAAACATACACGTTAGTTTAACCGGTAATTCTAAATTGGCCATATGTGTGAATGCAAGTGTGAATGGTTGTTTGTGTCTCTGTGTTAGCCCTGCAATAGCCTGGTGGCTTGCCTACAATCTGAAGTTGGATCAGTTGTTAAGAAAATGGCTAGATTTACTTCTACAACTTAACTAATATGTATCAGTTTTCTAATGTGGAACATCAGCACAGTGCAGACCAATCAGAAATATTTATTCTGTTCATCTACTGAATGCATGTTAATTCCCCTGTCAAACACACATTTGCACTGCTGTAATTGTATTACTTCCATTTACGGCCTCACAAATGTACAACTCAACAGGCTTGCAAATATAATTTTCTAAAGTTGGCACGTTTTACTGTTGAATTAATTTTAAAACTGAAAATAACCTCCACCTGAACAGGTGAGGTACAACATACATTACTGCTGGAGTCATGTGAAAAGAGAATATTCTGGCTTTAGTCTCACCATAGCTCCCTAATGTCATGTTTCGGCCGTGTGGCAGGCAGGATGAGGACCCAAATTGCAAACTCACAGACACGGGGGATAAACTCAAAATGCAGCTTTATTGCTGACAGGTGATAAACAATAACGCTGATACAAAAGCAATGCAAAACTACACTAAACTGGGAAAAGCTAAAGTAACATATACCGGAAGACACGGGGAGAACCACACACGGCATGAGGGAGAACGCGACGCCGAACAGAGGGAGACTCAGACAGAAATACACAGAGGGTAAACGAGGAAAGTGGGCACACACGGGGAACACAGGTGACACTGATAATCATAACGAGACAGGGCGGGGTGAACTGAACATGACATGTACAGGCACAGAGGTTCAGACAGGAGGAGAGAGAGCACGGGGAAACACAGACATAACGGGCTGGGGAAACATGAAACAAAACATAAGGAGAGACGAGGGCTCACAGATACACAGAGGGGCACACAGGGGGGTAAAAGCCATGAAGGGAAAACACTTAGGGAACAACACAACAGGGCAACTCAGAAAACATGGCCTAAATGAGGAACGAAATACAAAAATACAAGGAACTAAGAATACTGGGCCCACATGGCCCAGGACCATGACATCACCCCCCCCCCTAAAGGGCTGGCTCCCGACAGCCCAAACCCGAGAAACAAAAACAAAAACAGAAAACAACCCACCCAGGGCGGGAGGCGGGGGACCAGGACGGAGGGACCAGAACGGGAAACAAAACAAACAACAGAAAACACAGGAGCACATGACCATAGTCCAAATAAAGTTCAGGGGGCCGACCCAGAGCCCACAGGCACAAGAGTTCACGGGTCACACGGTCGGGGGGCCGACCAGGCGGGTGGCACAGGTGACAGAGCTGGTCCGGAGGCCGGCCGCGCGGAAGGCAGCGGCGGCGGCGAAGGAGACGACGGAGCAGTTCAGGAGGCCGGCCGCGCGGAAGGCAGCGGCGGCGGCGAGGGAGACGACGGAGCAGTTCAGGAGGCCGGCCGCGCGGAAGGCAGCGGCGGCGACGAGGGAGACGACGGAGCAGTTCAGGGGGCCGGCCGCGCGGAAGGCAGCGGCGGCGACGAGGGAGACGACGGAGCAGTTCAGGGGGCCGGCCGCGCGGAGGGCAGCGGCGGCTCTCCAGTCTCAGGCGTGCTGGCCATGGCCTGGTGGGCACAGGACCAGTCGAGGCAGGACCAGACGAGGCAGGACCAGCCGATGGCGATGCGGGGGCCGGACCAGGCGTCGCTGCAGAGGCTGAGGCTGGACCAGGAGGAGCAGAAGCCAAAGTTGGAGCTGGGCCAGACGAGGACGAAGACTCTGAGGCTGGGCCAGACGAGGACGAAGACTCTGAGGCTGGGCCAGACGAGGACGAAGACTCTGAGGCTGGGCCAGACGAGGACGAAGACTCTGAGGCTGGGCCAGACGAAGACGAGGCACAGGCCGGAGCTGCAGCAGACGAGGCACAGGCCGGAGCTGCAGCAGACGAGGCACAGGCCGGAGCTGCAGCAGACGAGGCACAGGCCGGAGCTGCAGCAGACGAGGCACAGGCCGGAGCTGCAGCAGACGAGGCACAGGCTGGACCAGGCGTAGCAGAAGGTGGCTGGATGGGCTCCTCGGGCCCTCCAGCTGATGTGGCATGGTGCTGGACGGGCTCCTCGGACCCTCCAGCGGAGACAGGAGGCTGAACGGGCCCCTCGGACCCTCCAGCGGAGACAGGAGGCTGAACGGGCCCCTCGGACCCTCCAGCTGACGAGGTAGATGGCGGCGTAGGAGCCGCGGAGTCCTGGATGAGCTCATCCGAGCTCCCAGCAGGAGCTGATGCAGAGCCAGAGAGATTTGAGACCCCTGGCTGAATGTTAAGCTGACCAGCGGACCGTACTGCTATCGGGGACTGGGCTACAGGAGCTACTGGGGCCTGCGCTACAGGCGGCACTGGAGCTACTGGGGCCTGCGCTACAGGCGGCACTGGAGACTGAACTGAGGGTGGCTGCGAGGGAGCTAACTGAACTGAGGGTGGCTGCGAGGGAGCTAACTGAACTGAGGGTGGCTGCGAGGGAGCTAACTGAACTGAGGGTGGCTGCGCTGGAGCTAACTGAACTGAGGGTGGCTGCGCTGGAGCTAACTGAACTGAGGGTGGCTGCGCTGGAGCTAACTGAACTGAGGGTGGCTGCGCTAACGGAAGCACAGGAATGTCAGCTACGGGCCGGGCTGCTAACAGAGCTAACGACCGAACTACTGACTGAAAGGCATGCAGTGGCGATGGCGGTGTGGGTTGTAGACCGAATTCTCCTGAGCCCTCAGTAGAAATAGGGACGGGTGCGGAGACGGGCTGTATCCTGGCTGACCTCACCCTGGGGACCGGAACAGGCACCGGCAACGGCTGGGCAACTGCCCTTCCCACCCGAGGAGCTGGTACGGGTGCAGAAAGGGACAGAGCCTCAGCCGGCCTGGAAACCAGAGCGGGGACCAACTGGGCCTCAGCCTCCCCCACCCGAGGAACTGGTACGGGTGCAGAGGTACGCTGGGCCCGAGCTGCCCCGGGAGGAGAAACACGAGCAGGAAAAGGAGCAGGCTCAGAAAAAACAGTCTTAGAAACAGCAGGCTCAGGGTCGACAAAAACAGATCTATCAAAAATGAACCCGCCGTCCACTTCATGTTTTGCAGTCCTTGTTTTAATAGTTTTTGAAATCCTTGGGTTGACAGTTGTAGAGTGAGCTGACTCGGGGATGACTGAACCGGACCTGACAAAACCCGAACAGACGGAACCGGAACTGAGTGTGTTTGACCTGGTAGAGTGGTTCACAGTTTTCCCTTTAACAGCATTTACAGCCTTTGGCGAGTGCTTATTGTTTGTGATTTCTCCCTGTTCAGAGGGAGCAAAATGAAAAAACTTCTCCCAGTCTATGTCATCATCCAAAAGGGAGACTCCAACCGTGTCTGGGGTGAATTTATTGTCCTTTTCAGTTATGGCTTCAGGTGGGATGTGTGAAAGGCAGTCATTATAACTCACCACCGGGAGTTGCTCAGCAAATGAAAAGTGACGGCGGCGTGAGCGTCGCCTCCTCTGAGGTGAGAAAGCTGACGGGGCATACAGCTGAGCCTCTGACGTGCGGGACGGCAATGCAGAGGCTGGAGCGTGAGCATCCGAAGAAAAACGGAGCACTCCCACCCGAAGCGGCCGAGGCTTGGGTGCGAGCGGGGCAACAGGCGGAGGATTTTGGCAACTTCGGGGACCTCCAAAAGCCAGCCGAGTTCCGCGGAATAAGTGCTCATAATCCGGAGCGCGCCACGGCTTCCAGCGGAGCTCCTCCTCCAGCTGGGCGAGGGCTGCCTCCTGGCGCTCATACAGCTGAGAGCGGTTTGCTGGGTCCATGTAATGGTCGCGTTCTTCTGTCATGTTTCGGCCGTGTGGCAGGCAGGATGAGGACCCAAATTGCAAACTCACAGACACGGGGGATAAACTCAAAATGCAGCTTTATTGCTGACAGGTGATAAACAATAACGCTGATACAAAAGCAATGCAAAACTACACTAAACTGGGAAAAGCTAAAGTAACATATACCGGAAGACACGGGGAGAACCACACACGGCATGAGGGAGAACGCGACGCCGAACAGAGGGAGACTCAGACAGAAATACACAGAGGGTAAACGAGGAAAGTGGGCACACACGGGGAACACAGGTGACACTGATAATCATAACGAGACAGGGCGGGGTGAACTGAACATGACATGTACAGGCACAGAGGTTCAGACAGGAGGAGAGAGAGCACGGGGAAACACAGACATAACGGGCTGGGGAAACATGAAACAAAACATAAGGAGAGACGAGGGCTCACAGATACACAGAGGGGCACACAGGGGGTAAAAGCCATGAAGGGAAAACACTTAGGGAACAACACAACAGGGCAACTCAGAAAACATGGCCTAAATGAGGAACGAAATACAAAAATACAAGGAACTAAGAATACTGGGCCCACATGGCCCAGGACCATGACACCTAACCCATTAATCTTTTTTCATATTACACCCCCAGGTCTGCTACAGGTTCCATAGAGGAAGAGACCTGTCCTAACTGATGCACTGGTAGCTCCAACGGGTTGCTCAGGTTGACTGTTCATTCAGGAGAGGACAAACAATCTGGGAGATAGTGTCAACATCATTAGTTGTTCAACTCTCACGGTGAACCTCCTTGCTGTCAGGTAAGAAAAAGAAGCTGACAACATCATCATGACTCTGTAGAAAGAGCGGGCAGGTCTGACAGATGTTTCCTTATGGCACCGTGCTGTCTAAAAGACAGTTAAGTATCCAACTGTCAAGCGACCTTCAAGCACCACAAATGGACTCCAGTGTAGGGAGGAATAAGGAATAACAGAGCTTCTTCTTTCTGCACTTTTGATGCAAATAAAACAACCTACATTGCCTTTCATAGTTTACTAACTGCTTGAGTAGTTATCTGCCCTCAAACAAAGTTATACATTTCAAATTCTCTGGCCTCTCTTTGACCCCGAAACATGGAGCTCTTGTTTGGGCTTATAAAGAAGGAAAGCGCACAAAAAATGTACACACACACACTCACACTGACATGCACATACGCACACATACACAACCCCCTGGGCATCGTTAAGCCCTGCTTAGCAGCTCAGTGAGGCTGGCAGGCAGGGCTGCTGATATTCTCCCTCTATTTTGGCTGCTCCCCTCTGCATGCTGCTCCAAATCCTACTGCTCTCTTTTCACACTTTTTATCTCCTAACTCAGGACCTACAGAATATATACTTTATATTAAAAAGTGTATGTAGAGGCTGAGGAAGAACTTATTCCTAGTGAAGACTGAAGAGAAAAAAGGGCTCAAGGATTTACTGTAAGATGAGCTGTTGCATAAACACTAAATAAAGACAGTACTTTGATTTATGGTCTTGGTATTGGTGTAAGTCTTACAATGCAGTAAGACTAAAAGTGAAACACCAGTATTGCCGAAAAAGCACAGGAGACAGAAGGAGGTGGGAGCTACGGCATTGTCCTCCAAACTACCAGGGCTAATGCACAGGAGGAAATTAGCAACCAGCCACACTTTGAGAAATACTTTCACAGCATTCTCTCTGGTGAGGTTTTTACTATTGTTCTTACTCTTCTTGAGCTAATCTGAAGGCCACATTAAGTTTTGAGGTCTGCACTGACTTTGCAGGCACACAGTGAGCCTCAGCATCCACTGACCCCGCTCTGTGATGGCCTACCACTTGGTGGCTGAGTAGATGTCATTCCCAATCGCTTCCAGAGCAGATGCAAAGCAAGAGTGGTCAGGCCGTAGTGCGGGTGAGTCCTTCTGGCTGCATACAGGGAACGAATGCTGGGAGAAGTGGCCAGATGCATAATGTGGTATGAATATAAAACATGTGCATTATGTAATACATACAAGTTATTGTGTACCACGTTCCATAAAGCAGTCAGAAGCAGTAGATGGTAAAAGATTTCATTGTGAAGATTCCTTTTGTTGTTTGTTTGTTTCTTCATTTGTTTTTACCCTTAAATTTTGGGAGGCTTCAGTTCACCTCAACTTCATGCAGTCTAAGTCACAGGACACAGTGTCTTTGTTCTGATTATACAAAAATCAGCTTGGAGGATACATGAGGGTGCTTCAGAATTCAGATTATTTTAAAAATCAGAGCTACCATTTTGAAGTTACATAACACAACCCCCACTCCCTCACCCCTCAGTATTTTGGTATATTTTTACTATGGCTTTTCTCCATTTCCCAGAGGCACACCCAGCTCCCCTATCCTCTTTTATCTATTTCATCCTTTTTGTCTTTTCCAGTCTACCCCCTCTTTCCCTCTCTTTTCAGTCAGTCTTACCCCACATCAGTCCATGCACTTTTCTGTCACTTTGCTTTCCTCTCCCACAGCTTTTTCTCCAATACATCCTATGTTATACTCTTACTCTCTTTCTCTTTACTTTGTTCTGGTGGTAAACTTTCTCACTTCTTTTCCCTTCCTACACTTCATTGTCATATCACCACACTTCAAACGTGGTCCTCCAAAGATTCTATTAAAAAACATAACCATAAGCAATGTCTCGAAACCTCTGTGTTTCTGTAATCAGTTAAGAATTTAGAATTATGAAAGCAAGACCAAAGATATAGAAATTCAATTACTTCTGAAAGAAACGGGAAATGTAAAAAGTAAATGACTTCTAAATCGCACCCCATTGTTTGAGCTTTGCATAGACATGAAGCCTTCAGAAGTATAGATGATGTAGGCTCACACACACACACACACACACACACACACACACACACACACACACACACACACACACACACACACACACACACACACACACACACACACACACACACACACACACACACACACAGAATCCAGGGTAATCCAATCAATTGTAAGTCCAGCTCAGTGGCGTTAACAAAAGGCTGCCGTCTCTCTTTCATTTTATGTCCATCTCTTATCTCTGTTCCTTTTGCACATTTCCACCAAAATACAATGTACACAATTTATCAGCTGCTACCTGAGGGTCAGATTTTCTGATATAGAAACACACAGAAAATCTTGCCCACTAACAGAATCATGTGCGATCATATATTTGAACATTATATCAGTGACAAAACGTGTGTTCATGACTGAATGCTGCT
This sequence comes from Rhamphochromis sp. 'chilingali', assembly GCF_963969265.1. Lineage (NCBI taxonomy): Eukaryota > Metazoa > Chordata > Actinopteri > Cichliformes > Cichlidae > Rhamphochromis > Rhamphochromis sp. 'chilingali'. The sequence continues at coordinate 30,602,519 of NC_137930.1, read as the reverse complement.
GTTTAAACAATATGAAGTCAGAGGCGCTAGCATTACAGTACCCATAGGACAAGTTCTTTCTTTCTCTCTTTTAATTTGCTGTTAGCTTTTAGGCATGTAGAAGTATCCAGGCATGTCTGAGAGGGAATAAGCTGCATTCAGGCAAACATTAATGTAATGCATTGGCGTGAATGCAACCTTTAAATCACAGGCAGGAAGCAGTGCACGGAACAGGAAGTGCTGCCCCGGATATCAGTTATCCATTATCCAGACATCCACTGTTTTCATCAGAAGCCCCAAAGCTTTAACTGTTATGCCCACAGGCTGCGTTTTCAGACAATTGCCACTGGGTTCCCATACTGCAGTATTAATAGCATTGATCCATCTACGGAACAACAATAAGACAACAAAAATGTGTTCAGCAAACCTCTTATACGTACGTATATTACGTATATTCCCATATCCTATCATGGGTGTGTTTTATGTTTATATTGTACAAACTTAAAAATAACTAATGCCAGTTTTAAAAACTTGAGTAGATTAAAGATTAATTGTGAATGAATTTCTGAAAATGATTCAGTTGAATTTTATTTCATTTATGCAGCGCCAAATCATAACAACAGTCACCTCAAGGTGCTTTATATTGTAAGATAGACCCTACAATAATACAAAACACTAACAAACAAAAAAAAAAAAAAAAATGATGCTGCTTCTTTTCTTTTGCCATACCAGACAGATGAAATAGTGCAGTGTGGAAGTGATAGCGAACAGAAAGCAACAAATCACTCTCAAATGAGCTTCAAAAGGGTAAATGAGATAACAGAGAGTCGCCTCTTGAAATTGCATCACAGCGTTACACTGGAATAGGGGTGGAAATTGTGTCGACCCTAATTTTATGTTTCCATTATTGCTTATTGGGGGCGTAGCCCATGAATACCTTTGACCACAGAAGAATCAATTGACCTGGGAAAGAATGCTGACTGTTCTCTTCCCCACGACAACAGAAACCAGATGTCAGCAGGTGTTAGTGGGGTTATGTCCAATATGGAAGGGGATTATGGCAACACCATCAATACAGCACGTGCCATGGTCCTGGTTTCCTGACTTGTTTTTCAATTACTAATTATTAATTTGAATTTTGGGTAACTACATTGACACAGGCCTTAAATAAGAGCACAGTTAAATGGAACTGCAGAGATTGCTATTAGCATTTTCATTAATTATGAATAATATCTGCATTAATAGTAGATTCATTCCGACCCTCTAACCAGAAGTTAATATTCTAACAATTGGTAATGGGAAACATTTATGGCTTTGCTCCAGCTAGTGTCAGTCACATGTGGGATTGGATCACAAAGGTTCACTAGAATATTCACATTTGTACTGCTTCCGTTCTACTACCACCAACTAAGACAGAAACAAGTATCAACCCCTTGGTTACACATGTACACGTAATGTTAAATCTGAATGTTTCAGGAATGAGCCCCTATAGAGCAGAAATAAACTTGCTGGCATGCGTAGATGCATATAAATGAGGTAACATGAAAGATGTTCCCTGGAGAATTACCATATATTACTCCTGCTTTCCTGTTACATTTAATAAATGAAATAAATCTTATACATGTAGACTTAAATATCTATATCTGATATATATGGTCTAGACTCTTGAAAATGGCTGTTGAATTAAAATGTCTTTAATATAACCTAAACAGCTGGTAAGATTTATATATATATATTAAAAAAAAAACATAAACGAAGCACAAAACGATAAAAAGAAAAGAAAAAACTGAATCAACCAAACAGAAAAAAATTACTGATTACCAATAAACTTCAAAAGCCTGTTTAATGCCTATTTCCCCCCCCCCCCCCCTTTTTTTTTTTGAAGTGAGGCATATGAGCATTAAATACACTACACAAAATATACATTTTTTTTACCAGCAGAAATGGGGTTAGAGCCAGAGCTCTTCAGTGACTGTGGTGTCTTGCAGTTAATAATAACACTGTATTTTGCATTTGTACGTATATGAATAAAATGCTTTTACAACAAATCTTTCTGAGAAGAAGTAACCCATGAAATTTTCTTTAAAATACAAATTTGACAAGGTATGTGGTTGTGCTATTCAGACTAGAGACTCCCCCCTAGTGCAACTGACTACAATTTGTCACACTTTGGGATTTTACTATGGTCTTATATCCAGGGTGTCCCTCATTTTCACAAGGGACCAATATTTTTCCATACTTTGCAGAAATGATTCTTTGTGCGTCTATGCAGTATAAAATGCTAGTAATTAAGGGCACTATAGCCAGGTCAGGGGCAATCTTTCTCAGCAGAATCACTTCCTACCTTGCTATTAAAAAAGAAAAAGAAAAGAAAAAGAAAAAAAATCTTTTGTCTTACAGTTTTGCATGTTTTAGCCAACCTTGCATTGCTAGAAATAAGAAAGAAGGAGAATGGCTGTATTTTATTCCCGTTGACTGCACGTTATTTCATAAAATGATGTTAAAATATCTGTTCTTTAAAAAAGGAAAATAAAATATAGATGGATGGGTTCAGTGTATCACCAGATAACTTCTTTGAGAAGCATGATTAAAGCATTTGCTCTTCATATCTGTGGATAAAGCAGAGGTACAATGTCACTTTAAAGGAGGACATATATACTCCGCTGGTGTTGCTCTCTGATGCCTGCATACACAGATGGTTTTGTGAATATGCTGCCTGCCAGGAAAGAGCTGGCACAGCTGGTAGACACTGCAGAGGTTCTCTAAATAACATCTTGTAGATGGGCTCACTTGATCTTCATAGTGTAACGATGCAAAAATAAATCAGTTTTGGTTAATAGCTCGTTTATTACCCTCAAATTTACATCCTTTGGCAAGGACTGGCTTTATAATGAATCCAGTAGTTGAACAAACTGTTAGGGATCAAAAAAAGTTATTTCAGAAGCCAAAATCTGGCAGCATTTTTCATATTAAACTTAATACGTATTACATATAAAGTGAGAGTTATTACAGTATCCTCTAAGGTGAAAACACTAAATGTCTATTGTGTTGAATGTCTGGTTTATTGACCATGCCAAGGATTCCTGAAGGTCAACACCATAAGAAATCTCATGGTTGATGTTGTCTGTGCCATGGTCATAACACATTACAGTACTCATATTTTATGTGAAGAGCAAGAATTTGGGAGGCAAAACACATTTTTTATTTAAAAAGCTGACATTACATTGCTAGCTTGTTTCATCAGGCCTCATGATTTACCTGTCAGGGGAGCAATTGCACAGCTGGCAACACTACAGTGGAGCTGGGAGACCAGCTTGCAGACAGACATATATAGCAATAAAAAGAGACGTAAAAAAAGACCTGATGGCTTTATGTGTTTTTCATGTACTGCAGGCACTGTGGCCAAAAAATGCTGAAGCGACAGATTTCTGATTGTACACTGATAAAACCTTATAAATGTCAATGGTTTTTGAAGCAGACAATCGCAAATTGATAAGACTCATAATATGGTAATTTTTTTTGAAATATATACAATTTGAAAATAATTAAAATATATTAAAAATAACATCATATAAAAAAATTGAAGAACGGAAAAAAAAAATTAAAGTTGTCTCCTCCTTCCACAAAGTGATGGAGTACTTGTTCTAAAAAAAACTGTATAATGCACAATAGAATCAAGTTTTAACACGCTTTTTGCAAATCTTTAGGGACCTGTGCCTGATATCCAGCTAATACTTACATAAAAGAAGTGGCTTATAAGCTTGTTTTTCCAATCCTTTCCCCCAGAATAAATCATAAAAACATCACAATCCACAATACTTAAAACTATTTACACTGCAGTTATTTCTTATTCCCTAATTCTAGTGTATCGCCTGGTAAGTTTTTGAAGGTAAATATAATTACATCATAATTTGAGCGAAAATACACAAATTCCAAAGTGCTAGCTTTTTAATTTGAAGTCCTCTTATTGCATAAAAGAATCTCATAAAGATCAGTATTCAAATTTCCATTAGACATCATAAAGGCAGTATCTTTGCTTTATATCCACAGTTCTTTGGAACGTCAGTTTAAAAAAGTCTACTTTCTGTAGTCCAGTGCCTGTTTACAAAGTATATATGCATTTTATTGGCTGGGAAAGTACTGCATTATATGAGTTGAGACTTTAACTGTAACATAATGAATATCACGACATTTACTGCTTGAATTTCTTGTGTTTTCCTCTCTCACATACAGCATACACAACTAGTAAACATGAGGAGAGGGAAATTGGAACTTCAAAGAAGTATAGGCTAAAAAGAAAGAGAGCAGAACCTCCTTCTGTGGCACAAAGCACCCCTGGTAGTTGCCTCATCTACTTAGTTCCAGCACTATGACAGCTCTGTTAGATATTTCTGTGTGGGAAGGTGTTTATGTATATTTTGGTTTATTTCAGTGAATAGTTATGGGCAGTTATGGGAATCGAGGACTGACTCTTGTAGAGAATCAGTTCCCAGTAGTCAAATTCTGAGGCATCGATCTGCCTGAGCAGGGACGTGCAGAGGGGGGGGGGGCTAGAGGGGCTTGAGCACCCGCCCCTTTCCTGATGAGTGCCCAAAGTGCCCTTTTGTTGAGGCAACTTTAAAAAAAAATTTTTTTATTTTTTATTTTTTTTATGTGTGTGTGCGTG